>NC_057722.1:11716840-11817778 GCF_004010195.1 Chiloscyllium plagiosum | reverse complement strand
GCACTCCCTCACCTATACCATCCTCTGCCAAAACCAGGCACACCCTCATCTACACCATCCCCTGCCAAAGCCAGACAGTCCCTCACCTTCGCCATCTCTTGCCAAAACCGGGACACCCTCACCTTCACCATGACCCACCAAAACCAGGCACACCCTCACCTACACTATCCCCTGCCAAAACCAGGCACTCCCTCACATTCACCATGACCCTCCAAAACCAGGCACTCCCTTACCTACACCATCCCCTGCCAAAACCCAGCACTCCCTCACCTACACCAATCCCCTGCCAGGGCAGACATTCCCTCACCTACACCATCCCCTGCCAAAACCGGGCAGTGACTCACTTATACCATCCCCTGCCAAAACCGGGCACTGACTCACCTACACCATCCCCTCCCAAAACCAGGCACTCCCTCACGTACATCATCCCCTGCCAAAACCAGGCACACCCTTACCTATACCACCCCCTGCCAAAACCAGTCACTCCCTCACCTACGCCATCCCCTGCCAAAACCGGGCACTGACACACTTGCACCACCCCCTGCCAAAATGAGGCACACCCTCACCTATACCACCCCCTGCCAAAATCAGGCACTCCCTCACCTATACCACCCCTGCCAAAATCAGGCACTCCCTCACCTATACCATCCCCTGCCAAGGCCAGACGCTTTTTCACCTGAACCATCCCCTGCCAAAACCAGGCACTCCCTTACCTATATCATCTCCTGCCAAAACCAGGCACTCCCTCACCTACGCCATCCCCTGCCAAGGCCAGACACTCCCTCACCTACACCATCCCCTCCCAAAACCAGTCACTCTCTCACCTACACCATCCCCTGCCAAAACCGGGAGCTCCCTCACCTACACCATCCACCTCCAAAACCAGGCACTGACTCAGTTACACCATCCCCTGCCAAAACCAGGCCCTCCCTAATGTACACCATCCCCTGCCAAACCCGGGCACTCCTTAATCTACACCATCCCCTGCCCAAACCAGGCACTCCCTCGCCTACACCATCCCCGCCAAACTCGGGTACTCCCTCACCTACACCATCCCGTGCCAAATGCAGCCACTCCCTCACCCACACCATCCCCTGCCAAGGCCAGACACTCCCTCAACTACACCATTACCCATCAAAACTGACCCCATCTCCTCCAGCCAGCCTCCATCACCAAATGCAACAAGAGGGACTTACATCACAATGAAACAGATTTCACTTACCCCTTTTCTGATGTTTTGAATGTACTTTTGTTTCACAGATCGCAACACAGACCCTATGGAATATCCGGATAGTTATTCTGGCAAAACCGGAGCATGAAAACCGGATCAGCCACATTTCTACCAGCAGCGTTAAAACTGGCATCGCCAATGCTCTAGGTACAAAAGATTTCTGAGTCATTAATTTAGAACAGTCTTGTGGGAAGCTATTCTTTCAATGGCTGATCTTCCTGGTGGTGCAATAAAGAGGTTGTAGGAGTTGTTCAGTATTGGGCAAACACTGTCCTTTCACACTCTGGGATTGACTGGGGCAGTGGGTCAGACACTGACCTTTCACACACTTTGAACTGGCTGGGAGAGTGGGTCAGACACTGACCTTTCACACACTTTGGACTGGCTGGGAGAGTGGTTCAGACACTGTCCTTTCACACTCTGGGACTGACTGGGACAGTGGGTCAGACACTGTCCTTTCACACTCTGGGACTAGGATATACTGCACTCTGGACCTTGAGGTAAATTGTACTAAGGGCCCTGGGGTGTACCACACTCAGGATTTGAGAAAGTAGAACAGGTTTAAGCTGTACACTGCCTGATCACGATGACAGGACAAGAAAAAGACCTCAGTTGGTGCAATATAAATCTTGATACAGTGGCATTGAATAGTGTACAGGTAATGCCCCGTGATAGTGTGTTCAGCAATCAGATCAGTGATCCAGGATGATAAACTACCCAAAACCATTAAAACACAACCCAGAATGGATAACGTTTGATTGCTTTAGTATGAGCTGATATAAAGAGAGTCACAAACCTTCACTCACTCAGTAGGCATTCAATGCGAGTCACTGTGAATGATTGCTCATCATTCTGGGGAAGCTCTCTGTACTGTACACACATTCACGAATGTAGGATTGCATTTACTGCAAAGTGATATCGTCTACAGGGAATGCTCTGAACCAATATACATCTTAGTTCATTGACAAACACTTGCTGTCACTAGCTTTTTGAATGCTATTTAACAGGGTAAGACTTTTACCGACTTCGGGTCTTTGATATGATAGTGTTTCAAACATAGGTCAATTATGGCAGTTACACACAGCTGGGTCCATGAAATGGCAGATTATATTGTCTATGGGCATAGAAAGAACTTTTCTTGTTCTCTGTGTGTATTCTGAGAAAGGAACAAGAAAGAGGAATTGAGAAAGTACAAACCGACTTGTCGCGTGACACTTTTATGTGGACAACATTCTTTTTTGCTCATCTTTCCTGTAACACGGAAGGCCAACAAATGTGGGACCTAGGTTAAAGTTAAGCAAAACAATCTTAAAATATGAATAATTCTGGAACAGCAAATTATTCAAATAATGGACTTGCTGAGAACCAGGACTAAACATGAACAGCTTTCACATTCTCTGTTGGTTAGGACAATGGGGCTGGCTGGGACAGTGGGTCAGACACTGTCCTTTCACACTCTGGGACTGACTGGGACAGTGGGTCAGACACTGTCCTTTCACATTCTGGGACTGACTGGGACAGTGGGTCAGACACTGTCCTTTCACACTTTGGGACTGACTGGGACAGTGGGTCAGACACTGTCCTTTCACACTCTGGGACTGACTGGGAAAGTGGGTCAGACACTGTCCTTTCACACTCTGGGACTGCGGGTCAGACACTGTCCTTTCACACTCTGGGACTGACTGGAACAGCGGGTCAGGCACTGTCCTTTCACACTCTGGGACTGACTGGGACAGTGGGTCAGACACTGTCCTTTCACACTCTGGGACTGACTGGGACAGTGGGTCAGACACTATCCTTTCACACTCTGGGACTGTATGGGACAGTGTGTCAGACACTGTCCATTCACATTCTGGGACTGACTGGGACAGTGGGTCAGACACTATCCTTTCACACTCTAGGACTAACTGGGACAGTGGGTCAGACGCTGTCCTTTCACACTCTGGGACAGTGGGTCAGACACTGTCCTTTCACACTCTGGGACTGACTGGGACAGTGGGTCAGACATTGTCCTTTCACACTCTGGGACTGGCTAGAACAGTAACCTTCAAACTGTTCAGAACTGAATTCTAAGAATGTTTAGGACTGCTTGATTGTATAGTCTGGGATGGTTTTGTCTTTTCAGTTTTATGACACAGGTCTCAGTCCCAGTTAATCTGAAGGAGTCAGTATCTCCTTTTAGATGATAAAAGTCATGTTTGAATTAATTGGAACAATCACTGGTGATTAGATGTGGAATATTGTAATGATTCAAATTGGGATGTGGACAATTTGGATGATTGTTAGGTGTGGTGTATATGAATGGTTAATAATAACATTTGATGTATTTGGATGGCTGATGTTACTGAGTAAGGATTTTTGCTTTACACGCTAATGTGTGACTGTGTATTTTAATTTTCAGGTAACAAAGGTGCGGTGGGAGTGTCTTTCATGTTTAACGGTACATCCTTTGGATTTGTCAACAGTCACCTGACCTCAGGAAGTGAGAAAAAGCTAAGGTAAGAGTAGAATGAAACTGATGGGCTTCTCATAGACACGCGGTGGTACTTCGCAAATCTTTAATTCATGTAAAATTCATTGGAATAGTGGCGTTCATTGAAACAAACACTGTATCTCACAATAGTTACTCAAAAGATGTATATCTGTGCAATGATAACAAGGTAATCACTCATCATTGATTCAGAAGATGCAAGTGCCGCTTAGTGGATCTCCTTGACCTTTTCTGGAAGTGTCCTGTCAAATTATCTGTCGAAAACTCAAAAGATCCCAAGGATTGGTGATACCATTGCAACTTTCTGTGCTTACGTCAATGATATGGAAGGCAGTTCAAACTTTCAAGAGGAAATACAGATTATGGAATCCCTACATTGTGGAAACAGGCCATTGAGTCCACGCGACCCACTGAAAAGCATCCCATTCCCCTACACTGTCTTTGCAACCCTGCATTTCCCATGGCTAATGCACCTAGCCTACACACCGCTGGACACTATGGGCAATTTAATTTGGCCAATCTATCTAACCTACACATGTTTGGTCTGTGGGAAGAAGCTGGAGCACCCAGAGGAAACCCACACAGACACTGGGAGAATGTGTGTACACCACACGGACTGTAGCGCAAAAGTGGAATCGAACCCGAGTCCCTGGCTCTGTGAGGCAACAGTGCTAACCACTGAGCTACCATGCTGCTCTCTGCTGGCTGGCTGACTCCCTGGGATTTGCAGTGGCATGCCATATTTGAATTCCACTAAAATGATACCCACTTGTAGCAGGCATCCAAAGGCTATTTGGCAGCTCCTAAGTTGAGAAGATGAGTTGAGTTTTGGGCTGTGTGGGTTGCAGATGGCTAAGTTACTGGAGGTGGGGTTTTTGTAGGTTTCGATGATGGAGGAACTAAAGCAGGTGGAGATTGGGTCCTGAAGGTACCTCTGAATTCCATCTGCCCCAGAAGAATGTTTGAAACATGCTCAGGCCAGACCTCTGCTGGGAGTTATAAACTTCCGTACTGATTGGAGCATCAATTCCAAGCACTTCATTAAAATGGCTCAAGGCAACATCAGGCTCGAAACAATCATTGAGGTGTTAAGCAACTGGTAAATGTATCACTTCAGTTTTAACTCCAGTTGCTACCTATGCGTTAAGACTGAGTTAAAATCATCTCACTAGGATTAAGTAAACTCTTGGCTCAGCAGTAATTCCAAGAGTTGGAATTTATTTTCATACTGACCAAAGAATTTCACGTTTTAGTCATGAGTCCCTGATAATCATCTCCCCTCTCAACCTGCACATCATGGGTTTGAATCCCACTGCGGCTACCTGAGGAACTAATCTAGGCTCACACACACACACACACTTGTGGTACTGAGGGAGTGCTGCACTGCTGAATAAATGAGTTCACCTTCAAACTGAGGCAGAGCCTGCTGTCTCAGATCGATGTAAAACATCCCCTGGTGTTATTCCAAGACGAGTGGGGGCTACCGCTGGAGTCCTGACCATCATTTTCTGTGGGACTGAAAAAGCCCTCGATGAGATCCTGCTGTGCACAAGTTCCCTGCTGTGACCTTCTTCTCTGTTTCAACAGAGACTTCTCTTTTCAATGCTTTTTGACTGTTAGGCATTGGGATGGCCTTGGGTCATAAAGGTACTGTGTGATGCAAACCTTTCTCCCAAGAAGCTATCACTGGCTGATTGAATGATAAATATGCCATTTGGAGCAACATGGGCCAGCAAGATCCCACTCTGACCATGCTGAGTTGAGTGACCTTGATGTGTTATGTCTGGTCTGGGTGTCTGGATTCCTGGAGGACTGAAGTAAAAGAAGATATAAATGGAAATACTTCTGAACAAGTTGTTGTGATCCGGAACACACTGCCTGAAAGGATGTTTGGAAGCAGGTACAAAACTAACTCATAAAAGCAACTTGAATAAAATCTTGAAAACCTTTTGAAAGGCTATGGGTTTGAAATTAACTGGCACACTCTTTCCGAAGGTTAGTATGGCCATGATGGATCAAGTGCCTTGTTATGTGGGGTATGATTCTCTGAACACCTACACTCAAGTGGCAGGAAGGGTAAATGCATTTTAACAAAGGAATTTAAAGTAATTTTAAAGGGATCTATTTCCTTAAGGACATTGGTTTGTTCTGATCTATTTCTCATTTTCTCCTTTGGCAGGCGAAATCAGAACTATATCAATATCCTGCGCTTTCTGAGCCTCGGAGATAAGAAGTTAGGTCCATTTGACATTACCAATCGGTTCACACATCTGTTCTGGCTTGGAGATTTGAACTACAGAGTGGAGCTTCCAACACAGGTCAGAGCAGCAGACTATGGTATCTTTCATGACCATTTCACAAATCGCATTTTTGTTTATTGTCTTTATTCACCCCCTACTCTACTGAAGGTGCTGGTCAATGTTGAAATACCACAGCGAGTTTTAGATTATTAGATTAGATTACATTACAATGTGGAAACAGGCCCTTCGGCCCAACAAGTCCACACCGACCCGCCGAAGCGCAACCCACCCATACCCCTACATTTACCCCTTACCTAACACTACGGGCAATTTAGCATGGCCAATTCACCTGACCTGCACATCTTTGGACTGTGGGAGGAAACCGGAGCACCCGGAGGAAACCCACGCAGACACGGGGAGAACGTGCAAACTCCACACAGTCAGTCGCCTGAGGCGGGAATTGAACCCGGGTCTCTGGCGCTGTGAGGCAGCAGTGCTAACCACTGGGCCACCATGTACCTCATGTCTATGTCAGCCTAAAGGGATGCAAGTTTTGTTTCTTTTGAAAGGTGGGAAGTCCATGTCACCCCAACACTGTCTGAGGATTAAGCTAAATCACTTGCCCAATGCAATGCCTTGTCAATTGTGCAGATAAGAGCTTATGCCTTGAATCACTTGAGCTGTGCGCTCCTTACAATGCTACCTCTACTCCCAGTGCCAACCTGACAGAGGTGAGGTATTTTACACAGGGTCTGAGCAGTTACCTATGCTTCTGAATCTTAGCTTTCTGTGGATTTTCAATGGGAGCATATTCAAGACTATGATCAATAGATATTTAGGCACTAATGGATTCAATAGATATGGGTCATTGAGGGAAAGTGAAGTTGATTAGCATCAAGTCATTAATTTTCAGTCAAAACCCTTTCCTAACTTCACTGTTAGTCTATCAACCTACCCCAAGCACTGTTTACAGCTACCACCTCTAGGGTGATGAGGATAGTAATAAATGCGGGCCCAACCAACAAGGTCCACAACCCAAGAAGAAATAAAACAAAAGAAATCCATTCAGGATTTTATTAAAGAATGAAGTAGGTTCAATGTGCTGTATGGCCTATTCCTGATCCTGTCTACTGTATTCTTATCAATATCCCAACTCAAGGTAGGCCTCACCTCACGCACCGAAGATACCCTTTACATTTCTGAAAAGGAAGATATGATGCTCCCTGGACAGCGACACTCATGGCATCATTGTCTTTCCATATAATCAGCACGTTTTTCAAATGAGAGTCTTTCAGGCAGCAAACCAGCTCTGTGACCATTTTAAGTCTATTGTAATAACTGGACCAACAATCCAAAACATTGTATTATTTTAAATGGATTCTACGGGGGAGGGGGGTGGCCATTTTTGCCAAAACACAATGAAAGTGACTCCTCACTGGGGTAGGTCTTTTTGTGCAGGATGACATTGTGATCTAACCTCTCCATTTTGAGCAGGAGGCTGAGAATATTGTGGAGAAGATCAAACAACAGCAGTACCAGGAGCTACTAACCAAGGACCAGCTCATCATGGAGAAGAATGACAAGAAGGTTTTCCTTCAATTCCGTAAGAGCATGTAGCAATAATGCAAGCGATCTTGGGTAAAGTGAAGGGTCTAGGCCTCAGCCTGAACTTCCAGGAGAGACACAATGAACACTCTTTGAGTTTTTTGCTGCCTCTGTTAAAACAGATGTCCACCTCATACTTACAAAGGCCATGAATGAAGTTCTCGCAACAATCCTTCTAATTGACCTTTGCTTCCTGTTTTCCCAGAAGTAGAAGACAACTTTTGGTAGCTTTGCTTATTTCTGGTTCCCTTTATTTTTCTTTTTATTACATCCAGAAGTGCTCCTACACACATCTGAATGTTTTTTATTCCCCATCACTAAGTCACCCCCGTTGTTGATTTTTTTTTCATCTATTAACCAGCACCGCAAATCACCCTTGTTGTCCAATGAATTCATTTACATTCAAAGCTCATTAAGGGCGTGAATATAACCAGGGAATAGGAATAATCAGTAGGAATGACTCCCCTCCACAGCTCACTGCCTTGGCCTGTTGATGGCCAGCCTGGCTAGGCCCATGAGGAGGTCCTCAGGTATACCCACACCCCTCCGCACCAGATGTCCAAATATCGGGTGCAGGGGTCTGAAGTGCAACTCAAAGCATAACAAAGAGTTTTTACAAAATGGAAAAGTGGGCGGGGTCACCCACAGCCAATATATGCTCAGTCCACAAACTCCACAGTATCACAAAATAAGTTGTGCTGAGAATCCGTAAACCACCATAATCTGTGGTACTTTTGCTCACTACACTTTGGGAAGATTGACATCAAATGATACTTAGTGTGGAAAAACAAGTAGCCTTTCTTTTTTGGAGGTAGAATGAGACAACTACACACTAAGTAGTAAAACTTTATTAGACATGAAGAGTAAAGAGAATTTGGATTGAGGTGGGCAACTTATTGAAATGAGGTAGTACGTGTTTATAAACAGGGGGATTCTGGAAACTTGGTGCAAGACTACAGGCAGGGAGAGGGCAATCCCAACAACTGGGTAGTCCAGAGATGCAGGTGATCAGGGACCATGGGCATGTTAACACTAAGCCTATAGGCACCCATTGGCTCCTTCAGGTAGTGCAGCAATGAAGAAGATGGAAGATTGGACTCGTGCAACATCAGGGAAATTCTGAATGTGGAATGAGAAAGAGGTGGGCTGGTGCGACAAGGACTACAGGGAATTGCAGCGGCTGAGGAGCAGGGCTGGTAACGGTAATTGGGATTGGGAAAATATGGACCAGGGTTGGCAATGACTGGGAAGACTATAGGCCAGGATTGGAGAAATGAGCAACAAACTCCATTGCTGTCTGAAGTAGTGGATGGAGTTAATTTTGGTCAAAAGAAGCAGGAGAATTGACTTAGATGGATAGCACTTTTCAGAGAACCCAGAACAGGTGTAAATAGCTAGACAAATAATCTGAGGTACAGTTCTATGATTCAAGCTATTACAGGAGGGAATCAACTTCAACATGGAACATAGATTATTACTGGAATATTGATCTGAAATGCAGATCCTGATTGGATCACTAGTAAATGCACTGGTAGTAAAGGTTTGTTCTGATTTGGAAATGGTCTGGAGCATGGAAGAAAAATTTAATATGAACTCAATGTCTCAGTGGTTACCTGGCGTGGTGTGAAGCCAATCACCTAGAAGGTGGTTCTTTTGAATGTTGGTCTTTGAAGATCTCAGAAGGACAGCAGTCTCTATTGAAACAGTGCATATCAACAGTGGCCTCATTACGTTTACATAGCACCACTTATGTTGTGAAAGAACCCAAGCTGCTTCACTGGAGCATCAAACACAAACTGATACCAAGCCAAAGGAGATAAATGCTTAGTTATGGAGGTAGAATGAATGTCTTAGAGGGAGTGAGAGGGAATTGGAGACAGAAAGTAGTTATGTGCTAAAGGTGGGTTCCTGAATTTGAACACTGTCCAATGGAACAAGATGTCAGAGTCTGTGGCAGCTCTACTCTGGGTCTAAGTGTGAGCCAGGCACATCTCGGGGTGTTCTGGAGTCCTGCTCCAGATGTGTGCATTCTGGGTACCCTGCACCTGAAGGCCTGCCCGAGCTGAGCTATCTATGTACTAAGGGGTATGAGAAACTCTGATCTCCCCAAGCTGCTGAGCTGAGAAGTCAGCAATGTCCAGGAGCCTGGCCTTCCTTGTCACAGTGCGATAAGGTGGGACAGCAAGGCAGACTGTATCATGTTTGGCTGCGGGCAGGGAGAGAAAAAGCAGGAAATCACTTTATCATTATATTTTTTCACTTTGCAGAGGAAGAAGACATCACCTTCCCTCCAACTTATCGCTATGAACGAGATAGCAGAGAGATGTACAACTTCATCAAACAGAAGCCTACAGGAGTGAGCATCACAATTATTGCTCCAGTCGGAGTTTACATTTTTTCATATATATTTTTTCATGAATGATATCGCATTGGAATAAGTTATGGTGCTACAGCTTTATTTAATTCTATGTAGTGTGCTATAGTTTTGCATACAAAATGGTTGAGGTACAGAGTGTAACTTCTACATTATTTCAACAACACAGCTTAGATCTACTCTCAGAATGGGAGTCCTATCAGACCAATATATAGATTCTCCTTTTTTCATACTGGCCTGCTGAATCAGTTTTCTCACGATATCTTCCATATCCACAACTGCCACAATCTGGAAAGACAAGGTCCTGGGAATACCATCACCTTTCTTGTTCCTTCCAAACAATACACACAGAGGACAAGTAGAGTTCTTTCTGTGCCCAGAGACGGTATAATGTACTACGTCGTGGACCCATATGTGTGTAACCGTTGTAATTGACCTAGTTCTAATACACTTTGCCATATATTTACCATAGAGAGAAAGTGAGGGCTGCAGATGCTGGAGATCAGAGCTGAAAATGTGTTGCTGGAAAAGCGCAGCAGGTCACCTGCTGCGCTTTTCCAGCAACACATTTTCAGCATATATTTACCATACCCTATGTTGGCAAATATCTTACCCTGTTAAATAGCATTCAAAAAACTAGTGACAGCAAGTGTTTGTCAATGAACTAAAATGTATATTGGTTCAGAGCATTCCCTGTAGACGATATCACTTTGCAGTAAATGCAATCCTACATTTGTGAATGTGTGTACAGTACAGCGAGCTTCCCCAGAATGATGAGCAATCATTCACAGTGACTCACATTGAATGCCTACTGAGTGGGTGAAGGTTTGTGACTCTCTTTATATCAGCTCATCCTAAAGCAAGCAAATGTTATCCATTCTGGGTTGTGTTTTAATGGTTTTGGGTAGTTTATTACCCTGGATCACTGACCTGATTGCTGCACACTATCATAGGGCATAATCTGCTCCATGTTTATCTGGTCAATGCTATTCTTCTGGTCTGGCTGCCTCTCAGTCTCTGGGGTTCTCTTCTCCATGATGGGAAAGGTTTGTTCAGGCCCTAGCTGTTCAACATTACGGTCAAGATTTTCCAGACCAGGCAGGAAGTAAGGGTGGATGTGTCAAAATAGAGCTGCCTTCTCTCCACATTGTTTTTTTTTAACTGATAACATGAAATGGCGTTTGTAGCTGGGTCTGGCACTGTAGGGGAGTGGGTGGAGCCACCTGAAAAGCAGTCTCTGCTCATTCTTATACCCAGGCAGGAAGGGTGTCTACGCCTGCCTGGAGGCCTGGTCCTCTGGTCTGCTACAGGGAGATCACCACCTCCAGGCAGTTAAACCAGTCTCTTCCACCTCAGGGACCCTGGAGTCAAGCTGGATTATCTCCAGTAACCACCATCGATTGATCTTACATCACCACTGATTAATTTACTTGGCTAGCTATCTCATGAAGATGAGGAGGTTAACCCTGCTGCTCTGACCCTTCCTATCCCATGCTTGGGAAATTATCCTTGGAGCAGGATGAAGCTGAGGCACATCAGATAGTGGTGCTACTTTTAGGCTCACCTTGTTTCAAACACCAGCTAGAATCTATTCACTCAAATCTTTTTACTCGAAGGGTTGTGTTTTTTGAGTCTTGTCTACCTCTGCTGACCCTGTGAATAGTCACTGCCATCTCTATTTCTGTGCTACCCCAAGGCCCTGCTATGTCTATTCCTGTCTTCTAGATGGAGCACATTCAAAAGAGTATGATCTTGAAACCTTTAGCCGTGGTAAGGGGCCCATTAATTCTCAGTACAAAGACCATGTACTCCAGAGAGACCCAGTCTCCAACACTTGGTGCAGATGGGCTGTCTGTGAATAAACAATTGCCCAATGGTTGAGTTGCAGCTTTGACCAGACCTGATAGCAGCTTCTGACCTCAATGATAATAAATTACATTTATAACAAGGATACGTTCCAAGGCACTTCACGGGGCCATGTTACCAAACAACATCTGACACCAAGCCACATGTTGGGACAGGCAATAAAAGGCTGAGTCAACCAGACAAGGGTTTTAAGCACATCTTAAAAGGGGAGAAGTGAGAGTTAAAAGGCAAACTTTAGGGAGGAAATTCCAGTCCTCGTGGATAACCGAAAATGTGATGGCCATTGTTGGAGTAGTGAAAACCAGGGATGGATGAGAGGTGAGAATGTGCGATGAGATCCTGGACGATTGGTTAGAAATCTCAGATAGATTACTGTAGAGGGTAAAGCGCCATAAAAGTGGAGCTTTCGGAAGGAACTGTATTAAGCATAGAGGTTTCCTCCTATATGGCCAGTAACTAATTGTTCTCTCCTCAGCTAAAGTACAACCTGCCATCCTGGTGTGATCGAGTACTATGGAAAAGCTACCCCAACGTACATGTCATGTGTCAGTCTTATGGTGAGCAGGATTACTAGCCTTATTGTATGAACCTGATCTGCTTCCACTGACTTGTGTGCATTTATAATATCATTCTCTCATCACCCAACCGTGAAAGGTTGAACAGGAACTCTTTTTGCCTATGATTTCAAAATTTTATTGGGCTGCATGAGGAAAATAAAGTCAGGGTTATGGGGACAGAGCTGATATATGGGATTGCTGTAAAGACAGCCAGCGAGTGGGCCGAATGGTCTTCTGTGCCATAATGACTCTGGATTATTAATAGAAGGAGGTACCAGCACAGAAATTCAGAGCAACCAGGTAGTCAATAGTGGACCACATGAAGCATCAGGTTTCCTAGGGGCCACGAATAAAGAGGATGTTGGAGTATCCCCGAGCAAAAGAACGTTCTTATGCCACTCGTGTTAGTCCCCACAAAAGAAACCATTGAAGTCATCGATCACCTTCCCTTCTACCACCCTCTTGACAGTGAAATCCAAGTCATCACCACTCACTGCATTAAAAAAAAGTTCTTCCCCATGAACCCCCTCTGTCGCTTGCGCATAACCTTAAACCTGGGTTGCACAATTCTTGTAGCATCAGTGAAAGGGACAAGGGGACTATCCTTTGTTCACCTTATCTAACTCTATCATAATCACGAAAGGCATTTGTCAAATATTATCATCTGTTAGAGGGTAACATTATCGTGCAGAGGGTGGTGCCTGTATGGAACGAGCTGCCAGAGGAAGTGGTGGAGATAGCTACAATTACAACATTTAAAAGGCATCTGGATGGGTACGTGAATGGGAAGGGTTTAAAGGGATATGGGCCAAATGTTGGCAAATGGGACTAGTTCATATTGGGATGTCTGATCGGCATGAATGAGTTGAACCAACGAGTGCTGTATGACTCTGAGTTTACAAAAAGTTTGTGGTGAAAACTGAATGGGTTTTTCTTCTGCCCCAAGGGTGGAAAATCATCATTGTGTGCAGACAGGTTCGAGATGCTGGGACTCTTTAAGGGGAATAGTTGTAGCAAAAATATTGCCAAAATGATTTAGATTTGCAGCAGCAGAGACTATTTGCCATTTTTTTTGATGATCTGTTATCACCCTTCGCTTGACTGAAGGTACAGTGGGACTTGGTGATGATCTTTTGTCACACCTCCCCATTGCTACAACAGCTATAGGCATGGAGTGGAGTGATGATGAGTAGAGTAGCAGTGGAGTCTCTCACTCTCACTCTGACCCAGAGCCACTTCAGGAGATACTAGGACAGGTGATTGACATTTAGTCAGAGAGACTGGTTTTAAGGAGCAGTTTAGAGAAGAAAGTGAAGTTAGGGAGGGGATTCCAGAGCTTAGTACCTGAGCCATAGCGACCGATGGTAAGGTAATCAAAATTTGTTCAAGAAGCCAGAATTAGATGAACAGATGTCCCATAGATAAGTGGGTCTGGAGAAGGACATAAGGATAGGGATGGGCAAAGCCATGGAGGTTTCCAAAGCAAGTACAATTCAGACATTTCTCAACTGAGAACTAGTGTAGGTCAGAGATTACTGGGATGAAAGGTGAACAAGACTTGATGTGAGTTAGGATGTATATTGGATGAGCTGATATTTATGGAATGTAAACTGTGGTAAGAGTATGTTGGAATGTTAAGCCTGGCCGTAGGAAAGGTCTAGGTGAAGGCTTTGTGTGATGTTTTGAGCATAGAACCAGAACATAGAATCGAGTGCATTGGAGGTCAGAAACTCAACTTGAGATCAAATAATACACTAAGATTGCATACAGTCCGGTTTATCCTCAGATAGTTACTGGGAGATAGATGGAGTCAGCAATGAATGAAAAGTATTAATAGGAGGGATGAAAACAATGCCTTTAGTCTTCCTACTATTTAATTGGAGGAAATTTCTGGTCATCCAGCAATGAATGTCAGATGGAGAGCCTGATAATGTAGTCATACAGAAGTCAAGGGCATTCTGGATGAAGTACTGTTGGGTGTCATTAACATATAAAAAGTGGTAAAAAGGCAAAATTAATGGCTTTTTTCCTGAATGCGTGTAGTATTCACAACAAAGTCAATGAATCAACTGCATTAATACAGGTTGGTGGAATGATTACAGAGATATGGTTATAAGGAGATCAGCGCTAGGGACTAAATATTCTGGAGTATGTGACTTTTGGAAAGGACAGGCGGGAAGGAAGGGTAGCATTATTGGTAAGGGATTGAATAAAAAATTATCCAGAATCAGAAGATGTAGAATATATATGAATGGAAGTAAGAAATTAAAAAGGATAAGAGGACACTGGCAGGCGCATCTCGAGGCCCCTAACAGTAACTTTAAAGTGGGACAGAGAATAAATCAGGAGTTAATGAGGGCGTATTACAAAAGCTGTGCATTATTCATGGATAATTTTAATTTTCATGTAGATTGGGAAAGCCAGCTTGACAGAGGAAGCCATGAGGAAGAATTTGTAGTGTATTGGGACAGCAGGAATGCAGATTTGGAGTTACAATCAGAATCACCATGATCTTATTAAATGGTGGAAGTGGCTAAAGGGGTTGAATTTCCAACTCCTGCTCTAAGTTCTCATTCATATTTCACCTGGCCCCAGTGTAGCAGCAACATGAATGTTTTTTTTTCCACTAATAGGTTCCTGCCATCTAGCCAAGAAGAGGTTCTGCCTACTTCACAACTGAGTAAAGTAGACGGTGAATTTTCAGTGCTGGTGCAATAGCAAGTGTTTAGGTTGTATATCCCAGTGACTAATGGACTGTTTGAAACAGCACTTCCCTTTGGCTGTTCACAGCAGGAAGAGGACTGACCATACTCAACCAGCCATGCTTAAATAACATAAATTGGTGCACAATATAAAATATGATAGCCTGACTTGGCAGCATTTACTGAACAATCTAAGTGTGCCAAAGATTACATTAATGATAAATGTAAGATTGACTGATAATCTTAAAATGAGGGACACTTCTACTTACTGGACACTGCATGTATTTAAATGCAAGGATTTGATTTGTCCAGGTATTGTGCCTGTTCAATTAAATAAGAGCTTGAGGGACAGTGTTCCCTGATGCATTCTCCATCAATGGCCAATGGAGTTGTCTTGACCTTTTTATTATTCAAAACAAAGCTTTAGCATAGCTGCCGACTAGTGCATTCTCCGTAACAACAGAGTCGCATTCATAGAGTCATACAGCATGGAAACAGACCCCTTGGTCCAACCAGTCCCGTGCTGATCATAATCCCAAATTAAAGTGGTCCCACTTGCCTGCGTTTGGTCTACATCTCTCTAAATATTTCTTATTGATGTACTTAGCCAAATGTCTTTTAAATGTTGTAATTGTACCCGCATCCATCACTTCCTCTGGAAGTTCATTCCATGCACTCTGTGTATAAACTTTGTCCCTTGTGTCTTTTAAAATCTTCTCTTACTCTAAAAATACACCCCCAGTCCTGAAATCCCCCACCCATCTTGACTAATCAGAATCCCCACTCGAGAACCAATCAGCACTCTCATGCAGTATAAATTGTTGTTCCTTTTGTAATTTGGTTCCCTTGCATCACGAGATGATAAACTTCAACAGCATGTCTCTCTTTGTTTCAACAATACCCAGATTCTGCTCTTACTGAGTAACTATTGGAGAGGATGTTTCCTAACCTTCAGAAGAGTGCCCCCTACTGCATCAAAGAGATATAACCAAACTTCAAGAGATGTAAATAGATTCAGTGAATAGACAATCATGTGTGGACATTCTTATTGGAGTTTCATAGGATAGAACAGAGTACTTTGTAAATGGTGAAAAGCTAGGATCATTTCTGAAGAGAATTTAAGTTTCCAAGTACATTGTTGAAATTTCACAAGCACCAAAAATCAAGAAAAGGCAAATGGAATGTTGGCTTTTAATTAGAGGACTAGAATACAATGAATAGAATTTATACTCTAGCCTATAAAATCTTGGTTAGATCACACTTGGAACACTGTGAGCAGTTATGAGACCATCTTTCCGGGGGGATGTTTTGTACTTGTTTAGACTTCAGTGTAGATTTGCCAAGATAATGCCTGGACTCCGAGGGTTACATTAGAAGGAGAACATCTACAGGTTAGGGGTGTATGCCCTGGAATTTAGAATGTCTAGAGTTGATTTGTTTGAATTTTTAAGATATTGAGTAAATGAATGGGCCAGATGAAGAGGAACCATTTCTGCTGGCCAGTGAATCTAAGAACAGGAGGCTCTAGTCTAACTATCAGATCTAGACCTTTCAGAATTGAAGTTATGAAATCCTTCTTCATGTGCAAATGGTGACAGGAGTGCGATGCTACCTTAAGTGTTAATTTTAACTCTAAGATTGTTGTTATCCAAGGATAATTAGGGTTTAAGGACCAATGTGGGTAAATAGAGTTAGGTCACAGATCAGCATGATCTCAATGAATGGCAGACTAGGCTCTAAAGTTAAGTTGCTTTCTCCCGTTTCTGTCAATATGATCATCTGCCACTTCCTACCCTGTCAACCCATGACCTTGATCAGTGGTGAGTTAATTTTTAATCAAAGACAGTTTTTTGTTGTAACTCATCTATATTGACTCAATTTTGGATTTACATTGACTCACACTAACTTGATATCAGACCTTTACAGAAAGAAGGGGGAGCTTTCATATGGTTAGATTTCAAAAGTGACAGAGTGATACCAAAAGCTCTATCATATGTCTTGAGGCAAGGCATTAAGTAGCAATATTTTGTGTGTGCTGTGCAGTTAAGTGACCGATGTTTAACAGTTGGTTTTTAATTGCAGGTTGCACCACAGATATCGTCACCAGCGACCATTCACCGGTATTTGCAACTTTTGAGGTGGGAGTTTCAACACAGTTTGTGTCAAAGACTGGTCAGTAGCCATGAATTCTTCTCCTATGCTCTTTTTATACTCTTAGGGGAAGGTATGGGCTTTCAATCAATTAAGAGACCCCTGTGGTTTGTATCTCTCAGCTAAGTCCCTGCACAGTTTGATGTGAGCTCCCCCTGCAGAGCTGTGAGCAATATACAGTGTGTCTTAAGTGACCACAAACTCAGGTCTTAATAGGAGCCTTGTTTGCCAGAACTTTTCTCTCTGTGTAGAGTTCTAATCAGAAATAAAATGATGGGAGTCATTTGTAACTGAGACTGTGCTAACCCATTGTCTTCACTCCTCAGATCCCAACAACGCTGCCTCTCCTGGCACAATCAATTTTATCAGGTGTGAAGCCAAGCTGAAAACTAAATCCAAGACTAGGTTCTTCATTGAATTCTACTCCAGCTGCTTAGAAAGTAAGGATGTCGTTTTGTCATTGTCCTCAGCCAAACCAACTCCCCCCCTCCGCCCCACCCCCCACCGTGTGTGTTCATTGCTTTATATCGCATTGTCGCAATTCCTACATTTGCGGTTGAGTCATTTCAAGAGACTTTTCTCCCCAGGAGAACAAATGGCACAAAATTAAATTCCTCAATTGCAAATAAATGTGCAAATTCTTCAGTCTGTCTCTCTCTCTCCTCATCTGTCTGTCAGTCTGCTGGTCTCCCTGTTTATTTGTCCTCATTGTCAGTTTGCCTCCCTGACTCTTAGTTTCTGTCCTGTCAGATAGCTCCAATTCTGGATCAGTGGTGCTGGAAGAGCACAACAATTCAGGCAGTATCCGAGGACAGGCAAAATCGACGTTTCGGGCAAAAGCCCTTCATCAGGAATAGGCTAACACTGGTACATGTGTAATGGGATGAATGGCCTCCTCCTGGCTATAATCAGTTGATTCCATTCAATGGAATCTGCCAACCAGCAGCAGTATAGCCTGGTTAAAGTCATAAAGGTGTACAGCACAGAAACAGACCCTTTGGTCCAACTTGTCCATGCCAGTCAGATATTCTCAATTAATCTGCTCCCATTTGCCAGCACTTGGCCCGTATCCCTATAAACCCTTCCTATTCATGTACCCATCGAGATGCCTTTTAATTGTTGTAATTGTACCAGCCTCCACCACTTACTCTGACAGCTTATTCCATACTTTTCATACTTGCATCATCCTTTATGTGATAAAGTTGCCCCTTAGGTCCCTTTTAAATCTTTCCCCTCTCACCCTAAACTACTCCTTCTAGTTCTAGACTTCCCAGCCCAGGGAAAAGACCTTGTCTATACACCCTATCTGTGCCCCTCATGTTTTTATAAACCTCTATAAGGTCAGCCCTTAGTCTCCAACACTCCAGGGAAAACATACCCAGCCTACTGAAGTTATTGAAGATTCTTATTGTTTGCCTACACTTAGCTCCGCATTGAGTAGGGATCTACAGTAATCTTGTGTTCCCTCTAGATCTCGTGAAAAGTGCTGAAGGTGAGAACCAGGAGTCAAGAGATGAGAATCTGACAGTTGTGTGGAGCACTCTTCCTGAGGTAATCAAAACTTGTTCTCTAATTTCTCATTGTCATTAGGTGAGTTTAGGATTGCAGATTCCAGATGCTGGTCAGAACAGTTGTAATACTTATGGACTATAATTCTACATTGTGTTTTAGAAAGAAGTTAACCCTTACCCTGCTGAATGAAAAGGAACTCTGTACAATAAAAGTGAATAACCATACCCTGCTAATAACCAGCTCAATACCAATCTAGAGTCTTCACCAATAAATGCTTTGAATAAATCTCTTAGTTTGTTCTCACTTTGATGAATGGGGTACGATTTCACTGAAATTACAGAGAGGGGCAGTGGTTATACCCAAAACCTGACACAAGCAGGGAACAAACAGGAAACAGCACATCACCTGGAAAATTTAAGCATTCAAAAACCATTTGCAGAAATCCACAAAAGGAACTCATGAAGATTGAGGACCATGTTGTTAAATATCAAGAGACATGAATGGATGTAACGTTAAAGAATTGAACAAAATGGGAGCAAATGGACATTAGTCAAGTCATCAGAGGAAGTCATGAACTAACAATAATTAAAGCAAGATGTATCCTTCAGCCAAGTATCTTTACAGTGTGACATAGACCTTGCAGAGCTAGTTCGAGATAGTCATTCCAGTGTGTCTCATGCGACCATGAACCCAGTGAATAGTGATTTATTGTGGGAGCTCCCCTGTCCTCATGCTAAGTAATTAAGAGACATGAGCATCAATTAAACGGTTTCAAAATTGCTAATGATACCAAAATAAGGACAGAGCAAATTATTACCAAGAGCTTGGGAGTCTGCAGGAGGAGCAAGAAGAGGCTACAACTGTGTGAGTCGGTGGCAGAAAAAAATTAATTAAGAGAAAAGTGGATCATAAATTTTTTTGAAAAGACAATGAGACATGACCTAACTGGTAACATTCTCAATGGAACATGGAATCACGGAATCTCAAATGTGGGGCCCATCTCCACACCAACCCTCCAAAGATCATCCCACTCAGACCCTCTCTATCGCTTGTATCCCACTTTTCCCATGTCTAATCTATGTAGCCTGCACATCCCTGAACATTACAGGGCAATGTAGCATGGCCAGTCCACCTAATTTGCACATCTTTGAATTGTGGGAGGAAACCAACGCAGACATAGGGAGATTGTGCAAACTCCACACAGCCAAATGAACCCAGGACCTGGCACTGTGAGGCAGCAATGCTAACCACTCAGCCACCATGCCACTCCAAGGAGCATTTCTTAAATTACTTACAGTGTGGAAACAAGCCCTTCGGCCCAACAAGTCCATACCGACCCTCCAAAGAGCAACCTACCCAGACCCATTCCCCTACACTTACCCCTTCACCTAATACTATGGACAATTTAGTATGGCCAATTTACCTAACCTGCACATCCTTGGACTGTGGGAGAAAGCCGGAGCAACCGGAGGAAACCCACGCAGGGAGAAAGCCGGAGCAACCGGAGGAAACCCACGCAGACACTGGGAGAACGTGCAAACTCAACACAGACAGTTGCCTGAGGCGGGAATTGAACCCGGGTCTCTGGCACTATGAGGCAGTAGTGCTAACCACTGTGCTACCGTGCCACCCATGCATTGGAGCAGAGGAGCAGAGAGACCTAAAAATACACTACTTAAATCATGCTCTGTAAATACATTGACCTGTGTTTTATTTCATGTGTTAGGGGATTATATCCCTTTATCTCTGAAGATATGAGAAATTGAATATATTAAGTTGTAAATTGGACTGAAAAAAGGCAAGCTGTTTAAAAACTCAAATCCACCTCAAGGTGGAGGTGAGAGAACCAATGAATTGCTGTTGGGTTGGGGGTTGAAATGCTCTAAAAGAGCTTATCAAATCCCATCATAATCTTCAGAAAATATTAACAAATACAAAGTATTGCATATTGATGCCTGGTTGTCACAGACAGAATACTTCCAGCCCCCATGAAAGAACATATTGGAGGTAGATGCTGGATTCTGTATTACAAGGGAAGTTCCAAGAGCTTTCAGCTGACCACTTTAAGGAAAGAACCCTCTGTCTGTCTCTCTCTCTCTCTCTCTCTCTCTCTCTCTCGCTCTCTTTCTCTCTCTCTCTGTGTGTCTGTCTCTCTCTCTCTCTGTCTCTCTCTCTCTCTGTCTCTCTCTCTCTGTCTCTGTCTCTGTCTCTCTCTCTCTCTCTCTCTCTCTCTCTCTCTCTCTGTACCTTTCATGTGTCGGGATTAGCAGTTAAGAAATTAGCACTTTCATTAACGGTTCTCCCTTGCTTACATTAAAAATAGGTAACTATACTTTAACTGGAAAATTACATAGCCTTGTGCTAAAAAGAATTTAAATCTTTTTGTGACCAACCAAGCAGGTTGAGGGGAACCAGCTCAGCCTTTCTTACCAGATCACAACAAAAACATTGAATTTACAGATGTGTCCGACATTGGATAAAATAATATTGGATAAAATAATTGGATAAAATTTGAGTGCCCTATTCCAAATAGGATACTAGAGCTATGTAAAATAGTGCAACTTTGTTTCAGTAAGATGATGACAGGGGATGGGAGGATAACACTGAAGAAACTTGAGTTTTCTTATCAGACTGTGGAAGTGCAGCATATTTTGAAGTGTGTGAATATTGAAAGATTGATTCCACTGGATAATGAATCAACAGCAAGGAGATAAACTTGGGAAGAGTCCCTAGAAGGGTCAAGGGTGGGGGAGGAAAGGAGTGTTGTTATTGGAAGAGGTTGTTAAGAATATACAAGGGTCTAATGAAGATGAGTAAATCAGTGTTTAAGGAGAATAAAATTAATGCTTAGAAAGTAAAAATATTATAGAATTTAAGAAAGTAAGTAATAGGTGCATGAGTAGACCATTTGGGCTCCTCAAGTCTGCTTTGCTATTCAGTATGATCGTGGCTGATCCTCTTCTGATCTTTGACTCCATTTTCACCCACCCCCATATCCCTCAAGGATCAGAAGTCTGTCTATCCCAGGCCTTGAATGTACACAGTGATGGTGCATCCAGGTAGGGAATCCCTAAGATTCAAAATCCCAAGTGAAGGAAGTTCATCCCAGCTTCTCGTGAATGATTGACCGCTAAACCTGAGGCTGAGCCCCTGTGTTCTGTTCTCCTGGCCCTGGGAAAGCAACATCTCAGCATCTACCTGACAAACCTCTTCATAAGGAGCAGGAAAATCCTGCTCCTCGGATGCTGCCTGACCTGCTGTGCTTTTCCAGCACCACTCTAATCCAGACTCTGGTTTCCAGCATCTGCAGTCCTTGTTTTTACCTAAACCTCTTCAGAATCTTTTCTGTTGTAGTGAGACAGTACAATTAAATTAGTTTGTAAACTGTAGCTCTGAGGAATGGCTTGCCGCAACAAAATGATGATAGCTGAATGGCCTTGTGGTGTCTGAGTCTTCTCAATGTTTGAGACAGGGACTACACTTTGAAAGTGAGCTTGGTCTGGACCATTAGACTCCAGACTTCAGGCTTGGCCTCCTTAACAGTATAATTTTGACCGGAACTGCAGTCAGCATACCACAAATGATCTAAAAGCTGTCGGTTCATTGTTGTGAGGTACCAGAGGACAGCCTGTGTCCCAGAATCCATGCTCAGCAGGAATCCGTCCAATCGAAAGTGTGTAGCAAACGTGTGTAAATGATTGAGTGATATACCTTACTGGAGCATTCAGTGCCACTCATCTTCAGAGTCTGGTCTCTTATCTGTTGTAACTCGCTATCTTTCTCTTTGCCCCCACCCCCATGACAGTTGATACCCATTATCTCTGATCCAGAGTATTTACTGGACCAACACATCCTCATTTGCATCAAATCCACTGACAGCTACGAGTCCTATGGTGAGTATGAGTACGTATGTAGACATGGCTATGTAGACAGACCATATGCGCTGCCAACTGTAGTTTCTTCTCCAAGAATAGCATGTGGAGACTAGAGGTGTAAGCTAGAAAAATGCTAAATGCTAAAGTCTCCCTGTTATAGGAAGGGAGAGGGTTAAGTTGGAGAGGGTTCAGAAGAGATTTACCAGGATGTTGCCAGGAATGAAGGGTTTGAGTTATAACAAGAGGCTGGGACCTTTTTCATTGGAGCATAGGACATTGTGAAGTGACCTTAGAGAGATTTCTAAAATAATGAGGGGTTTAGATTAGATTAGATTACTTACAGTGTGGAAACAGGCCCTTCGGCCCAACAAGTCCACACCGACCCGCCGAAGCGCAATCCACCCATACCCGTACATTTACCCCTTACCTAACACTACGGGCAATTTAGCATGGCCAATTCACCTGACCTGCACATCTTTGGACTGTGGGAGGAAACCGGAGTACCCGGAGGAAACCCACGCAGACACGGGGAGAATGTGCAAACTCCACACAGTCAGTCGCCTGAGGTGGGAATTGAACCCGGGTCTCTGGCGCTGTGAGGCAGCAGTGCTAACCACTGTGCCACCGTGCCACCCAAAGGTGAATAATAAGTGTCTTTTCTGTAGGATGGGGGATTTCGAGACTACTTTTAAGGTGAGAGGAGAAAGATTTTAAAAAGACATGGGCGCACATTTTTTACAGAGTAGTTGGTGGATGCAGGTACAGTTACAACATTTAAAAGACATTTGGATAAGTACATCAATAAGAAAGGTTTGGAGGGATTTTGGCCAAGCACAAACAGGTTGGATTAGTTTAGTTTGAGATGATGATTGGCATGGATTAGTTGGACTGAAGGTTGAAGATTGTGGTGCTGGAAAAGCACAGCTGGTCAGGCAGCATCCAAGGAGCAGGCGAATCAACATTTCAGGCACAAGCCCCCTGACGAAGGGCTTATGCTCGAAACGTCAACTCTCCTGCTCCTCAGATGCTGCCTGATCGGCTGGGCTTTTCCAATGCCATACTCTTCGACGCTGATATTCAGCATCGGCAGTGCTCACTTTCTCCCTGATTGGACCGAAGGATCTGTTTCTGTGCTGTGTGGCCCTATGACTCTGTGGCAAGTGAGCCCATCAAAGCACCCTCCTCTATTTCTTTAAGTCTTTCATTGAAAACCATCCCTCTAGGACATCAGCTATCCATTGAGACCTTTGAGAAGGAGGCAGTGGCCTTTCTTCTTGAGCTGCTGCAGTTCATGGGCTGTTGTTTGATGTGACCTTCCAGAATCTTGATCCAGGAATGTTGGAAGCTGTATGAGTCTTAATGGACATGATGCAATGAAGTAGTGATTGACTGTTCAGCTGAATAAGACTTCATTGAGCTGCAAGCGAGTGTGAGACTCCTCCCACCACGTCAGCCATATGCTCTGTGTCCTTCCCTCTACCGTTCTGAAGGTCTGTGCTCAGTGGTGGCTTCATGATGTGTACCTGTGGTCATGGCAATGCTGTTCAGTAAAGCAAACGCTCATTTTCACCAGGCAGTGGAGTGAATGCCTGACGACTCTGATGGGTTCCTCTGTGTGGGTTGAGTCATAGGTAGGAACATACTCACTGAGCCTTGGTTCCTGGCGGGAATGGATAGCCCCCGGACTTGGGCAGAATGTGTGAATTCACTTTGTTTTAAGACTTCAGTGCTGAGGTGGGGAACCAGAGGAGAGAAGAGAAGTGTTTCATGCAGCAACTTGTTGTCACCTAGAATGCAATGCCTGAAAGGATGATGAAGATAGATTCAACCTTTCAAAGGGCAGTTAGATACATGTTTGCGAATGAACATTTATGGAGCAATGGGGGAACAGCAGTGGAGTTGCTTGTTTGGATCACTTTTTATGAAGGCTGGCACCAGTGCAATGGGCTGAAAGGTCATCTTCATTATTACTATTGAACAGCTGTAAACGGGAATAATTTTTTCTATTAACGTGGTTGGTACATACTGTCCAGTTCTTATAGATTCCCGACATGATGCAGATCACGAAGAAACTATTGAGCCCCTTGTACCCGTTTCAGCTCTTTGGCAGAACTAGGTACCTTGATACAATCCCCCCTCCCTTTTCCCAAATGTTTCACCTTTCTTGTTGTATCTTGTTCAACTCTGAGAACCTGCCTGTGTTTCCTTGCCCCAGGTGAAGGCTGCATCGCCCTGCAAGCCAACTCAAATGAGATAACATTCAATATTCCACTGGAACACCGTGGTGAGGAGACTGGGACTTTCAGTGGCTCGTATAAACTGATCATTTCAGAGCGAAAACAACGGGAGAAGACTTACGGTAATTTTCAGCTCTTTCTATTGATGAATTCGGACCTTGTGTTTCGTTGCGATGCAGCAGGCCAGAATAATGTTGCAAATTTTGAATCGGTTGGGTACGTATATGTCAACAGTCTGATTGTGAAGAAGAGTGGCTGATAACTGGTGAAAGATTAGGATATGTGTAGGAGCTATCGTTCCATGAAGAGTTTTGTGGTATGGTGGTAGTGTCTTTTCCTCAGGGTTCAGCTTGTACCTGCCAGTGAGATGGAGCTGAACAGTTTGATAAAAATAATTATATGGAGTAGTTTGCATCTGAGAGGTGACAGAGCAAAGTAGAAGAATCTAGAATCCTTACAGTACAGAAACAGGCCATTTGGCCCAACAGGTCCACGCCGACCCTCCAAAGAGTAACCAAACAAGACCCATTCCCCTACTCTATTAGTCTACATTTTCCATGACTAATGCACCTAACCTACACATCTCTGCATACTGTGGGCCAGTTAGCATGGCCAATTCACCTAACCTGCACGTCTTTGGACTGTGGGAGGAAACCCACGCAGACATGGGGAGAATGTACAAACTCCACACAGTGCCTGTGGCTGAAATCAAACGCAGGCCCTGGGCGCTATGAGGCAGCAGCACTAACTACTGAGCCATCATGCCACCCTACTCCTTTAAAACCTTCCCCTGAGGCTAAGCTCTCGCTGACTCATTTGAATATTCCTCCTTTAGTCCATACTCCATTTTAGTCTGCCCATTCCTGATGTGTTAATATTCTAAGATGTTTGGCCACATTAAATGCATGTTGTTGTCACAGCAGAGCCCTGATTCTGTGCCCACCATTTATTTACACTCCGGAAGGAGTCTCTAAATAATCCACTGAAGCAGGAGCTCTGAAAAAGAAATTGAGGGGCTCTGTATGAATTGATAGCACTGAGTCCAGCTCCTGCTGCTATCACACTGCCATCTGTTAATCTGCATAACCTAAAGATTTTTTTTCAGTACTGCCTACTTTTACCCATTAAGCCACCAGAATACTCCAAAGGTGAGGTTTTAACACGCACGCCCCAGCAATGAAGTGACTGATCTCACTGCAGGTTTCAAAGCAAATTGCCCATGGATTTCACCATTCTGCATGTTAGCTTAATTCTGGCTCCCTGGTTTCCAGCAACAGAGCTTTCAGGCCAAGCAGCCAATCACATTGAAGAATTCTCACAGAGAGAAAATCAGAGGGGAAGATAAGGTTTGGGACGAACAAATGGTTGTAGAATCTGAAATATCAAAAACATTTTAAATAAAGGAACTTCATTAATAACATAAGGAATTTTGTTATCAACATTTAGCAATTTGATATTCCAAACATATACAAAAGATTGGGTTGGGATATCTGCTCGGCATGGATGAGTTGGACTGAAGAGTCTGTTTCTGTGCTGTACATCTCTATGACTCTATGACTCTAAATACAATATGCATAGTAGAAATATAGACAATACTTTTAGGGCCAGATAGGCTGTTATATTAGATTCATAGCACTCTATTTAAAATCTGGTTACATCTCATTCAGTAATGCATACATTTTTTGAGGGTTTTTGCACTGAGACTAAATATGGAAAATCATTTGAATTTGCATGATTTTTCAAAAGGTTTCCTCTGAGGATATCAACAGCGCACCCTATGGACAGATGGCAAATAACATTTAACTGTGGGATGTGTCTATCAGTTTCACAGCTGTGTTGTCAGCAAGCTGACAGTTTCATGGTCATTTCAATTGCAACATACAGGCCAATGTGATAGTCATAGTCATAGAGATGTACAGCGTGGAAACAGACCCTTTGGTCCAACTTGTCTGTTGGGAATAGATTTAATTGTGTTTGATTTTCTTTAATAAGTTTAACATTACATTCTATAACAAAATCCTTCTGTCAAAGTGGCAACGTTCTCGCCTGCTCGGTGGGTATTCTATTGAATTTGCTTCTTAATTGTAGATTTTATCCAGTTGGAAAAAGATGAAATGATTTCAGTTAAGCAAAGCAAAGCAAACACTCATTCAGAGTTTCCGAAAACCTGGGACCGGCCAGGAAGGTAAGAGCCAATGCTCCTGCTTTCAAATCGGAGCTGGGATTGAGATTAAGGGAATTGGGGCATCTTATGATTGAGGTTGGAATGAGTAGGATTTGAGATATTCTGGCATTGGACTTGGATCTGAGGTACAGTTTGGACATTTGTGCCTGGAGTTGGTTTCCTCGCCATCCAGGTCCTTGTTCTTTCAGTGCCATGGGGTCACAATATTCTACTGGTTGAGACGTCACAAACAAGCAACCATTGTGTGCAATCAGAAATGATTGGGAGAAAGGTGGGAGAGTTTGTGTAATTCCATCATGACCTTAATAAACACAAAGGTTTCAGATGTGTTTCCTTGCATTTTGCCCTGAGTTCAGTGCATTTTAAAGAGGACAGTTTAGGGGGATTATCCTGGTTGGCCTAAACTATTTTTTGTTAAACTCCATAAGTTCTATCCAATTTTATTTTATCCAACCTATCCACTTCTCTTCCACCAAAACTGAAAGGTTTCATTTTATTTATTGAGCTGCAGATAGATTTTGTGCAGAGGTTTCATAGTTCCCTTTGATGAAAACCATGAAGGCTGCTTTCAGTTCATAAGTGAGAACTTCTGCCCACATCAAGCATTTCCTCTTCCTTTCAACCTTAACACACAAGTTATATGCAGTGCGAACAAGTAACCCCTTATCTTTGTACTGCTGACGTGGTCTTGCTCACTTTGCAAACTGCATTCTTATCCAATCAGACTTCCAAAGCACCCTGTCCATCCAGATTGCATAACAGGCGAAGATAACAATGGGTAATGGGGATAAACAAAGACAGTACTTACCCCTACTTCCACCTCCCTTCTCTCCTTTCTCTCTCTCTCTCTCTCTCTCTCTCTCTCTCTCTCTCTCACTCTATCTATCCTATGTGTTTTTCTCTACTGTTTCCCATTTCTGTTTTGTTTAAATCTCTGACACTGCGCTCGGGAAAGAGAGAGCCCACTACTCTGCACATACCACAGCCCAGTTATTTTACAGTTGTTGGAGCAGTAGCTGCAGAGAATGGTTCTGAGGACACAGATATCAGCCCACATATCTTGTGAGCAATGAAAAAAGATATTTAGCCTTCAGTTGGCTCATCAGCTTATTTTTGCTATCTGATTAAACACAATTCTGTTTACTGCTGGGGCAAGTAACAACTTTTTGCCAATAAGAATTGCAGGCCTTGTGCTGTCTAACAATCTGTTAGATAACCAAAGACCTCAAGCCCTCAGTGAGAAGAGTAGACGCTGCAGTTTCTGTATCTTTACGTTATCAACTTATCAGCGTTTTCACCAAAGATGGGTGGGCCGAAGGGCCTGATCCTGTGCTGTACCGTTCAATGCTCTTTGTAACTCCTTAGCAACAGCTACACTCAAACACTCTGAGTGTAGAACAGGCATGACATTTGTGGAGTTCACCAATATTGCTTCAGCTTCCTGTTTTTTTCAATGTTGGTGGCAACTCGTGAATTTAACCCTGATTTTTCTTTTATAGTGACTCAGTGGTTAGTACAGCTGCATCACAGCACCAGGGATTCAGGTTTGATTCCAGTCTCGGGTGACTGTCGGTGTGGAATTTGCACATTCTCCCAGTGTCTGCGTAGATTTCCTCCCACAGTCCAAAGATGTGCAGGTTAGGTGGATTGGCCATGCTAAATTGCTGATAGTGCCCAGGGTTGTGCAGGTTGGATAGATTAGCCATGGGAAATGAAGGGTTACAGGGATAGGATAGGGTGTTTGGTCTGGGTAGGTTGCTTTTGGGAGGGTTGGTGTGGACTCGATGGGCCGAATGGTATGCTCCCATACAGGAGGGATTCTATGATTCGAATTAATTGAATTTAAATTTCCCAGTTGTTCTTATGGAATTTGAACTTCTGTCTTCTGAGCATTTATCCAGGTCTCTGACCAAGTTAGGAGGAACAGCTGAATCATCCTTTGAGTGATAGGATTTTCATCCCAAATACTGGGGAAGGCACTCTAAACCAGGAAAGGTTGGTCTCAAAGGATGTTCCAAGCTTAATCTGTATGAACTATGAAGTGACATCTGTTTTTTTCTCCTTTGCACCTCAGGGTGACCCAGAAAACGTCAGCACAACTCTTGGCTGAGGAAGCAGCTGCCAAGGTCCGAGATCGAGTGCCGCTACCAAGCGTCCCAGACACTACTTCCAAAGACAATAGCAAGCCCTCAAGGTACTTACATTGAGAACTGGTTGAAGCAGACAAGGCCCTAACTGTCATGGGTCTTTCACCTTTGAACCCTGGGTTAGAATCAAATCCAAACCGACAGGATGAAAGGCCTGACACTTCCGAGGGCATCACTGTTTTGTATCCTTACATGACCAAACTGTCATCGGTGTGACTACAGCCCTGCCCTAGCCAGGCACGCTGTGTGCAGAACAATGTATCCTACCCTCCAATAACCTCATGGGCTAACTCAGGTCATTGTTCCGTTTATGTGCAAACCCAACCTAAGGGGTCGGCCAATACTGATCAGGTTCAAACAAAAACACAAGCTGAGACGGTCCCGAAGGACTTTACGTAAAATTCTTAACGATAGACCAATAATGTGTGAAGTCCAGGAAATTGAAGTCGAGAATTGCCTTGTGCTGCTCTCACTGCAACTTTGTAACTTTGTCAGACATGAGGCAGGGATCTGCTCTCTGGCAATATTAGGCTTCTGGGACGGAGTTCTATTTTGGGTTTAGTACAAATTTAGTTAGAATTACTGCCTTCCTAAAATCAAAGAATCAATCTGCACATGGGTAGTGAAGACCCAGTGATTTGGGAGTGAGTGGGCCAAGATTTCAGACACAGGATGGTTAATAAGCCAAATGAGATCAGCATATTGTTTTCATATATTTTTAGGCACCCGCACAAGCCATTCGTTTTTTTTTTAACCACTTAGTCTTTTTGTTTCTGGTTAATTTTATTAATTCCAGTATCTGTGTTGTATATTGATTTCTAGTTAATGATGTTCTGCACTTATTTATATAGTTTTATTTAATATTGTTTCAAATAGATCACGGGTCTGAATTCAAACTCTAATCCTTTAATTTAATATTTTTATATGTATTTATATCTATATCTTAGCCTCACAGAGCCTTTCAATTGACTCATTTGGTTACACATACTGCTTTATTTATATTTGTTTATTTATTAGATTTGTTTCTACTGCATATTTACAATTGTACATTACTTTACCATTACTCTGAACCTTTGCTCTGTTCCATTGACTTTTGAAATGTCTATAATATTTCAGAGGCTTTCTTTATATTTCTGTGTTGGTATGCTGTGATGTGTGTTACATTCATGTCTGAGAATCTTTGCTCTCTGTCACTGTATATTGAGTAAATTAATGGAGAAAAGAACAGAACTATGATAAGACCATAAGATCATAAGATGTAGGCGCAGAAATTAAGTCGTTCAGCCCATTGGGTCTGCTCCACTATTCAGTCATGGCTGATGAGTTTCTGAACCCCATTCTCCAGTTTTCTCCCTGTAGCCCTTGATCCCCTTGATACTCAAGAACTGATCTATCTCAGTCTTAAATATATTCAATGACCTGACCTCCACAGCCTTCTGTGGCAATGATTTTCATGGATTCACCACTCTCTGGCTGAAGAAGTTTCTCTTTATCTCCATTCTAAAAGGTCTTCCATTTACTCTGAGGCTATGCCCCCAGGCTCTAGTCTGTCCTACCAATGGAAACATCTCCCAAAATCCACTCTGTCCAGGCCATTCAGTATTCTGTAAGTTTCAATGAGATCCCCCCTCAACCTTCTAAACTGTATCAAGTATAGATCCAGAGTGCTCAAATGTTCTGGATTAGAGTGGTGCTGGAAAAGCACAGCACTTAAGGCAGCATCTGAGGAGCAGGAAAATCGACGTTTCGGGCAAAAGCCCTTCATCAGGAATACAGCCTCAAATGTTCCTCATATGCTAAGCTTTTCATTCTTGGGACCATTCTTATGAACATCCTCTGAACACGCTCCAGAGCCAGGGCATCCTCCCTGAGATATGGGGTCCAAAACTGCGCATAATACTCCAAATGTGGTCTGGCCAGAGCCTTATAGAGCCTTGGAAGTACATCCCTGCTTTTATATTCAAGTCCTCTCAAAATAAATGTCAATATTGCATTTGCCTTCATAGCTACTGACTCAACCTGCAAGTTTATCTTGAGAGAATCCTGGACTAGAACTCCCAAGTCTCTCACAAGATATAAGATAATCATTAATAAATCTATTTGGGAGTTCAGGAGAAATGTTTTACCCAGACCCTAGTTACAGTGTCAAGTTCAGATTCACAAAGGATTGTTAAGGTGACAACAGAGAGGACTTTAAGGGGAAGTGAGGTTATCACGCGGGGAAAAAGGAATGGAAGTATATGTTGATGGTGTAAGATGGAAGGAGGCTCCAGTGGGATAAATGCCAGCATGGACTTGTTAAACTGAATGGCCTGTCTCTTTGCTGTAAAAGTCTCCATAATTCTATGTAATGCCATGTATATTATAGCATGTGATGTGTTTGCACAAGGCATTTATGTCTCAGACTGTTCATTACTATAACATATGTACTCTGTGTGTGTGTATATATATATATATGTCATACAGTCTTTATTCTTCACTACTGGAATTACATTGTGATGTGTCTGTATAATGTATTTATGTCTCTGACCTTCCACTCTCCATTACTATGTGTTCTATTTATATGTGTTGTGCTTACATAATGTTTTACACTGGGTTGTTTGCAAATTTATATCGACACTGGGGACTTTGAGGCCAATTCCGTAATTGATACGGTGGCCACATTCTGGGAAATTCATTTTAAACATAACTGCAGCAAGAGCTGCACTTGTAGTGGACAGATCTGATGGTCGATTAGTGATGTGCTGTTTGGCTGAAAAGCAGGAAGTGATCGCGAGTTGATGCTGCGCTACACTATGGCCTCTCTGGTTCTTCAACACAGCCCTCGCTGCACCTGCCTATGTCAGTATCTATGGATGAAGAGGGCACATGTTTGGACAGCTTACTGTATTTCATTGAAGCTTTCCCAGAATCTAACCTAAAATCACTACTGGGAAGATACTATATATTAAATGGTGCAGTATTGTCCATTTGTTGTAAAGAGGATGAGCAACTGCCCACTACCATCACCTCCCATTTATGACCAATCCTGTTCAATATACCATGTTCAATATACCATGTTCACTGTCCCCCTACACTGCCACCTCACTATATTAGAGCCCAGAATCTGCTGCATCCAATGATATAATTTCCTTGTATTTAGTATTAATGTGTAATAAATAATGTTACTCCAAAGTCTAACCTTAAGAAAGTTCTTGACCTTGCCTACTCCTTGGCCTGTTAGAATCCCAATCTCATAGTGTGGCATGAAACCGCATGGTAACAGAGTGATGGCACGACAAGGCAGAGTGTGAGGCCCTGCAAAGTAGGTTTAGGGTCAGGAATAGGCTGGAAAAAGTTTAATTTATTAAATGTATATTTTCCAAAACAGCTTAAAGGGTTTTTTAAAAATATAAACAAAGCTTATCGTGGTGTGATTTTAACTTGTGGAAGCTTGCTTAAAAAAAAAGACAGTTGAGATTTACCTGCTCACTACTATTTAAAGAAAATATAAGATTGTGCAAAGGTACAGGAAGCCTTTTGAAAATATATTTGTGATATGTTATATATTATATTCAATACTGAAAGCACACACTGGTGTGAAAGAAACAAACTGAACAATTGAAATAAATATAAACAAAACAATTATTTCACATTGCAAATAAAAGTGAAATTCTGCATTAATTGGGAAGGATTACAGGTGAAGAGTCTAATACTTTGAAAAACTGAGCATATATAAAATCTACATTTGTAATGTTTTGGGATATTTAAATAATCTGGATTCAAACAGTGTCTTTTCCATTCTCACAGCACATTAAAGCATTTACATAGGTGAGGTACTTTGAGTTCCCTGTGATCTAAGTAAATTCAGAAGACACTTTGCAAAGAGGCAGGTCCCACTTAACAGTAGTTGAATGTACAGGTACTCTGCTGTTGCTGATTCGGAGATATAGACTAGAAGATTAGCATGCTGCCTCAGCTTCAGATAATGGTTTGAATCCTGTGCTGGAGGAATGGAGATCAGCGTGGAATTTCAGCCTGGCCTTGGTCCTGGTAATGGGCCGAAAAGGAACGGCAGGAGCAGACCCAAGAGACTAGCTGACCAATTCTAGTTTAACATATTGTTCTCCCGCTCTTGGTCATCCTTTATGCCCATACTCTCGGTGCACTGCCTCCACACAACAAACTCTTCATGATCCACGTGAATCATACCTGACCTTTGGTCAAAGCTTTTGTTTTTCTCATATTCAACAACAAAATGTTCAAAGGTATTGAAAGCATCACAGCCCTGAAAGGGAACAGTGCACAGGAAAACAGATGATTCAGGTCTGATACATCTTGTATACTTCAAAGCAGAGGACCAGTGTGAACAGTACTTACATTTTACTGTTTTTTTTCCCCTCTGGGAATTGTTTTATTGCTCCTGTAATTTTCCCATTGGTTTTGCTGGCAGCAGCATCTTGGAGATTAATCTTGAAAATGCTGGAGACCTTAGAACTTTGGTGTCACCCTGATGGTGTGTAACGAACAGAAAGCCCAACGTTACTCACTCACTGGGATAGTTATTAATTAGACTCTGAGGAGGCTCAACGTTGGGACTCTTTGTGCATCCATCTGTGACAGACATGTTAAAAACTGGCAGTGGAGCATAAACCGGGACTCGCTTGTAATAAGATATTGTATGGATTGTTGACTGAAGGTAGGCCACACCCTTGTGAACATCATCAATCTTCACTAAATGGATAGGCAGTAAGGGAAGGCATTCTTGGGTCCCAGTGCAATGTTGATCAGACGCCATTATGACAGCTGCACAGCTCAGTCGCTATTATCAAAGCAGATGCATATAGTTACCTCTTTACTGCACAGCTCCCACCAACTCTTTGTCCTCACTCAGTATTTCCACATCTTTCTATATGCTCACCCCTCCCGGTAAACAGTCTCTGTGTTTTACTGAGAAAGTCTGTGGGGTAGTTTCACCATTCTCCTTGATCCAATCTGCAGAGTAACCAGGTGTGGAGGTCAGACCATTTCAAACACTTTGTTTTGAGGGTCCTCATCCCTTGTCCCCATCATTAGTGGCTGTGTTCACACAGTTTCCTCCTCAGGATCATGATATGCAGCCCAACCTGTTACTGCCAGCAAAACCAAGGCACTTCTGTTTCTTTGGGCCTTGCCATTTGCCATTCAGTCAAAGTACAATCTTGGTGGTTGGGGCTTCACAAATGCAATACTCCCATTTTGCTGGTCTGTGAGCCATATCTAAATTCCTTTTTGCATTGCGGGCAGATCATGACCCCTGTGTCTCTGGGTGAAGGGGCAGGCTTGGTCTGTCTTGTGGCGTTCCTCTTTGTATTGTGCCTGTTCTTGCTCTTATGCCATGATGCTTGACATTAGTGCATGGGAAAGGGAGGAAAATTGTGATGGCAGCCTGCAGCCCATCAAAAGCTAGTTTAGTAGGGCTAAATGAAAATCTTCATTCTCTCTTAGAAGATTCTTTATGGTACATACCCCTTCTCTTGGTTCCACCAGTGGCTTGAGGGCACCTGGATAATCTCGTAATGTGGACAAATCCATATGAGGTCGTAAAGGATCAAAACAGTCAGCGGCAAAATGTGGCGCATTGTCAGAGATAACATCTCCGATTCCATTTATGGAAAACATGGTTTTCAAAGAGATCATAATGCCTTTGAAGGTGGTTTGATTGAATGTCTGGACCACCAGGAACAATTGTCAATGAAGCCATCCATTAAGCTCAAATAGATCAATGTCAAGTCACTCCCAGAACCTATTAGTTCCTTATTAATGACCGATGAAAGGGCCAACCATATTCTTTAGAGGGAAGCATAGACAAGCAGCATATTATTTAAATATCGAGAGACAATGGTCCAAAGAGAGTCGGGTGTGCTTACACAAAATATTTGTGTGACATATGGCAGGTAATTATGAAGGCAAAAGAAAGGTTACCCTTTATTGCAAGATAGATAGTATTTAGAAGTTCAGCATGTCTCATGACAGCTGTGTAAGGTGTTAGTGAGAAGGCGCCTGGAGAAATATAGACAGTTTTGGTCTCTTTTCCCAAGTAGGAATACATTTGCACTGGACGCTGCTGGGAATAAAATCACTGAGCTAAGTCCTGAGATGAGGAAGTTGTCATATGAGGAAAGATTGAGGAGGTTGGGCCTAATACTCATTGGAGTTTAGAAGCATGATATATGGTCTATTGAAACATCTAAGATTCTGAGGGAGCTTGATAGGGTGCATACTGAGAGCATGTCTCCCTTTGTAGGAGAATCCACAATGAGGAAGTATGGTTTGAGTATAATGGAAGTATGGTCCATTTAAGACAGAGGTTAGAGGAACTTCCTTTCTCAGAGAATTATGAATCCTTCGAAATCTGTACTACAGAGAGCTGTAGAGCTTGAGTGATTGGATGTATTGAATGCCTGATGGACAGGTTCTTGAAATGTAGGAGTGTCATGGCTTACAGGAACAGCTAGGGGAATGGAGCTCAGGCCAAGATCTTATCATGATCTTATTGAATGGTGTAACATTTGCGCTGCAATTCAGGCTGCAATTGGAGTATTGTGTACAATTTTGGTACCCTGTTACAGGAAAGACATAGCTAAACGGGAAAGAATGCAAAGAAGATTTATGAGGATGTTGCCAGGACTAGTGGGCCTGAGTTATCGGAAGATGTTGGCCGCGATGGGATTTTATTCCTTGGAACATAGGAGAATTAGGGGTGACCTTACTGAGGTATATAAAATCATGAGGGGCATTGATAAGATGGATGCAGATAGTCTTTTACCCAGGGATGGGGAATTTAAAACTAGAGGACATAGGGTTAAGGTGAGTGGGGTAAGATTTTAAAAAGTCCTAAGGGGCAATTTCTTTATACAGAAAGTGATGCATATATGTAATGGGCTGCCAGAGAAAGAGGTTGATGCAGGTGTAATAGCAACATTTAAAAATCATTTGGATAGCTACATGGATGGGAAGGGTTTAGAGGGATATGGACCAAATGTGGGCAATTGGAACTCACTGAGTGGGCACCATGGTCAGCATGGACCAGTTTGGGCTGAAGGGCCTGTTTCCATGCTGTATGACTCTATGAGGGGTTTGTTGTATGAAGAAAGATTGAAAAGTTTAGGTTGGTACTGTCTGGAATTTATAAGCCTGAAGGGACATCAAATTGAGGTATTCAAGATGATAAAAGGTGTGGATAAAATAGACATGGAGTGGATGCTTCCTTATGTGGGGCATTCTAGGACAAGAGGTCATAGTCTAAGAATAAGGGGTAGCAAATTTAAAACAGAGTTGAGGTGAAACTACATCTCCCAGAGGGTTGTGAATCTGTGGAATTCCCTACCCCAAATTGTGGTGGATGCTGGAACAGTGAGTAAATCTAAGGAGGGGTTAAACAGATTTTTAATTGGTAATTGGTTGAAGGGATATAGGGAGAAGGCAGGAAAATGGGGGTGAGGAGCATATCAGGCATGATCAAATGGCAGAGCGGACCCGATGGGGTGAATGGCCTAATTCTGCTCCTATATCCTATGAAGAGGCTTGAGGGACCAAGTAGTCTACTCCCCTGACTCCTGCTCCTATTTCTTATATTCTTAAGGTAGGAGAGTTAAGGTAAACTCAGAGAACATTCTGTTTGTATAACAATGGGGATCCCACTCCAAGCCCCAGATGCTTAGTGTTTTAGACCCAACAAATGAAGGAGTGTAGTTAGGAAAAGCCTTTCACATTCCATTACAAACTTTAGATAACCTGCTCAGAACCTAATTAATACACCTTATCAGAACTTCTTATTAATACTTTATAGAACCTTTCCAGAATTTCATTAATGATCCTTTGTCAAACCCATTAATAATTGTTCATGCAGCAATCTTAATTTTCTTAGTTGGTACAATATTAATAATCCTTCTCAAAGTTTCCAGAATAATTCTTCTTGGAACACATCTATCTGAAAACCACATTCATAAATCTTTCTTGGAACCAATTAATTATCCATTTCTGGTAGCCCCTTCCGTCAATAAACCTTGTGGCTCCCAGAAGACAATTAATCATGCTTTTCCCTCTATTAGTATTAAGCTTCTCCTGTAAATAGTTTTACATCAACAACTTAAGTTATGTTATGGTACACACCTGAATAGGTGGGATTTAAACACATACTTTTTTTTAGGGTAGGGATGCTTCCCCACTGTGCCACAAAAGCCCTAAGTTACAACTCTATCCTATTAATAACCTTTTCAGGCTACTAAAGCCTTACTCAGTAGTTTGTTCTCTGGTAAGCAGATGACTAAAACCAAAAGATGCATTCACTTGGCCCTGGGTGTCCTTGGGTTTGTTGGGATTCAATCCACCAAACAACACAAGGTGTGTGGAATTTTTAAGATGACCTGTGTGGTAAATAATGGCCTTTTTTTTATTGGAGATGACATGACTTGGGCATATTGGTAATATCCTTGAAAAAGAGCCCATGATAACAGCCATGCTTGGTTCTTTTCAGCTGGTAACTCTTACCATGCCAGCCAACATGAAGCATAGATGGGACAATAGTGACATCTACAGGTACAGCATCAAATAACATAATGATCACATGCCAGTCATCTCAGAATTGCTAAAACCAGGTGACTTGCTTTGAAACTGTTTAGGAACTGTTCCATCTAGTGTGTAAACATGAACCATTGTTGATAGTTCATTGTATTGAGAAATTGCCTGGAGAGAAGCAGGTCATTAACCTGTCAGTAACCAGCTTGTGTATCTATAAACGTAATGGCCTACTTGTACTTTATATTGATAGGTAATAAACCAATAAGTTAGTTCATTACTAACATCCAAACCTATCTCATCAACTGTACCTAACTGATTAAAATTCTGACATGCCTCAACAGAGCAGATGCTGAAAAGGGTGTTTCTTCTTCAGGGAGGGACGAGAACTAGGCGACGTGGTTAAAAAATAAGAGCGAAGATGATTTTTTTTCTCTTAAAGGGTCAGGAATATGTACAACTCTCTTCCATAGAGAGTGCTGGGGGCAGGCTCATTGAGTATTTTTATAACAGGGTTAGATCAATTCTTGACCAATGAGGGAGTCAAAAAGATATCAGGGTTAGGTAGGAAAGTGGAGTTGAGGCCAAATCAGATCAGCTATGATCTTATCGGTGCTGGAGCAGGCACATCGAGGCTGGATGGCCTATTCTCCAAGTCCGCCTTCATATGTACAAGGACATGTCATGTAAGGTTTGGGTAAACAACAGATGTTCCATCCAGATCAGCTCATCCTGGACTGGGGATTTGGCATTTTGCCAAAGCAAACCTCTCCAGCCACAGGGAAGACAGCATCTTCCAACTCCTCTGAACCCCACCCAATTGTTTGTCTGGCTCTCTCCTTCCTGAGCAAGATGGGTGGGCAACTGCAAAACAGGGTCGAGTGCCTGAGCTCAGAGGCTGAGGCCATCACACAAAATGATGGTTACCCTGACTTAAGCAAGTCTTTGTTTAAAGCCACGTAACTGTGCTGAAACCTCGAGTAACCCCCCCAGTGATCCATCCTTGGCCCCTTCCTAATTTGCAACTACATGTTGTCAACTTCACCTAAAACCACAGCCATCTGCTTTCACGTTTACAATGACATGGAACTGTGCCTCACACCCAGCTCCCATCACTGCTCCACTACTATTAAATTATCAGCCTGCTTCTCCGGCATCAGAATTAGAATTAGCTTCATTGTCAAATGTGTACAGTGACAAGTTTACAATTGCCACTTACAGTGCCATCTTAACTGGAAAAATCCCTAGGTACAGCTACGGTTCTTAGAAAAATAGAGAAGTACAAAGTCTAGCATTGCAGATTTTAAGAATAAGTTATAAAATGTAGAAAACAAAGTTCAGAACAACAGTTTTCCAACACAGCCCATGCTGGCACCTAGCTTCCACTTTGCACTGGGCCTTCACTCCAGACCTCATATAGAGAGCGAGAAGGAATTTTCTCTGATTAAATATTAGGAAGACTGAAATCATTGTTTTTCAGCCCTGCTATAAACACTGCCCCAAGTTACCGACTTTACTCCACAATTGTCTCAGGCCAAATGAGTCCATGTGCAACGTTGGTATCTAATTGGGCCCTGAGACCTGCTTCTGACCATACGCCATTCCTAAGACCACCTATTGCCTTTGTCTCATTGTAAAACTCCCAGCTTGCCTAAACCTGTCTGCTACTGGAACCTCCCCCCCATCCCCCCCCGCCCACCCCGCTCCATCCCTTGGTCTTTGCCATCAAATTGACATCATTATCCTGACACACTCCCTGCTGGCCTCTTGCAGTCTACTCTCCATAAACTGGAGGTCATCCTAAACTGCCAGCAAATCCTATTCCCCTATCATCCTTTATTGGGACAAATTGGATCCCAGCTCTATAAAAAGCAGTGATTTTAAAATTTGTTATCTTTGTTCCATTCACGTTCCCCTTACTAGATTAATACCTGAAATTAGCAAGTGGTCTTACAAGGAAAGGTTGGACACACTCAGCTTGTTTCCACTGGCGTTTAGAAGAGAAGAAGGGTGGCTTGATTGAAGTGTATAAGATCTTGAATGGTCTTGATAAAATGGGCAAAGAAATGATGGAACTAGGAGGCCACTGTTTAAAATGTAGACATTGGCCTTCTGGGACAGAATTGAGGAGATTTTTATTCTCTGCGGATTTATGCAGGTTGGGAGATCTCTGCCTCAGGAGGTGATGGAGGCCATTTGAATAATTTTAAGACTGAGTTAGATACGCATTGAGCAAGGAAATGGAATGTTGTCGTGGTTTGGCAGAAATGCGGAATTCGGACAACAAATAGATAAGCCATGACCTTATTCAATGGCAGCACAAAGGGGCCAAATTTCTGCCCCTAGTTTGTTTGTTTATATATATGTTAGGTATAGAAAAGCAAGTTATAGTGTCATAGAGTAATAGAAATGTACAGCACAGAAACAGACCCTTCAGTCCAACTTGTCCATGCCGGACCAGATATACTAACCTAATCGACTTGGCCCATTTCCCTCTAAACCCTTCCTATTCATATACCCATCCAGATGCCTTTTAAACATCGTAATTGTGCCAGCCTTCACCACTTCCTCTGGTAGCTCATTCCGTACACCCTCTGCGTGAAAAAGATGTTGTTGGAGAACCCCAGCAATGCTAAGGCAGCTCTCCACAGAGAGGGTGAGAAAATTGAAGAGAGTATTGCCTTGTGGTCATTGCATGTTGGAGGCACAACTGCAATCCTGCTGTTATGGACAATGTGTCCCCCTGAGCTCACTACAGAATGGTACATTATCCAGGAAGTTGGGGGATAGTAAAAGTAAACTGAAGGTAAGTAAAATCATTGAAAAGATAAGAGGCCATCACATTTGGTCAAGCGGATTTAGCAGTGTCTCAGAATCCATCATGAGAAATGTTAACAACAGTTTTTCAGTGAGTAGTTCTGGCATGAATCATATTTCACAAGAATCTCACCCCAGCTCATAAATGTTACTGAAAATGGGTTGTATGTTAATTGTGAATGCAGGTAGCATAGCTGGCTGATCATTTATCAGACAGTTGACTAGTTATTGATAACAGCAGTTGTATATTGTTTATATGTATGAGTTGAATTTAAATGCATTGGCTGATTGTGTTCCCATGCTCAAGAGTAAACAAGGATGAGGGGACACAGATTTAAGGAGTTTGGTAAGAGATGCAGAGGGAATATAAGGAAGCAGTTTTATTTATTTACATAGTGGATGGTTATGCATTAGAATTCACTGCTACGAGGTTGCTGCAAGTGGAGATAATCGGAGTTCCAGCAAGCTACAGTTGGACACTTGAAATAGATAAATTTATCGAGTTATAGGGTATATTTGTGAATGGGACTGACTGGGTTTCCTCTAGAGAGTTGGAATAGACTCGATGGACCAAGTGATCTCTTTCTGCTTTATAATTACTATAGGATAGTCTGTAATGCAAAGTGACAAATGACAAGTAATAGGAGCCAGACATTCTCAGAAACCTAAAGACACCTTTAGGGGCTTACTCAGTCCATAGATTAGTTTCTCTGGTTAGATTTGTATGAAATTCCTCATTGGACTACTTTAACACAGGGACGATTCTTACCAAAAATCAGCGAAGTTCCATTTTTGTCAGGTTTCATGGAGGGTTTCACTCCGTGAGCCCGAATGACTTTCCTCATGCTATCTTCCCAAAGTCACCTTGCAAGCTATGGACCATACCCCAGTAGTGCCCCATTTATTGTATTCATCCACTCACCACAGATGGAGATATTGGTCAATGCTGAGACCACCCAGGATTCCTGGAACTGGTGCCATCTTTAATATCCTGCTGTGTACCTGGTCAAGTGCTGGCAATCTATCGGTACCCTGCACGGTTCCTGCCAATCGCCCTAGACAGGTCAGGTGGAGGGAAATTGGAACCAGGCTCCGACAACGGGATCTTGTGTCCTAGTGGACAAGGTGCAGTTGCTAACCATGGTGGGTGCTCTGAGATGTTGGGGGCCAATGGAGGTCTGAAGGAGCTGGTTACCACGCTGACATTTAGATTAGGAGTGTTACCACCCGGTTTCTATCCAGTGGGTGGACAGAATGGGAAACTGTGTATAAATAGGTGAGATACATGCAAAGTCAGCAGGGTAAAAAGAGGAAATGAGATAGCTTTGACAAATAGAGTTAAGGAGAATCCAAAGGTTTTTACAAATACATTAACGACAAAAGGGTAACTAGGGAGAGAATAGGGCCCTTCAAAGATCAGCAAGGCAGCCTTTGTGTGGAGCCGCAAGAGAAGGGGCAGATACTAAATGAGTATGTTGCATCAGTATTTACTGTGAAAAAGGATATGGAAGACTTGAATGTAGGGAAATAGATGGTGACACCTTGAAAAATATCCTTAGTACAGAGGAGGAAGTGCTGAGTGTCTTGAAATGCGTAAAAATGAATAAATCCCCAGGACCTGATCGGGTGTACCCGAGAACTCTGTGGGAAGCTAGAGAAGTGATTGCTGGGCCTCTTACTGAGATATTTGTATCATCGATAGTCACAGGTGAGGTGCCGGATGACTGGAGGGTGGCTAACGTGGTGCCACTGTTTAAGAAAGGTGGTAAGGACAAGCCAGGGAACTATAGACTAGTGAGCCTGGCGTCAGCGGTGGGCAAGTTGTTGGAGGGAATCCTGAGGGACAGGATGTTCACATATTTGGAAAAGGAGAAAGTGAGGACTGCAGATGCTGGAGATCAGAGCTGAGCTCACTTTCTCCTCAAAGATTTTAACCTACTGCGAATCCTCTTAGAAGGATGCCTTCCTTGAAGAAGGTCTCTTCCCCCCTCTACAAGGACCTTTTATCTTAGCCTGCTGGACACACTTTCCTCATTCCTGAAGAAGGGCTTATGCCTGAAACATCGACTCTCCTGTTCCTTGGATGCTGCCTGACCTGCTGCGCTTTTCCAGCAACGCATTTTCAGCACATATTTGGAAAGGCAAGGACTGATTAGGGATAGTCAACATGGCTTTGTGGAAAATCATGTCTCACAAACTTGACTGAGGTTTTTGAAGAAGTAACAAAGAGGATTGATGAGGGCAGAGCAGTAGATGTGATCTATATGGACTTCAGTAAGGCTTTCAACAAGGTACCCCATGGGAAATTGGTGAGCAAGGTTAGATCCCATGGAATACAGGGAGAACTAGCCATTTGGATACAGAACTGGCTCAAAGGTAGAAGACAAAGGATGGTGGTGAAGGGTTGTTTTTCAGATTGGAGGCCTCTGACCAGTGGAGTGCCACAAGTGCTGGGTCCACTACATTTCATCATTTATATAGATGATTTGAGTGTGAGCAAAAGAGATATAGTTAGTAAGTTTGCTGATGATACCAAAATTGGAGGTGTAGTGGACAGCAAAGGACGTTACCTCAGATTACAACGGGATCTTGACCAGATGGGCCAATGGGCTGAGAAGTGGCAGATGGAGTTTAATTTAGATAAATGTGAGGTGCTGCATTTTGGGAAAACAAATCTTAGCAGGACTTATACACTTAATGGTAAGGTCCTATGGAGTGTTGCTGAACAAAGAGACCTTGGAGTGCAGGTTCATAGCTCCTTGAAAATGGAGTCGCAGGTAGATAGGATAGTGAAGAAGGCGTCTGGTATGCTTTCCTTTATTGGTAGGAGTATTGAGTACAGGAGTTGGGAGCTCATGTTGTGGCTGTACAGGACATTGGTTAGGCCACTTTTGGAATATTGTGTGCAATTCTGGTCTCCTTCCTATTGGAAGGATGTTGTGAAACTTGAAAAGGTTCAGAAAAGATGTACAAGGTTATTGCCAGGGTTGGAGGATTTGAGCTATAGGGAGAGACTGATCAGGCTGGGGCTGTTTTCCCTGGAGCATCGGAGGCTGAGGGGTGACATTATAGAGGTTTATAAAATCATGAGGGGCATGGATAGGATAAATAGACAAAGTCTTTTCCCTGGGGTGGGGGAGTCCAGAACTAGAGGGCATAGGTTTAGGGTGAGAGGGGAAAGATATAAGTGGTACGAATACGGAAGGAGCTGCCCGAGGAAGTGGTGGAGGCTGGTACAATTGCAACATTTAAAAGGCATTTGGATGGGTATATGAATAGGAAGGGTTTGGAGGGATATGGGCCAGCTGCTAGATTGGGTTGGGATATCTGGTCGGCATGGACGGGTTGGACCGAAAGGTCTGTTTCCATGCTATACATCTTTATACGTCTATGACTCGTAAATAGTCATCTCCATACTCATTATCAGGAATCTCATCTCCCTAATCAACACTTGGTTGGAAAATGGGTCACTCCTGGTCTCATACGATTCTCCCAACTCTCCCACTAACATCCACATTGACCTGTGGCTGGGAAGATTCTGCCCATCATTTCACTGGGTCAAAGCTGTAATGTTACTCCAATGGGTGAAGCAATGGGACACGAGGGGAAGTTCAGTCTAAATTGTGTCTGATGATGGTTCTGTGACATGCTTGGCATTTCCCATGTTCAGAGTAAAAAGAATTGGGGTGCGGGGGTTACAGAGCCAATGGCTATTTTTATTTTAGAGTTAGTTTGATGATGCACTGTTTAAAAGGGTAGAAGTGTTTGCTGTGTGGTATGTTCCACAACTGGGTTGTTAGCTGTCCCTTTAATCATAGACTCTCTGCATTGTGGAAACAAGCCATTTGGCCCATTGAGTCCACACCGACCCTCCAAAGAACATCCCATCCAGACTCATCCTATCCAGATAACCCTGCAGTTCCTATGACTAACCCATCGAGACTACAGATCCCTGGACACTATGGGTAGTTTAGCATGGCCAATCCACCTGACCTGCACATCTTTGGACTGTGGGAGGAAACTGGAGCACCTGGAGGAAACCCACGCAGACACGGGGAGAATATGCAAACTCCAAACAGACAGTCCCCCAAGGAATGGAATCGAACCCGTCTCCCTGGTGCTGTGAGGCAGCAGTGCTAACACTGAGCCATTGCGCCGCCCTAGAGGCTCAAGGCTTCAATTGCTGTTAAGTAAGTGAAGGCTCACGTTCCTCAGAGGTTACTTGATATTTGGCAAGGAACTCTGCAGAGTGCAATGTCCTTCAGGATGTAGAACAACTGGCTGCCTGTGCGCAACGTCTCGTGTACCTATGCATCTAGCATTGAACACTGGTGAACACCATGCTGAACAAGTGTGTGCTACAGTGCATATCTGCAGACACCGTGGTGCATATTTATACACACCATACAGCACATTTACAATGGGTACAACATCAAATCGTACCTCACTCCCCATGGTAACTCGCTCTTTCGAATTGTGGAACTGCTGCAGCAGGGAAGGTAGCTGGACAGCCTTTTGAGGAAATGCCCACTCCCTACAAGATGTGTTCAGCTGGTATCCCCAATCTCTTTTCCCCGTAGCACCTGCAAATTCTTTTCTCCTCAGGATATCATCCAATTTCCTTCTGAAAACCATGGTCGAATCTGCCATCAACCCCACTGTCATATTCCAGATCCGAAGCCTCACAGCTTACAGCATGTCTTCTCATGTCGCATTTGATTGTTTTATAAATCATTTTATGTTAGTGACCTCTGGTTTTTGACCCGTTCAGCAGTGGGAACTGTCTTTCCCTCTATCTCTGTCTCTGACTTTAACTACAGTGTCCAGGCTGGTTTGGTGACCCGCATAATCTAACTTCTCCTTTGTTCCCCAAACAGCAATCCAGAAAGCTCACGCAGTAAAAACCCAGCCATGATCCACCCAAGGGCAGAGATCCCGCAGCCTGTGTCACCGGAGGAGAAGCCAATGTTGCTGATCAGTAATCCCTTGTACGAAGCAGTTGACCAGAAACAAGGCGCCATCTTGAGGAAAGAGCAGGTTGTCCCGCGGAACCTGAGGAAAGGTGCCCTGGCAAAAGTGGAGAGGTTCTCCTCTCCTTTGCTACACGCCACCAATAAACCGGCCCAGCCGGGAGCGAGCAAGTGGTCAAACCGACAGGAGCTGCTGCCTGTACCCGAGAGCAGGAGGCGGTCGCACACCTGCTCAGAATTGAGAAGGCCAGGCCAAGGGACACCACACTCTGGTCAGGTAGAGGCCAAGGCTGACCATTCCATTTCGGGGGTCACCTCACTTAGTGAGCAACCCCCTTCACTGGCCAGGCCCCCGCTGCCGATGAAGAGTCAGAAAGTACTGCAGCTACAGCATGCGACAAAAGACTACAGAGAAACCTCGGTGTTACCAAACCACACCAAGCACCATAGCAACGAGTCCTTGGGGCAACAGGCCAGTGTGTCGGTAAGTACAGTACAACTCTCCCATGTACACAATAGGAGGGACTGTTTAGAGATGATATGGCACAACTCTAGACCAGACGGGGTCTCCAACCTCAGAGTCAGAGACATTACCACTGTGCCACAAGAGCCCTAACAATGGAAGGTACATCCTTAGATTTGATGTTGTTCTGAGAATGCTTGCCAGATTGATGTCTGTGTTGTCTTAAGCAAAAAGATTGAGCAGGTTGGGCTCATGCTTATGAAGTTTAAAAGAATGAGAGATGTTTCTTTTTGAAATTTATACAATTCTGAGGGGACTCTGAGAGTGTGGATGTTGAGAGGATGTTTTCCCTCTTTGGAGTGAAACTGGGGAGCGGCTTTCACACAAAAGAAAGGAGAAGTTTGTATTCTGTGCCCCAAAAACCTGTTCATCAGGCTCTAATTAGCAACTTCATGATGGAGGTCCATCAATTTTTGTGAGGCAAGGCTATTAAGAAGTATGGAGTTACGGCAATAAGTGGAGTTGAGTTATAAATTGGTAAGGATTGAATTGAGTGCCAGAGTTTGCTCGGAAATCCTGAGAGGGGGAGAGAGAGAGAGAGAGAGAGAGAGAGAGTTACAATCACTCTCATCAACATCTCAATTGGTAAAGGCTGGTCCATTTGGTGACTGTAAAATGTAGCTGATATACTCTGGTGTACTGATTCAGATAAGAGAATGAGAGTCAAGGGCACAGTCCTATCCTTTGCAACTGCTTTATATAAATGAGCACAATGAAATGTAGCCAGTACACCCAGTAGTCCTGAGGGCTCTTGTGGTTTAGTGGGAGTGCCTGTCTCTGGGCCAGAAGATCCAGGTTCAAGTCCCATTAGCTCCATAGGAATGTCATGTATGTCCTAACGTGTTGATTAAAAATAATACCTGTACACGAGACCTGGAATTCACATGAGTCCCTGAGCCAGCTAAATGAAGTAGGAATAGGATTCAAGTGCTCATTCTGAGAAACAGCCCTGGATTCGTGTAGATATGAGTTTGCATTCTAACAAATTAACTGCAATAATTCTGGGAAACAGGAAAAGCATAACTCAGCCATTTTATGAATGCTGTTCAGGCAATTGGACCTTGGATAGAATTTACAGTGCAGAAAGCCCACATTCTCCACTTTGGTTAAGGTGGCATGATGGCTCAGTTGTTAGCACTGCTGTCTCACAGCACCAGGGACTTGGGTTCAATTCTGGCCTCGGGCAACTGTCTGTATGGAGTTTGCACATTGTGTCTGTGTGGGTTTCCTCCTACAGTCCAAAGATGTGCAGGTTGGGTGAATTGGCCATGCTAAATTGCTGATCCTGTTCAGGGATGTGTAGGTTAGGTGCATTAGTCAGGGGTAATTGTAGGGGGATGGGTTACTCTCCGGATGGTCAGTATGGACTTGTTGGACCGAATGGCCTGTTTCCATACTGTAGGGATTCTATGATGAAACGTGCAAGTCAGCCCCGTTCATCTAAACCCCTTTGTGACTCATCCTCCATTTTTTATCCAGTACTTTAGCCACTAACCATGAGTAGTCAATTGGGAATCCCAATGTGATTAATTCCATTTTTGATTGCTAAATTAATTATGAATATTATATTGTCATTGGACTTGCCTGAGTGTGTCTGAACATTAACTATCTTGTGTATTTCTTGGCAAAATGCTAAGATTAAAGCAGAATGCGTGGGTTTTTTGATTGTTGGAAGCATTAAACATCCTTCCTCATTGAACAGTGGCAGATTTTACTATTGCATGAGGCTAAAACGGTATCTTGGAACAACATCTGTAGTTAGTTTACCATTCCCACTGGATTACATTGGACTGTATTCTTTTTGCTTTGTCCAGGGGATGTGGAGGATGCCAACTGAACCAGAATTTATTGCCCATCCCTAATTGTTCTTGGGGCAGTGGTGGTGAGTTGTCTTCTTGAACCACTGCTGTCCATGTGATGATATCCACAATGCCGTTCAGAAGGGTGTTCTAACATTTTGACCCAATAAGAAACAATGATATACCATATCTACTCAAATAAAAGTTCATCTCATGTAAAAGTCGACCCCCCCCCACCTATTTTTAGCCAAACAATCTGGAATTTTTCATACATCTTATGTAAAAGTCGACCCTAGTTCTTCACAGATAACAGATTGGTATTGGTGAGTCATGTGTTATCCTGTACATAAATATTATGATGAGGACATTTTTTTTTGTGCTATAATGTGTTTTGATGTACAATTCACACCAATTTGGTGTGAACGTTTAAGGTGCATCAGGTCAGAGTCAAGTGACAGCCTCTCTTTGTGTGCAGCTCAACTGACTTCAGTTACCTTGTAGCACTCGTAGAATACAGTCCTATCACCATAATTCATTGTGGTTTTTTTTTTCTTTATTTGTCCAGAGATCAATTGGGTTTCTGCTAATGATATAGTATTTTGGACTGTAGCATGAATTTCAACCCCTGAAAAGTAGTATCCATGTAATAGTCAACACCATAAATTGTCTAAAAAAGTTGACTTTTACATGAGTATATACAGTAATTCCAAGTCATGATGGTGTGTGACTTGGAGGGGAACTCCCAAAAAAAAACCCACTAATACTTGGAAATAAATGTAGTAGCCCCACATGAGCTCTGTTTTGAAACATATAAGATGAGTCAATATGCAGTTATACTGTTTTATTTTCCACTTGGACATACTTGGTGCTGTTTCAATGCACTTCTTGCCCAGGCAGTAAATGTGGGCTAATGGTTAAGTCCTGTTACATTAATGAATAGTAAACATCATCAGTGATGCAAGCTGCCATTGATACACATTTGGAACAATGGCCATGCTGCCGTGGTTCAGGGAATACATGCTCGTATCTACTTATGTACATGGTATAAATAGTTAGTAAAGGAACCTGTTGAGCAGCATGAAGACAGACCTTCAATTTTTACAACTTTACAACTCAGTAGCTTCACACTACACTCAAGGACATAAGTTTAGAGATGCTTAAAGTGCTCAAACAATGCTTCCAAGTCCACACATTACATGGACCTTCATTGCAAATGGTTGCTTCAGGAAACATGGTGACCAGATGATAGACATGATGCATACCACCATGTCCTGACAGTAAACATATTCAGTGAAAGAGAGCACCCCTAGCATGAAGATTATGTGGTCATTGACTGGATCTTAGAAGATCTTTCAAATAAGAAGATTCCCATTTTAGATGCATCATGGGAGAACTGAAGCTAGGCCCCAAGCCATTCTGACAGTAACATCAGTTTGCATGGAAAATATTACTAATCTCAACTCTTTTATTCTCTCTACTTACAGTGACCAAAACCCCACTCATGGTGAGATGAAAGTTCCTTGTCAGAAGTTTTCAGAAGTGCAAAGCGTTTTCTGCTTGTCTTTGGCTTACACACACTCTTGACAAATGCAAATTGTGGTTATTCTAAAGAGAGAATCAGCAGAGCCGGATGTCAGGAATGATGCAGTGAATCTCTCAGTCACCTCCCTCTTCTCCATGAGTTGGATAGCTAGCTGTCAGGTACTGTTCAGAGCGGATGCTCAGCAGCTAGAAGTGAGGAGGCTTGAAGAACCATCAATGTTATAGGATTTCCAATACCATGCCCCCTTCGATGGACATGTTCTTCATTAGGATCTGGTGGCCAGCTATGGAGGACCTTCATATACCTTCAGTATGAGCTGACCAGAGTCTATCGCTGCTCCACCATTTGGCTGAACCAATGGCGACTGGAGCCATGTTCTGTACTCATGGGCCCCGTGGTTCAACTCAGGAAAGGACACTTGGATGAACCGTCTACTGACCCTCCCCAGCTGGACACAAACAATCAAGAGCTTTCATTTCTTTAGCACCTCTCGAACCCAGGATGACCCAAGGACAGTTTTGAAGTGTAATCACTGTATTTTTTTAAATAATGATCATTGCTAGATCCACATTGCTTATCACTATTCGTTAAGAGTCAGTCACATTGCTGGAGGTCTGGATTCAGATGTAGGCCAGACTAAGATGGCAGCTTCCTTCCCTTAAGGGCATTAATGAACAATGGTTACCATTAGACCCATAATTCCAGATTTTGATTGAGTTTGAATTCTAAGCATTCTGCCTTGGTGGGTTTTAAACTCAGCTCCCCAAAACATCACTGGGGTCTCTAGATTACTAGACCAGTAACAACACCACTAGGCCATTGCTTCCCCTTGTAGCATAGAAAATGCAACAGCCACTTTATATAGAGCATGCTTCCATAAATGGCAGAGTAATGCTCACTTGATAAAAGCTGCTGTATGGATTTGTTCCATGTTTGTTAGGATATCAATAAGGAATCCCTGTGCTTCTTCCAATAGTCCTAAGGGATCTTTACATCTGCCTGAAAGAGGAGCCAAGACCTGGATTTAAAACCTGCAAATGGGAATTCTAACGATGCAGCACACCCCTCTGCACTGCACTACAATGTCATCCTAGATTTTGTGGTAAATTCCATAACTTTCTGTCTCAGTGGGAAGAGCGCTTATTACTGGTTTGTGATGAGAATGGGCTAAGTAGTTGAGGTAGTGGGAAATGACCATTGCAGGAACATTGTCACCAGTGGAGAGGGAAGGATGAGAGTGGTTGGCATTGTGATTTGATTTATGTGCACTCTAAATCTTATGTGCCTTCAGATGTTATATTAGCTCATGAATTATGCTGAATAATGTGTTTGTGAGGTGACAGTGACTTGGCATTGGACCAAGCGAGGCATCAAGGAGCTCGAGCAAAACTAGAGTCAATAGAATCGGGGGAAAGCTCTCCATTAGTTAGAGTCAGACCTAGAACAAAGGAAAATGGTAGTGCTCTGGAGGTTAACCATCTCAGTTGCTAACAATGCTGCAGCCATTTCTCAGCATGATGCCCTAGACCCAACTACCTTCAGCTGTTTTAGCAATGACCTTGTCTCGATCATAAGGTGGGAATATTTGCTGATGATTGTACAATGTCTCGTGTTAGTTGTGAGTCCTCAGGTACTGAAGCAGTCCATGTTCAAATGCAAAAAGACCTGGACAATGCCTAGGCTTGGGCAGGTAGTGACAAATATCACTTTATATAACAAAAGTGCCATTACCACAAGAGAGAATCTAACCATCCGCCCCTTGACATTCAATCCATTACCATCGTTGAATCCCATCTATCAACATTTTGGGGATTGCCATTGACCAGAGCCTGAATTGGTCAAATAAATTGGCTGCAAGACAGGTCAGAGGTCAGGAATTTTGTAACAAGTGGCTCATCTCCTGTTTTCCCAAAGCCTGACCAGCATCAACAAGGCACAAGTCAGAAGAGTGATGGAATACTCTCTACTTGCTTGGATGGGCACAGCTGCAACAATATTCAACAGCATTATCCAGGGCAAACATCCACTTGATTAGCACCCCATCTACCAGCTGTAATTCCCTCCCCCGCTGTAGTACCAGTCTGTACCAGTCTCACCAAGGCTTTTTCTACAGCACATTCTTTACCCATGACCCATGCCACCTTAGAAGGACAATGGCATGAAATGTACAGCATCAGCACTGCAAATTCCCATCCAAGCCATGATGAGTTTGAACATATCAACATTCCTTTATGGTCGCTGGGTTAAAATCTTGGAACTCCCTCCTTACCAGCACTGTGGGAGTCCCTGTACCACAAGAACTGCAGTGGTTCAACAAGGCAGCTCATCACCACCTTCTCAAGGGCAGTTTGTTTGGGCAACAGATGCTGGCATTTCCAGTGATGCCCACATCTTGTGAAGACTTTAAATAAAATAACATGCCTTGTGTTCAAAAGCTTTGTTTCATTAATGCAAGCCCTTCCACACGGGAGATGACCACTTCACGGGCGCCAAGTCTTCCCTGCTTTGGAGTTCCAATGTGCTCCATCTGAGAAGGTAGCCACCTCATCCACAACTCGACTCCTTCCCTCAGCCCACACCATTCTACCAGCAACTGCTTCCCTGCCTCAGATCTTTTGTTATCCTGTGTGCCATCAATCTCTACTGACATTATTCCATTAACTAAAGTGCCAAGAAATGCAAAGACAGCATTTGCATTTCTGAACTACCTTTCACATCCATTCCAAAATCTCTCAGGGTCCATTAACCCCAAATTCAAGTGTAGTTTGGTGTTGTTTTAGATGGGTGGTAAAGCGTGATTTACAATGCTGTCTGCAGTTCCTGGACACAGGGGAGTGACTTTGCTACATGTTAGGATCTTGAGGAATTATGTTCTCTGAAATGTAAACATTTCTGTTGAATTTTTATGATGTTGCCTTGAAGTTGTATGAGAACACCAATGAAGAAGTTCGCAGGTGAAATAAAAGATGTTTGAATCAATGGTTTCAATTATTTTTCAAAGGAGAATTTAATTTTTCCTTCTCTTTATTGGCCTATCTTGGTCTACTCCACAGCAGCAGGCTCAGTCCCAGGGAGATGGCACAGCCACACAGCCTGCTCCAATATTATTGCCCTTCGAGAGAACTCGGAATAACTCCTGCTGCCTACCTTCTCCACTGAGAACGCCACTGGACTCCAGTCAGCAATTCTTCACAGCAGCAAGCGTGACGGAGTTTAAACCTGGTCCCCGCACATCTCATTATGATCTCAATTCTCAGAGCTCCATCATGCAAAGCCAGCTCACTGTTTCTGTTCCCATTCTCCATTCACACTGGGATAACACAGCAAGGGCTAATTAGCAAGCCTTGGAGAGGAGATGCTCGTCCTCCTTTCCATCTGAATGGAAACCCCATTTTCCAAAATTCTGCCTCTGGGAATCCCCCATAAAAAGAAACATCCACTCAGCCTTGCTCTGTCAGGCTACCTCCGGATTGGTTGCTAACTGGTTACTTATTGGTTGAGCTGTTGCCGTGGAGAATGTGGGAGTTATTTCCCCCAAGCTCTTGTTCAATTGAAAAGGCTTGAACATGTTTTCGTTTTGGGCCTCTTCCTCACTGCGTTGGCCTAACAGGAATCTCGTTATGTAGACCATCGACATAAAGTATTGCAGTGGGGGCATATGATGCAATGAGGGATCTGATAAGCTTGTATTTAATAGAACACTAACAATGCCATCATGGATAAGTGGCCTTGGCTTTTTAAACTGTCCCCACTCAGAGGGTTAAAATAACCCCATGTAGTTTTCTTGTTTCTCCCACGGGCAGGCAGCCATTGGTGGGATGGAGCCAGTTGAAACATTCAGGTTTTATCTCACTGGCAACACGTAAGCATATGGAAGAAAAGTCAAAATGCATTCTTTTCACGAGTCTAAGTGTGCCCTCCCACCCCACCCACAAACAGTCTTGTCTTTCTATAAGTTAATACATTCATTTACCTTTTTTCTCTCTGTTTCTCCAGCAAGAGGCGCTGTGAACATACTCTTTATTCTGCTTTCAGTAATTCTCCTGGTGATCATGGCATTAAAACTGGTTATATCTCCTTTCTTTAGAAGGAGGAATTTAAAGAAAATAACACAACTCCTCTATCCCAAATGAATAGTGGCTGTCCTGGCCTGGAATGAGGCGTTTGATCCTCATTGTATTGATGTGACTTGTACTGTGAGCTGTTGAAGAAGAATGGCATGTGCCCGAAACGTCGAATCTTCTGTTCCCTAGATGCTGCCTGACCTGCTGTGCTGTTCCAGCAATAAAGTTTCAGCTTTGATCTCCAGCGTCTGCAGACCTCACTTTCTCCACTGTGAGCTGTTGGCAATGCACAAACTGGCCAATCTGGCTTTGATACTGTCTACATTTTAAAATGTACCTTATTTCCAAATACACCACTTCGAAATACCTCAATTCCAAAATCTCTTTAACTTTAAATAATGTTGATCTTGCTAATGTTGATGTTGTTTTGTGCACTTCCTGTGCAGCAGTAACCCTGTATGCCTCACTCTGTCTATTTGTGTGTCCTTGTTTGCTATGATCTGCCTGCAAAACAAAACTTTTCACTGTAATTAGGTACACGTGACTACAATAAATCAAATCAATTCATTACCATGAAGAAAAAAAGTATCCACAACCCTTCAAAGGTAATGGATGTATTACTATTTTGGGACTCTGTATGATGTTAATAAAGAAATTTGGTTACATTTGGGATGTAGATCAATGGATATGAATGCAATTGGGGTTGGTACTTTGGGGTCCTTTGAAATAGAAATGAGTGTTGGGTTTGCTTTATTGGTATAAAAGCAAAACCAAAACAATTGGTATATTGGATTTCCACATGGATGAGATGGGAAATGGTTTCCGGTACATTGAGATTTTGTTCAAAGAGAGTGATTATCTTCACATGTTAGTGAATGGATTTGTAATGTTGATTCAAATTGAAATTAGTTCCAACAATGAAAAGGTTTAGCACATTGACATTCTGTACTTGAACCAACTACCTTCGTATCCCTTTGAAATATAATTATGTTTCCTTGATTAAGCCGTGCGTCTCCCTACTTGAATTTCCTTTGTGGTCTTATTACCCATTAATACCTGATATTATTAATATAGTTCAGTAGCAAATTGGACAAGGTTGTGAGAGAACTGATTTTAGAAAGGGGGCGGCACAGTGGCACAGTGGTTAGCACTGCTGCCTCACAGCGCCAGAGACCCGGGTTCAATTCCTGCCTCAGGCGACTAACTGTGTGGAGTTTGCACGTTCTCCCCGTGTCTGCGTGGGTTTCCTCCAGGTGCTCCGGTTTCCTCCCACAGTCCAAAGATGTGCAGGGCCAGGTGAATTGGCTATACTAAATTGCCCGTAGTGTTAGGTAAGGGGTAAATGTAGGGGTATGGGTGGGTTCCGCTTCGGTGGGTCGGTATGGACTTGTTGGGCCAAAGGGCCTGTTTCCACACTGTAAGTAATCTAATCTAATCTAATTATTATCCACTTATTCTCAGTCAAAAATGATGTAGAGGGTGCATGCAACAATTGAGGCCTCAGGAACACTTTCATCCAACACACAAGCCATATATAATGACTAGCTTTCTATCACTGTCTGCTTCCAACTACTAAACAAACTCACACTGGATGATAATTATTTTGGATTTAAGCATCATCCTCCAGGGCATTACACATCAACACAGTAGACAATAAGACAACAGATTCCACTCAGGGATATATAGTGGTGAGATTCTTCAGACCCCTTCAGTCTGCTTTTTCATTCAACTACATCCTGGCTGATCTTCGATCTCAATGCTATTTTCCTGCACTATCCTCATTTCTCTTGATATCTTTGATGTCTAGACATCTATCCACCACTCCAGCATGGAGAAATTTCTCCTTATCTTAGTTCTAAATAGCAAAACTCTTATTTTGAAAGGGTCCAAACATTAGAGAGATAGGAATGCGTGATAAGTTTTACAAAGAAGAAATGCTTTTTCTGAATTCATTCATAGGACATGTGTGTTGTCACGACTTATTCATTTTAATTTCTCTTGAGAAGGTACTGGTGAGCTCCCTTCTTGAACAGAATTGAAAAGTGTGGTGCTGGAAAGGGGAGCAGGTCAGGCAGCATCCAAAGAGCAGGAGAATCGACGTTTCGGGCATAATCAGCACCACACTTTTCAACTCTGGTCTCCAGCATCAGCAGTCCTCACTTTCTCCCTTCTTGAACAGTCAGTGTGGTAAAGTCTAAGGTCTGAACATGGTAATTGGCCTGCCAACAACGGAAGTAACTGTTCTGGAAGTAACTGTAGCACACAAATCTCGGAGGCTCACCCAGACAGAAACAAAATAAGCGGAAACACATCCCACATGTCATTAGGGAGGGATTTCCAAGATTTTGACTTCGCAACAATGAAGGAAAAGTGGTTTAGCTCCAGGTCTGGATGACTTGTGGCTTGGAGGGTGTCTTACAGATATGATAGTCTTCTCATGCATTTGCTGACCTTGTCCTTCTAGGTGGTGGAGATCACAGATTTCAAATATGTCGTAAAAACCGAAAGAACTGCGGATACTGTAAATTGGGAACATAAATTGCTGGAAAAGCTCAGCAGGTCTGACAGCCTGTGTGGAAAGAAATCAAGAGTTAATGTTTTGGGTCGAGTGACCCTTCCTCAGAACTGATGGTAGCTAGGAAAATTTCGGTTCATATGCAGACATTAGAGTGGGGGGTGAAGGGCTAAGAAGCAAACCTCAATGGGGTTAGCACTCAAAGAGAGACAACAGTTGCGCAAAGTAGTAGATAACGATCTGGCTATGAGGGTGAATAGCTGTTAATGGAGGACTATTAGTGGTTAACAATAGGCTGTGTGTAATAGCAGACCATTAGTATTTCTGGTGTGAGAGGTAATTTCGGTTTAAACTTTAAGATGTGCCTGGACCACAGACTGATCTATAATAAAAGACAAAACTTTTGTTTCTTTTCTAGAACATTTTATATACTCAAAAGTAGAATAGTTTAAATTGTGCAGAATGCTGACAATTTGTGAGCAGAGTAAAATACAAACAGGCTCTTGATTGATGAAACCATTAACACAGGCAGGGAAGGATGAATCCTTGACTGATAAGACTCCAGGATAGGGAAACGACCCGAGAGACATCTGCTACAGATTGATGCAGAGACATCTGCTACAGATTGATAAGACCGCTAGCACAGACAGAGAAGAATAAGTCTTTCACTGATAAGACTACAGGGTGAGAAAAACAACAAACTTTGGAGACTCTGGAGCCTTTTGTTGCAGACTTTGTGATAAAAATAATGATGTTTTTAAGAATGTGAACCTCATGGCTCGTTAGAGCCAGGGAGGGGAGGGTCTGGAGACATTTGTTGCAGACTTTGTGATAAAAATAATGATGTTTTTAAGAATGTGAACCTCATGGCTCGTTAGAGCCAGGGAGGGGAGGGTCTGGAGACATTTGTTGCAGACTTTGTGATAAGAATAATGATGTTTTAAAGAATGTGAACCTCATGGCTTGTTAGAGCCAAGGAGAGGAGGGACTTGTACTGTATATAATGGGAGACTTTGTAAGCCTCAGCACGCCTTTTCTTTAAGGGTGCCTGACTCTGCAGACTTGACTTGTTAATAAAACTTTCTTTTCCTGAATTTGTCTCGAGCGATTATTGAGAAGCGATTTTCGTTTCTAAAAACTTGGGGGCTCGTCATCCGGGATCAACACTCCGGCCACGAGGGGAGTTGAGGAAGGATATCGGAGAAGGTGCACCCTGCCGAGTTCGGCAGTCCCTGATTCCTTGCTTGTCGCCCCGCGAGTGATATCCGGGAGGCTCAGGAAAACAAAGGAGGGGTGTACCCGAGGCAGTGGGGACGGTTAACGATCGAGTAATTTCAGTGCACCGAACCCAGGTAAGAAAAAACTTGCGGGGACCGTGTTTACGGAGGACTGGGTACCTACGGGGTGCCTGTGGATTTTGTTTTCTACAGAGACGTGGGACTCAGGAATCTAGAGACCGGGGCTCGCCTGTGAGGGATTTTGCAGAGACAGTGTTTGAGGAGGAACGTGTACCTACGGGGTGCCTGTGATTTGTGTCACAGAGACGTAGGACACAGGAATCCAAAGACCGGGGGTGCCTGCAAAGGAACCTGGGCGATCACGGGACTGAAGGTCCGGGAATTGGCTACATTGTGATAGATTATCACGGGAAAAATACGAAGTCCTCAGAAATGTGAAATAAGGGATCTAAGGCGATTAAGGGAAAGGTAGGCTTAAACAGGGACAATGACACATACCCCGGGGTACCTGACGATAGTCCGCTAGGGAGAATGCTAAATAATTGGGATCAGGGTGGAAGAAAGGGAAAATCTAAAAGGAAGATGGTAAAATACTGTCAAAAGTGGTCCCAGAAACCTATTCAGGGCGACTCAGTGTGGTGGCCTAGATTCGGTACTGACGAAGACTGGGTCCGGCAAGCCCTCATTTTATATGTCAATTCAAAACCTGATGTTAATCTGGAAGAAAGTAATTCTGCCCTTTGTTGGCTGCCGGTTACGATATCTTGCAAAATGCAGGTAACTAATAAAGACTCGAAAGGGCAGAAAGAATGGGACCCTTTAGATCACTTACCGCCGCCCCACGTGACCCCGTCTGCCCCACATTAAATTGTGCAGAATGCTGACAATTTGTGAGCAGAGTAAAAACAAACAGGCTAGTTTAAATTGTGCAGAATGCTGACAATTTGTGAGCAGAGTAAAAACAAACAGGCTAGTTTAAATTGTGCAGAATGCTGACAATTTGTGAGCAGAGTAAAAACAAACAGGCTAGTTTAAATTGTGCAGAATGCTGACAATTTGTGAGCAGAGTAAAAACAAACAGGCTAGTTTAAATTGTGCAGAATGCTGACAATTTGTGAGCAGAGTAAAAACAAACAGGCTAGTTTAAATTGTGCAGAATGCTGACAATTTGTGAGCAGAGTAAAAACAAACAGGCTAGTTTAAATTGTGCAGAATGCTGACAATTTGTGAGCAGAGTAAAAACAAACAGGCTAGTTTAAATTGTGCAGAATGCTGACAATTTGTGAGCAGAGTAAAAACAAACAGGCTAGTTTAAATTGTGCAGAATGCTGACAATTTGTGAGCAGAGTAAAAACAAACAGGCTAGTTTAAATTGTGCAGAATGCTGACAATTTGTGAGCAGAGTAAAAACAAACAGGCTAGTTTAAATTGTGCAGAATGCTGACAATTTGTGAGCAGAGTAAAAACAAACAGGCTAGTTTAAATTGTGCAGAATGCTGACAATTTGTGAGCAGAGTAAAAACAAACAGGCTAGTTTAAATTGTGCAGAATGCTGACAATTTGTGAGCAGAGTAAAAACAAACAGGCTAGTTTAAATTGTGCAGAATGCTGACAATTTGTGAGCAGAGTAAAAACAAACAGGCTAGTTTAAATTGTGCAGAATGCTGACAATTTGTGAGCAGAGTAAAAACAAACAGGCTAGTTTAAATTGTGCAGAATGCTGACAATTTGTGAGCAGAGTAAAAACAAACAGGCTAGTTTAAATTGTGCAGAATGCTGACAATTTGTGAGCAGAGTAAAAACAAACAGGCTAGTTTAAATTGTGCAGAATGCTGACAATTTGTGAGCAGAGTAAAAACAAACAGGCTAGTTTAAATTGTGCAGAATGCTGACAATTTGTGAGCAGAGTAAAAACAAACAGGCTAGTTTAAATTGTGCAGAATGCTGACAATTTGTGAGCAGAGTAAAAACAAACAGGCTAGTTTAAATTGTGCAGAATGCTGACAATTTGTGAGCAGAGTAAAAACAAACAGGCTAGTTTAAATTGTGCAGAATGCTGACAATTTGTGAGCAGAGTAAAAACAAACAGGCTAGTTTAAATTGTGCAGAATGCTGACAATTTGTGAGCAGAGTAAAAACAAACAGGCTAGTTTAAATTGTGCAGAATGCTGACAATTTGTGAGCAGAGTAAAAACAAACAGGCTAGTTTAAATTGTGCAGAATGCTGACAATTTGTGAGCAGAGTAAAAACAAACAGGCTAGTTTAAATTGTGCAGAATGCTGACAATTTGTGAGCAGAGTAAAAACAAACAGGCTAGTTTAAATTGTGCAGAATGCTGACAATTTGTGAGCAGAGTAAAAACAAACAGGCTAGTTTAAATTGTGCAGAATGCTGACAATTTGTGAGCAGAGTAAAAACAAACAGGCTAGTTTAAATTGTGCAGAATGCTGACAATTTGTGAGCAGAGTAAAAACAAACAGGCTAGTTTAAATTGTGCAGAATGCTGACAATTTGTGAGCAGAGTAAAAACAAACAGGCTAGTTTAAATTGTGCAGAATGCTGACAATTTGTGAGCAGAGTAAAAACAAACAGGCTAGTTTAAATTGTGCAGAATGCTGACAATTTGTGAGCAGAGTAAAAACAAACAGGCTAGTTTAAATTGTGCAGAATGCTGACAATTTGTGAGCAGAGTAAAAACAAACAGGCTAGTTTAAATTGTGCAGAATGCTGACAATTTGTGAGCAGAGTAAAAACAAACAGGCTAGTTTAAATTGTGCAGAATGCTGACAATTTGTGAGCAGAGTAAAAACAAACAGGCTAGTTTAAATTGTGCAGAATGCTGACAATTTGTGAGCAGAGTAAAAACAAACAGGCTAGTTTAAATTGTGCAGAATGCTGACAATTTGTGAGCAGAGTAAAAACAAACAGGCTAGTTTAAATTGTGCAGAATGCTGACAATTTGTGAGCAGAGTAAAAACAAACAGGCTAGTTTAAATTGTGCAGAATGCTGACAATTTGTGAGCAGAGTAAAAACAAACAGGCTAGTTTAAATTGTGCAGAATGCTGACAATTTGTGAGCAGAGTAAAAACAAACAGGCTAGTTTAAATTGTGCAGAATGCTGACAATTTGTGAGCAGAGTAAAAACAAACAGGCTAGTTTAAATTGTGCAGAATGCTGACAATTTGTGAGCAGAGTAAAAACAAACAGGCTAGTTTAAATTGTGCAGAATGCTGACAATTTGTGAGCAGAGTAAAAACAAACAGGCTAGTTTAAATTGTGCAGAATGCTGACAATTTGTGAGCAGAGTAAAAACAAACAGGCTAGTTTAAATTGTGCAGAATGCTGACAATTTGTGAGCAGAGTAAAAACAAACAGGCTAGTTTAAATTGTGCAGAATGCTGACAATTTGTGAGCAGAGTAAAAACAAACAGGCTAGTTTAAATTGTGCAGAATGCTGACAATTTGTGAGCAGAGTAAAAACAAACAGGCTAGTTTAAATTGTGCAGAATGCTGACAATTTGTGAGCAGAGTAAAAACAAACAGGCTAGTTTAAATTGTGCAGAATGCTGACAATTTGTGAGCAGAGTAAAAACAAACAGGCTAGTTTAAATTGTGCAGAATGCTGACAATTTGTGAGCAGAGTAAAAACAAACAGGCTAGTTTAAATTGTGCAGAATGCTGACAATTTGTGAGCAGAGTAAAAACAAACAGGCTAGTTTAAATTGTGCAGAATGCTGACAATTTGTGAGCAGAGTAAAAACAAACAGGCTAGTTTAAATTGTGCAGAATGCTGACAATTTGTGAGCAGAGTAAAAACAAACAGGCTAGTTTAAATTGTGCAGAATGCTGACAATTTGTGAGCAGAGTAAAAACAAACAGGCTAGTTTAAATTGTGCAGAATGCTGACAATTTGTGAGCAGAGTAAAAACAAACAGGCTAGTTTAAATTGTGCAGAATGCTGACAATTTGTGAGCAGAGTAAAAACAAACAGGCTAGTTTAAATTGTGCAGAATGCTGACAATTTGTGAGCAGAGTAAAAACAAACAGGCTAGTTTAAATTGTGCAGAATGCTGACAATTTGTGAGCAGAGTAAAAACAAACAGGCTAGTTTAAATTGTGCAGAATGCTGACAATTTGTGAGCAGAGTAAAAACAAACAGGCTAGTTTAAATTGTGCAGAATGCTGACAATTTGTGAGCAGAGTAAAAACAAACAGGCTAGTTTAAATTGTGCAGAATGCTGACAATTTGTGAGCAGAGTAAAAACAAACAGGCTAGTTTAAATTGTGCAGAATGCTGACAATTTGTGAGCAGAGTAAAAACAAACAGGCTAGTTTAAATTGTGCAGAATGCTGACAATTTGTGAGCAGAGTAAAAACAAACAGGCTAGTTTAAATTGTGCAGAATGCTGACAATTTGTGAGCAGAGTAAAAACAAACAGGCTAGTTTAAATTGTGCAGAATGCTGACAATTTGTGAGCAGAGTAAAAACAAACAGGCTAGTTTAAATTGTGCAGAATGCTGACAATTTGTGAGCAGAGTAAAAACAAACAGGCTAGTTTAAATTGTGCAGAATGCTGACAATTTGTGAGCAGAGTAAAAACAAACAGGCTAGTTTAAATTGTGCAGAATGCTGACAATTTGTGAGCAGAGTAAAAACAAACAGGCTAGTTTAAATTGTGCAGAATGCTGACAATTTGTGAGCAGAGTAAAAACAAACAGGCTAGTTTAAATTGTGCAGAATGCTGACAATTTGTGAGCAGAGTAAAAACAAACAGGCTAGTTTAAATTGTGCAGAATGCTGACAATTTGTGAGCAGAGTAAAAACAAACAGGCTAGTTTAAATTGTGCAGAATGCTGACAATTTGTGAGCAGAGTAAAAACAAACAGGCTAGTTTAAATTGTGCAGAATGCTGACAATTTGTGAGCAGAGTAAAAACAAACAGGCTAGTTTAAATTGTGCAGAATGCTGACAATTTGTGAGCAGAGTAAAAACAAACAGGCTAGTTTAAATTGTGCAGAATGCTGACAATTTGTGAGCAGAGTAAAAACAAACAGGCTAGTTTAAATTGTGCAGAATGCTGACAATTTGTGAGCAGAGTAAAAACAAACAGGCTAGTTTAAATTGTGCAGAATGCTGACAATTTGTGAGCAGAGTAAAAACAAACAGGCTAGTTTAAATTGTGCAGAATGCTGACAATTTGTGAGCAGAGTAAAAACAAACAGGCTAGTTTAAATTGTGCAGAATGCTGACAATTTGTGAGCAGAGTAAAAACAAACAGGCTAGTTTAAATTGTGCAGAATGCTGACAATTTGTGAGCAGAGTAAAAACAAACAGGCTAGTTTAAATTGTGCAGAATGCTGACAATTTGTGAGCAGAGTAAAAACAAACAGGCTAGTTTAAATTGTGCAGAATGCTGACAATTTGTGAGCAGAGTAAAAACAAACAGGCTAGTTTAAATTGTGCAGAATGCTGACAATTTGTGAGCAGAGTAAAAACAAACAGGCTAGTTTAAATTGTGCAGAATGCTGACAATTTGTGAGCAGAGTAAAAACAAACAGGCTAGTTTAAATTGTGCAGAATGCTGACAATTTGTGAGCAGAGTAAAAACAAACAGGCTAGTTTAAATTGTGCAGAATGCTGACAATTTGTGAGCAGAGTAAAAACAAACAGGCTAGTTTAAATTGTGCAGAATGCTGACAATTTGTGAGCAGAGTAAAAACAAACAGGCTAGTTTAAATTGTGCAGAATGCTGACAATTTGTGAGCAGAGTAAAAACAAACAGGCTAGTTTAAATTGTGCAGAATGCTGACAATTTGTGAGCAGAGTAAAAACAAACAGGCTAGTTTAAATTGTGCAGAATGCTGACAATTTGTGAGCAGAGTAAAAACAAACAGGCTAGTTTAAATTGTGCAGAATGCTGACAATTTGTGAGCAGAGTAAAAACAAACAGGCTAGTTTAAATTGTGCAGAATGCTGACAATTTGTGAGCAGAGTAAAAACAAACAGGCTAGTTTAAATTGTGCAGAATGCTGACAATTTGTGAGCAGAGTAAAAACAAACAGGCTAGTTTAAATTGTGCAGAATGCTGACAATTTGTGAGCAGAGTAAAAACAAACAGGCTAGTTTAAATTGTGCAGAATGCTGACAATTTGTGAGCAGAGTAAAAACAAACAGGCTAGTTTAAATTGTGCAGAATGCTGACAATTTGTGAGCAGAGTAAAAACAAACAGGCTAGTTTAAATTGTGCAGAATGCTGACAATTTGTGAGCAGAGTAAAAACAAACAGGCTAGTTTAAATTGTGCAGAATGCTGACAATTTGTGAGCAGAGTAAAAACAAACAGGCTAGTTTAAATTGTGCAGAATGCTGACAATTTGTGAGCAGAGTAAAAACAAACAGGCTAGTTTAAATTGTGCAGAATGCTGACAATTTGTGAGCAGAGTAAAAACAAACAGGCTAGTTTAAATTGTGCAGAATGCTGACAATTTGTGAGCAGAGTAAAAACAAACAGGCTAGTTTAAATTGTGCAGAATGCTGACAATTTGTGAGCAGAGTAAAAACAAACAGGCTAGTTTAAATTGTGCAGAATGCTGACAATTTGTGAGCAGAGTAAAAACAAACAGGCTAGTTTAAATTGTGCAGAATGCTGACAATTTGTGAGCAGAGTAAAAACAAACAGGCTAGTTTAAATTGTGCAGAATGCTGACAATTTGTGAGCAGAGTAAAAACAAACAGGCTAGTTTAAATTGTGCAGAATGCTGACAATTTGTGAGCAGAGTAAAAACAAACAGGCTAGTTTAAATTGTGCAGAATGCTGACAATTTGTGAGCAGAGTAAAAACAAACAGGCTAGTTTAAATTGTGCAGAATGCTGACAATTTGTGAGCAGAGTAAAAACAAACAGGCTAGTTTAAATTGTGCAGAATGCTGACAATTTGTGAGCGATAGTAAAAACAAGCAGGCTCTTGATTGATGAAGCCATTCACACAGCAGGGAAGGATAAGTCCTTGACTGATAAGACTGCAGGATAGGGAAACGACTCGAGAGACATCTGCTACAGATTGATGCAGAGACATCTGCTACAGATTGATAAGACCGCTAGCACAGACAGAGAAGAATAAGTCTTTGACTGATAAGACTACAGGGTGAGAAAAACAACAACTTTAGAGACTCTGAAGACATTTGTTGCAGACTTTGTGATAAGGGTGCAAATCGAAGAATAATGATGTTTTTAAGAATGTGAACCTCATGGCTTGTTAGAGCCAAGGAGGGGAGGGACTTGTACTGTATATAATGGGAGACTTTGTAAGCCTCAGCGCGCCTTTTTTTTTTCAAGGGTGCCCAACTCTGCAGACTTGTTAATAAAACTTTGTTCTCCTGAATTTGTCTAGAGCGATTATTGAGAAGCGATTTTCGTTTCTAACATCTGGTATAACGTATGTTTCATCAACGCAAATTAGCCATCTCATGATTGACAAATAGTAGATACGGTTTGGATAGTGCAAACTTTCTACTGCACAGGTATAGCGATTTTCTACAGCATGGTTTTCTATGGCGTGATGTTGCACAGGAACGCAACCATCGCATTATACCAGAAACACCTGTATGTCATAACAAGGCCTGGTGTATGGGGGTTGGGCTAAAGAGAACTCAAGCCCTAAAGTTATTGAAATCAATATTGAGTCCAGGGACCCTAAGCAGAAAAAAATAAGTTGCTGGAATAAGTCATATTAGATTTGAAACCTTCACTTTTTTTCTGCACGGATGCTGCCAGACCTGCTGAGTTTCAGCAGCACTTTCACTTTTGATGACATTAACACGGTGCTCAAGGTCAATGCAGGATGAGAGGGATGGGCAAGACTGGCGCGTATCAACAGTTCACAGCGCCTGTATGAAAGATGGCGGCACGAAGCCCAAATAGTTGTCCAACCTGCCGCCTGTTTGGAAATTTGGGTACTTTAAAAAGCGACAACTCTTCAGTTTTTTCTATCTCAATCCCGGGGCTGCAGTCTCTAGCTTTTGTACGATTCTTGCCCCGACGCCTCAACAGGCAGACAATCGGGAAGCTCGGCGCCGCTGTGTGTGGAAGGACCCCGGGGAAGATGGCGGAGCGGGAGCGATTGGAGCGGCAGTCGCTGGGAGCGCTGTTTGGGGCCTGTAGGTACTGGGTCGGGCTGGGTTGACAGGCTGCCTGTCGCACTCTTACTCTCCCTCCCTGCTGGAGTCGACACCACCCACTGCACCTCAATGCATCCTGCTCACTCAGATCCTCCCTCTGACAGTGTGCAGTCAAATACCTCAAAGTCAACAAAGCACTAAATAACTATACTTGGTGAAAGAGCAGTGCTCAAAAAGCTTGTGATTTTAAATATACCTGTTGGTGTATAACCTGGTGTTGTGTGACTTCTGACTTTGCCCACCCTGGTTCAACACCGGTATCTCCACATCATAGCACATTCCCAATCCTTAACAAACATTGCACCCCTCCTTTTGGGCTGTGGAGTTTGACCATTCTAGATCTTTGTTTGTACAAACCATTCTGCTTTTTGTGCCATGTGGTGGAAATGTGGAATTCTAAAATTATTACTAAACTTTCAAAATGACATCTGCAAATTCCAAGATTATTGCTAAACTTTCAAAGTGACATTTGCAGTTTGTCCAGTTGCCTCAGATGTCTCGAGAATGTGATTTGAGAATAAAAAAATCATTATGGTAAGTCAGGGTCTTTTGGTACAGCAGTACTGTCACTACTTCTGAGCCAAAAAATCTATGTTTAAGTTCCACCTGTCTTGAAAATGGGTCATAGGATGTCTGAACAGCTTGATTAAGTGTTTGACAACTTGTGTATTCTGAATTTTCAGTCTACTTTTCATTTGTAATTTATCAGACAAATAAAAGCTGAGCCAGGTGTGATCAGTCACTGAAAAGTCAGGTGAATGATATGGGATAAATTGTTGGGTCAAATGTAGCTGTATTCCCTAAACAGATGGCATTTATTTTTCCTGTCCGGAAGCAGTGGGAGACAGAACGGGGGTGATGTTGGAGACAAGGAAGTTGCTGGGAAGGTAAGAGAACAGTATAAATTCTTACCTTCGAAGCCCACGGCCTTTTTCCTGTCCGGGAGCAGCGGGAGACAATGGGGGTGACGTTGGAGACAACGAGGTTGCGGGGAAGGTAAGAGAACAGTATAAATTCTTACCTTTGAAGCCTAAGGCTTTTTTCCTGTCCAGGAGCAGCAGGAGACAGAGCAGAGGTGACGTTGGAGACAGGGAAGTTGCCGGGACGGTAAGGACTTAGTATACATTTGGGCAGTGGCTAAACCCGAGATGCTACATATGTAGTATCTCCCTCCTGCCCACCCTCCTCTATCAGAAGAAAAAGGACTCCGTAAAGTAAGGTTTATTTATTTTTTTCTTTCTTATCTTTCATATATTTAAGTACATTGTTTGGTTTTAGTTAGTTGATATAAAGCTAAGGCTTAGATTGGCAGGGGACCTCAGACCCGTGGCATGTGCCTCTTGCCTGATGTGAGAGCTCAGAGAAGTGGCTGACATTCCTGACTCTTATATTTGCAAGAAGTGTGTCCAGCTGCAGCTCTTATTTGACCGTATGACAGCTCTGGAGCTACAGATGGACTCAGTGGAGCATCCACAATGCTGAGGAGGTTGTGGATGGCATGTATAGTGAATTAGTCACACTGCAGGTTAGAATTGCTGAGAGAGACAGTGAATAGGTGACCAAAAGGCAGAGAAAGAGTAAGAAGGCAGTGCAGGTGTCCCCTGCAGACATCTCCCTCCAAAACAGGTATACTGTTTTGGATACTGTTGGGGGAGATGGCTCGCCAGGGGAGGGCAGCAGTTGCCGGGATCATAGCAACATGGTGGGCAGTGCTGTTCAGAAGGGTGGGAAAAAGACTTGTGGTGCCATAGTCATAGGGGATTCTATTGTAAGGGGAGTAGATAGGTGGTTCTGTGGCTGAAAACGAGACTCCTGGATGGTATGTTGCCTCCCAGGTGCTTGGTGACATCCCTGACCCGATCAGTTGCAGAGCATTCTGAAAGGGAAGGGTGAACAGCCAGTTGTCGTGGTGCACATAGGCACCAATGATATAAGATGAGGTCCTGAAAGCAGAATTCAGGGAGCTAGGAGAGAAGTTACAGAAGAGGACCTCAAAGGTAGTGATCTCGGGATTGCTACGAGGGCCATGTGCTAGCCAGCGTAGAAATGAAAGAATAGGCAGGATGAACACGTGCATGAGGGATGGTGTAGGAGGGAGGGGTTCAGATTTGTGGGAAATGGTGACCGGTTCTGGGGAAGGTTGGACTATTACAAATTGGGCGATCTACACCTGAACCAGACTGGAACTATTGTCCTTGGGGGAGGTTTTAAACTAATGTGGCAGGGGGCTGGGAATCAGGAGGGAAGACTACTAGACAGTGAGGTGGAAACTGGTGATTGGAAGGATCACAAAGTTAACATTACCAAGGGGAAGAGTAGGCAGAGAGCAGATGGACGCAAAAGAACTGGCGGCCTGAAGTACATATGCTTTGATGCAAGGAGACTAGTGGGTAAGGCAGATGAACTTTAGGGCTTGGACTGGTGCCTGGGAGTAATACATTATTACGATCGCAGAGACTTGGTTGAAGGAAGAGCATGATTGGCAACTAAATGTTCCAGGATATAGATGCTTCAGACAGGACAGGGAGGGAAGTGAAAGTGGGGGAGGATTTGCATTGCTGGTCAGGGATGATATCACAGCTGTGCTAAAGGAGAACATGATGGAGGACTTGGGCAGTGAGGTGTTATGGGTGGAGCTGAGAAATAAGGGTGCATTTACATTGGTTGGGTTGTATTACAGGCCTCCCAACAGTGAGCATGAGGTAGAAGAACAAGTAGGTAAACAGATTATGCAAAGATGTAGAGGCAGCAGAGTGGTGGTGATGGGAGATTTTAATTTTCCCAACATTGACTGGGATACACTGAGTGTCAGAGGTCTGGATGGGGCAGAATTTGTAAGGAGCATCCAGGAAAGTTTTCTAGAGTAGTATGTCAATAGTCCAACAAAGGAAGGGGCCATATTGGACCTGGTGTTGGGGAATGAGCCAGGCCAGGTGGTAGAAGTTGCAGTGGGGGATTTCTTTGGGAATAGTGACCACAATTCTGTAAGTTTAAGAATACTCGTAGACAAAGGTGAGAGTGGTCCTAAGGGACGAGTACTAAACTGGGCCAAGGCCAATTATATAAAAATTAGGCAGGAGCTGGGAAATGTGGATTGGACACAGTTATTTGAAGGAAAGTCCACAGTTGATATGTGGGAGGCTTTCAAAGATAGGTTGAAGATAATGCAGGATAGGCATGTCCCTTTGAACACAAGGGAGAGGAAAGGCAAGATTCGTGAACTGTGGATGACAGGAGAAATTGTGTGACTAGCCAAGAGGAAAAGGGAAGCGTACATAAGGTCCAGGCAGCTAAGAACAGAATGGGCCTTGGAGGAATATCGGGGGAGTAGGTCCAATCTTAAACGAAGAATCAAGTGGGCTAAAAGTGGTCATGAAATAACTTTAGCGAGCAGAATTAAGGGGAATCGCAAGGCCTTTTATTCTTATATAAGAAGCAAGAGGGTAACCAGAGAAAGGGTTGGTTCACTAAAGGATAAGGAAGGAAGGTTGTGTGTCCAACCTGAGAAAATGGGTGAGATTCTCAATGATTACTTTGCATCAGTGTTCACCAAGGAACGGAAAGTGATGAATGCTGAGATTAGAGATAGAAGTTTGTTTACTCTGGATCACGTTGACATAAGGAGGGAAGATGTGTTGGGTCGGCTAAAGGATATTACGGTGGACAAATCCCTAGGACTAGATGGGATCTATCCCAGGTTGCTGAGAGAGGCTAGAGGGGAAATAGTTGGGGCCCTGATCGATATCTTTGTATCATCTGTAAACACAGGTGAAGTACTGGAGGACTGGAGGGTTGTTCACGATGTCCCCCTGTACAAGAAGGGTAGTAGGGATATTCCAGGTAACTACAGACCTGTGAGCCTAACATCAGTTGTGGGAAAGTTGCTGGAAAAGGTACTGAGAGATAAAATCTATTTATATTTGGAAATTAATGGGGTTATCAGTGATAGGCAACATGGTATTGTGCAGGGTAGATCATGCCTTACCAACTTAATAGAGTTCTTTGAGGAAGTGGCCAACTTGATACGTGGAGGAAGGGCTGTAGATATCATATACGTGGATTTTAATAAGGCGTTTGCTAAGGTTCCCCATGGTAAACAAATGGAGAAAATGAAGTCGCAGGGTGTTCTAGCTAGGTGGATAAAGAACTGGTTGAGCAACAGGAGACAGAGAGTAGTAGTTGAAGGGAGTTTCTCGAAATGGAGAAAAGTGACCACAGGGATCAGTGCTTGGGCCACTGTTGTTTGTGATATACATAAATGATCTGGAAGAGGGAACTGTTGGTATGATCAGCAAGTTTGCAGATGACACAAAGATCAGTGGTGTTCCACAGGGATCAGTGCTTGGGCCACTGTTGTTTGTGATATACATAAATGATCTGGAAGAGGCACTGTTGGTCTGATCAGTAAGTTTGCAGATGACATAAAGATTGGTGGAGTAGCAGAAAGCATAAGGGACTGTCAAAGAATACAGAAGAATATAGATAGAGTGGAGAGTTGGGCGGAGAAGTGGCAGATGGAGTTCAATCCAGGCAAATGTGAGGTGATGCATTTTGGGAAGTCTAATTCTAGAGTTCAGGCCCATTGTACCCTGACGGTGGCTGCACAGGTGGATAGAGTGATCAAGAAGGCATATGGTATGCTTGCCTTCATTGGACATGATGAATTAACATGATAAACCCTTTAGACCTGAACTGAATTTTCCATCTACCCCATCTTCTTTCACCGGACACAGCAGCCCCTGTCTGCAGGCAGTGCCAGATCAGCACTGTGGACACTGGAGATCTGAAATATTAACAGAATGTCATGGAGAAACTTAGCAGTTCTACAGCATCTATAGAGAGTGAAACAGTTAATGTTTTCATGTCGTGTTTGGAAACAAATCCAAAGAAGAATCACATTGGACTTGAAGTGTTAACTCTGTTTCCCATAAATCTCTTGCTGCCAGACCTGATGAGCTCCTCCAGTAGCTCCTGTTGGCATGCCAGATCAGCGAATCCTGCTTTTCATATTTCTCCTGAAATTATCCTGTAATAGGAATCATGTAGCTATTATTTTGTTTGGCTCTAAGTAAAAATATTATCTGCCACAGTTCCGTTCAGACATAATCAATCACTCTAGCAGTAGATGGAGAGGAAGATGCTACAACAGGTTCTAGAGTCTGAGTGGTTAGGCTTGTGTTTGGCTGGTGTAGCCCATTAGATCTGTTCAGTCGTGATAAGTAGTTTTAATTTAGGAGCTGAACGGAATGTGATTTATTTGTTCTTAGGAGGTGAGCTACATGAGGAAGGTAACTCTCATTGGCTACCTTCTTTAGAGCTGAATAATTTTTATGTCAAGATATAATGACGTTGAGTGGGACTGGAGTCAGGCATATACCAGGCTAGATAGATGAAAGTCCTTGGAAGACCTGGATTGATTTTTTTCCACTTACCCCATCATGTTTCTCCTGAAGCTGCTAATCTGCCTCTTAATGAGGGAGGTCTTACAATGCCCCAGGCTGCCTCCACCATGCCCAAGCATCCATTCTTTATCATTGATGCTGCCTGTTATATGTGTCAACAGCTTGTTAAACGCTAGGAGCCTGACAGTCGAGTCTGATCATGCTGTTACCCACCAATTTTTAGGAGCAACACCGGATAATGATAGGGAGCTATTCCCTCCCATTCATCCTGACTTCACCCCTCAATAGTTTAGATGCATTGAGGATAACAGCTGAATTTCCAACACTTGATCCACATATGGTCTAAAGCTGGGTACAGACTATTGAACTTAACAACTTATGTTCTCTGTGTTTTAGGCAGTAGCTGTATCCCCTTGGGAGGGCACCTATCATTTCCTGGGTTGTTGGTCATGATAGAACATGTTGAAATATCTTTGCACTTTTCACTGTTTTCCTGCATCCAGGTAGAAGTGGCAATAAAACTTAATTAATCTAAATATGCTGGAGTCTGTGCAATGACTTCTCCAGAACAAGCATCGAATGTAGGCTTCTGAGCTGTTTAATGCAGTGTCACTTGGATCAATGATTTGAATCAGTAAAGTTTAAAAATCACACAACACCAGGTTATAGTCCAACAGGTTTATTTGTAAGTGCAGCTGTACAAGCTTTCGGAGCGCTGCTCCTTCATTTGGTAACTAGTGCTGACGAAGCCAAGTGCTCTGAAAGCTTGTACTTCCAATTAAACCTGTTGGACTATAAATTGGTGTTGTGAGATTTTTAACTTTGTCCACCCCAGTCCATCACCGGCACCTCCACATCTTGACTTGGTGAGTCAGCCAGTGGTGATAGTAGGCAAGCTATTTGAATGCTCTTGAGAGCAGTGGAAATCATACTAACACTGTTTTGCTCGTGTTTTACATTTTATTGTAGATGGTAAGCTGCTGGACAAATGCGATCTGCAGGCAGCTCTGACCGACAGACTTCGAGTTGAAAAATGTGACCTCCAGACTATCAGGTATGTCAAGAGTGTCCAAGCTGTAATGGCTCCCTATCATTATAGTAATGCATTCATACCATAGAGTCTTGAGGTAGGATGGTAAGAATCTAAAATTTTAATATGTGATCCATGAATAGCCACTTAGGAAACCCCTACAGATAGGGGAGCATTCTCACACTTCAGAGTTTATGTATTTGGGCATTGTTCCTCTTGTATTTCCGTCATGGCAGCTATAATAGTGGTCTGCTCTTGACTGGATTTTAACTTTCTTATTCTGAGCCATTACAGGCAGCTGTGCCTTCAACTATCTAGTCCCTGAGCTCTGGAATTCAATTCCTAAACTACCTTCTGTCACTCTCTCTGTCACTCTCTCTGTCACTCTCTCTGTCACTCTCTCACTCAACATTCCCTATAACATATTGCCTTGAACAGGGGTTTGGCCATACAATGTAATAACGCCTTTTCCTGATGTCAGGTTTTGTTTTATTATGCTCTAGTACATAATTAGGAGCAAGTAAAGGCCATTCCGGCCAGCTCTGCCATTTAGTAAGATTGTGGCTAATTTTCTATCTCAATTCTACCTTCTTGCACTGTCTGTATTCCTTGGTATGCCAAAAATCTATTTGATCTATCTGTCGAATGGACTCAATCACTGAGCACCTTCTGGGGCTGAGAATTTCAAAGCTTCTCAAACTTCTAATGAATCCCTCCACACTCTTCGGCAGAAAATGCCAAGTGCCTTATTTTAAGACTGTGACATCAAGGGAGTGTGCTGGAAGCTCAATGGACTGGTTCCTGGCATGAGGGGTTTGTCCCAGGAGGGGAAATTGAGTAGGTTAGAGTTAAGTTCCCTAGCACTCTCCAGTCAGGGGAAAACGTGCTCCCAGCATTTACCCTGAATGTTATATATTTCAATTGGATCACTTCTTGTTCTTCTAAATTCTAGGGAACTTAACTCTAACCTACTCAATTTCCCCTCCTGGGACAAACCCCTCATGCCAGGAACCAGTCCATTGAGCTTCCAGCACACTCCCTCTTTGGATAAGATAGGCTGATCAAACCTGTAGACGGTCCTCCAGGTACAGTGTTAGCAAGATCCATTGTAAGTGCATAATTTCACACTTTATTATATTCCACGTTCTTGTTCACTTCCTTAACCTGTCTATATTCTTTTGGCAGCCTCTTTGTATCCTCCTCTCAGCTTACCTTTCCACCTAACTTTGTTTTATCAGAAAACCTGAACGTAATACAGTTGGCCTCTCATCTAGATCCTTGATAGAGATTATAAATGGCTGAAACCTAAGAATGTTGAGACAATTTATGTTAAAAGTGTTATATAGATTGATTCCTGTTTGATTTTGTGTCTGAATGTTCTACAGTTGATTCTGTTGGGTAAAGATGATGCTAAATTAAGCTACTGTGCTGATCCCCACTGGAGTGGCAATCGAGACATGACAATTAGTCTCAATGCTCCTAGTTAAAGGTTAGGAAATATTAGCCTCAGCTCCTGTTCCTGCTGGAATTTGTACATTCAAAGAAATTTCTGATGGAAATAGCACGGAAACAGACCCTTTGGACCAACTCGTCCATGCCGACCAGATATCCCGATTTAATCTAGACCCATTTGCCAGCACTTGGCCCATATCCTTCTAAACCCTTCCTATTCATATACCCAACCAGATGCCTTTTAAATGTTGTATTGTACCCCAGCCTTCACCACTTCCTGTGGCAGCCCATTCCATACATGCACCACCCTCTGCGTGAAAAAGCTGTCCCTTAGGTCCCTTTTATATCTTTCCCCTCTCACCCTAAACCTATGCCCTCTAGTTCTGGACTCCCCCACCCCATGGAAAAGACTTTGTGTATTTATCTTATCCATGCCCCTCATGATTTTATAAACCTCTGAGGTCACCCCTCAGCCTTCAATGTTCAGGGAAAGCAGCCCCAGCGTCATTCCTCCATGATGGAAGTGTCTGCTGACATTTTCTGTCTCGGAGCAGATGATAGAATGGCTCCTCCAGTTATGTTTGGAAGGCGATGGCAAGTTTTGGAATTGCATCTTGAAGAATGAGACAAAGACAATAATTTCTATTTTCACAGCATCTGTCATGAAATCAGAACATCTCCGGCTGTTTCACAAACACCAGAAAGAAATATATTGGCAATGCAGTTGTTGCTATGTGAGCAAATGCCCCCTCAAGTTGCTAATCTCAGTAGTTTTGCTTTGACTATTCGAAAAGAACTTTGGTTAATGTTCCTAATTCTGTTGGCAAATAAAGTAGGATGAAACTAAGAACTGAAAGCAGGGTGATTGGTCACAGATTTACAGGACTTGAGAGAAACTATGTAGGATAAGTCATAATAAATACTGGCAAAATAGAATTTTATCTGGCATCCTCTCACTTGCTCATTAGCTCTTCTCTGGTGATCTCACTCTCATTGTTTTGCATGTTTCTTTCTCTCGCAAACCTTTCCTCTTGTGTTCCTATTTATCAGTCTCCAGTATACCATATTTTGTGTATCTCTCAAGCTCGTTTTATGTTCATTCTCAGACACCCACAACCATTTCCCTTCCCTGTAGCACATAATATTTAAATATTATTAGTGCTGTCATTAGTCTGTGTGCCTTTTTGTGGTTGAGAATCTAAGTCCAGGAATTCATAGAAGTAGATGAATCGTAGTACTTGTAGTAAAGCACTAGAACTCTGGGTCATTAAAAAAAAATAGTCATCTGTTTAAAATAGATGAGACAAGATGTTCTCTCAGAAGAATGTTGTTCTTCAAAAGATGCTGCAAACAGAGTCTTTGAATATTTTTAAAGCAGAGATGAATGGACTCTTGTTAAGCAAGGGGTGAAAACTTATCAGTTATAGGTGGGAATGTGAATTTGTGATTACAGTCAACACTTATTAAAGGCTGGAGTGTTCGAAAGGCCGAAACTACACTTGTGCCTCATTCATATGTAGGCAGATGCCATTTGACTGCCATTCACATGCTGGTTATTTGAAATAGTAGGCATGTTTGGTTTAGCGTGCCCATCTTTTTTATCATTACTCTGCAAGTTTCTCATCCTTGTTTTACTCCATTTTCAAATTACTTATGGAATCATCATTTGCTGTCTTTTCAGGGAGATTTTTGACCTTGTCAGGATTCCAGATCCTGGCAAATCCTCAAGTCATTCAAAATATCAAATCTCCCAGTTGCTGAAAAGAGAAACACATTTCTAAAGCTTTGCATCTTTTATTTATCAACACAAATGGAAGAATGCCAAATTTCAAACATTCTCAACAGTTTTGATTTCCCTGGAGCTTGGGAGCGTGTAGTACTTCACTGCTTTCTTCATAGCAATGCCTTGCCCAATCAGTCAATCTGCCAGCCATTCTCTCATGTAGTATAAAGCGTTGTATTAAGTCTTCCTTTGCTAGTTTATAAGCATGGTGTAGCTAAGACCTGTTCTTGATTACATAAAAACCTTCACTCTGACCATTAACGTGTCTATTTTTATCCCTCCCACATATTAGACCAGCCCTGCAGGGGACACCGAATGAAATACTGCTGCAAAAAGGCACTCAGACCTGGATTCAGCAACAGGATGAGTTGATGGAGTTTCACAAAAATCGCGGAGATGTAGGTATCAACCCCAACGGTCAGGGTTCTTTGCAGTCGCTCTCGGCTGTGCAGTTTTGCTGTTTGGTCCGATTGAATACCTGAATCTTTTCTCCAATAGATTGGAAGGTCATGACTAAAGCTGTGCAGACCCAGGCTCCTTATTTCTACAGCTTTAACTGTGGTTCTTCATCTCCCTTGAAGCTCTGATGTTCTGTAATTTGACAGTCGCTTATCAGCAGAAAGTCCCTCCGTTATCCTAGGCCAGCAAGGTCAATTTCAGTGCCTGTTATGATCATTTGCTGTTCCTGGTTCAGGAATCATCTCTACCTTTGACCTACTGTTCTTCTGCTTCTGATATTTGCATCAAATCCCTATTTATAATGAGTTTCTGCAACCTCAGTGTTTATTAAATTAGATTAGATTACTTACAGTGTGGAAACAGGCCCTTCGGCCCAACAAGTCCACACCGACCCTCCGAAGAGCAACCCACCCAGACCCATTCCTCTACATTTACCCCTTCACCTAACACTACAGGCAACTTAGCATGGCCAATTCACCTGACCTGCACAACTTTAGACTGTGGGAGGAAACCGGAGTACCCGGAGGAAACCCACGCAGACACGGGGAGAATGTGCAAACTCCACACACACAGTTACCCGAGGTGGGAATTGAACCCGGATCTCTGGCGCTGTGAGGCAGCAGTGCTAACCACTGGGCCCCCGTGTGTGTGATGACACCGAGAGACAAGCTCCCGAGGTGAGGTCACGTCTTAAGTGTATTTGTGAACTGTGTATTTGTAACCATCCCACACAAAGTTTAAAATGATGAAGACCATGACACTGAGGGAGAGGTTGGGTATTGAGTAGCTGTGTCCATATAATATATAAGAATTCTGCCTTGATGTCTTCAGGAGAAAGTGCATTAAACTTTCATAGATTGCTGGAACATTGTCCACCTGTGGGAAATGTACTTTAGGAAGGCTGTCATGGCCTTAGAGGGGGTACAGAGGTTTAACAGAATGGGACTAGCGATGAGGGATTGAGACTGGAAAAGCTGGAATTATTATCCCTAGAACACAGCTGTTACGATGGAAATTTAATAGAGCTGTTAAAACATGAGTTTTAATAGAATAAATAAAAAAAAAAATTGGCAGGAGGGTCAGTGCTCAGAGGATGCAGATTTCGTAAAATTGGCAGAGGGAAGATGAGAATTATTATTATGCTGTGACTTATGATGATCTGGAATATATTGTCTGAAAGCACAGAGGAAGCAGATAACATTAAAAATGGAATTGAAAAAATAAAGTAATCAGGGCTCTGGGGAAAGAATGGTGGAATGGATTAATTGCATGGCTTTGACAAAGAGCCAACCTGGGCATGATGGACTGAAAGCTGGTCTCCTGAGTTGAAAGATACTTTTTGTGTTGTCCCACATTAATTTTAGCTTTCATTGAGGAATTTTGTGTCAGAGACATAAGTACAACAATGGCAAAACATCCACATTGTACTGACAAAGATCCAGGTAAGAAATCAACGTATTAGAATTTGGAGTGTTCCTGAAATCTTAGTCAGCATATTTTTAAAACAAATTTGTTAAAGGGCGGTGTGCATGACCAGCAAAGCCAACATTTATTGCCTTTTCACCAGCAGACCAGACCAAACCAGGTCAGGATGATAGATTTCCTTTGCTAGCGTCCGCCAAGCAGCCTCCCCTGCTGCCATGCATTGAAAAAGATGGATTGCTGATTGTGGTATTTATTTGTGGTGGTAGCTACTTTGGACCAGCAACATAAGTGTGCCATTAATTAGAGAACAGTGGAGGGAGGCTTGTACAGAAAGTTTGGGCACAGAAACAGCCCATTGTAGAATGTAATATTACAGTACAGAGAGAGCTCATTAGCCCATAATGTCTGTTCTGGTGTTTGACTGCACTTGAGCCATGTTATCCTATTGCTTTGATTGCTGCCTGGATCCTTCAATGTCCCTCTTTTTGATAAACTACCTAATTCTACTTCAAAAGAATGGAAAAGTGTTTTAACAATAGGTTGTTGCCCCAGTTTGCATTTCAATTAAGTAATACATTTAATGTTTTTTTTAATTACATTAATTTTATTCCTCCTTGTTACTGTTTTTGTTGCCAGTCAAAGTCATGTGTCACATTTTGCCTTACAACTCTTCATAACATGGTTTTAGATTCAAACATTCACTCCTTACGTGGACGTTATTCCCACCCCCATCCATCATTCTTGCTTTGTTGCTTCATTTACTTCAGTTAAATGTACCTTAACAGTTAGGTATAATTGATTGGATTTATTTAAATAAATTAAAATATGCACACAGTAGATGCCATGGTTTTGTACTGTATGGGGTCTTGTAATTAATTTTTTTTTCTCCTTTCTCTCTTGCCCAGCTCACACAAAGCATGATCGAACTCAATAGCAGACTGCAGCAAAAAGATAGAGAAATCTTGACCAACGAGGCAAAGTAAGTTAGACCATAAGACATAGGAGTGGAAATTAGGCCATTCAGCCCATCGAGTCTGCTCCGCCACTCAATCATGGCTGATATGTTGCTCAACCCCATTCTCCCCCTTTCTCCCTGTAACCCTTGATCCCCTTGATACTCTATCGCAGTCTTAAATATACTCAATGACCTGGCCTCCACATTCTTCTGTGGCAATGAATTCCATAGACTCACCACTCTCTGGCTGAAGAAGTTTCTCCTTATCTCCATTCCTTTACTCGAAGGCTGTGCCCTCACGTCCTAGTCTTTCCTACCAATGGAAACATCTTCCCAACGTCTGCCCTGCCCAGGCCATTCACTATTCTATATGTTTCAATTAGATTCCCCTCATCCTTCTAAAGTCCATCAAGTATAAACCCAGAATCCTCAAACTTTCCTTATTTGTTAAGCTTTTCATTCCTGGGACCATTCACACGAACGTCCTCTGAGCATGCTCCAGGGCCAGTACATCCTTCCTGAGATATGGGGCCCAAAACTGCACATGATATTCCAAATGTGGTCTGACTCCAAATGAGCCTCACAGAGCCTCAAAAAGACATCCCTGTTTTTATATTCAAGTCCTTAAAATAAATGCCACCATTGCATTTGCTTTCCTAATTACTGACTCAACCTGGAAGTTTACCTTGAGAAAATCCTGGACGAGAACTCCCAAGTCTCTTTACACTTCAGACTTCTGAATTTTTTCCCCATTTAGAAAATAGTCCATGCCTCTATTCTTCCTACTAAAGTGCATGACCTCACTCTTTTCCACATTGTACTCCATCTGCCATTACTTTGCCCACTCTCCTAACCTGTCCAAATCTTTCTGCAGCCTCCCCACCTCCTCAATGCTACCTCTCCCTCTACCTATCTTTGCATCATCTGCAAACATAGCCAGAATGCCCTCAGCTCCTTTAGCTAGATTGTTAATGTATAAAGTGAAAAGTTATGGTCCCAACACTGAACCTTGCGGAACACCACTTGTCAACGGCTGTCATCCTGAGAAGGACCCTATTATCTCTACAATCTCCCCAGCGTCATTTTTCGTTGGTCCAATGTTCACTTTTGCCTCTCTTTTGCCCTCTATATATATATATATTGAAAGAAACTCCTAGTCTTCCTTTATATTACTGGCTAGCTTGCCCTCATATTTAACCTTCTACCTTATTTTTTTCTGTTGCTCTCTGTCCGTCTTTGTAAACTTCCCAATCCTCTAGTTTCCCACTGTCCTTTGCCACGTTATATGCTTTCTATTTTGCTTTTATGCTATCCCTGACTTCCCTAGTCAGTCATGGTCGCCTCATCCTCCCTGTACCATGCTGCTTTTTCCTCGGGATGAATCTCTGCTGTCTCCTGAATTACTCCCAGAAACTCCTACCATTGCTATGGCTTTGCTGCTAGGCTCCTCTTCCAGTCTATTCTATCCACTTCCTCCTGCATGCCTCTGTATTTACCTTCATTCAGCTGAAATACCATTACCTCTGATTCAATTTTCTCTCTCTATCTCAAATTGCAGAGTAATTCAATCATATTATGATCACTGCCTCTTAAGGTGCTCCTTAAGCTCCCTTATCAAGTCAGCCTCATTGCACAACACTATATCTAATATTGCCTGTTCCTAATTGGGCTCCACTACAAGCTGCTCCAAAAATCCATCTTGTAGACATTCCACACATTCCTTTTCTTGCAATCCACTACCAATCTGATTTTCGCAGTCCACTTGCATATTGAAATCCCCCATGATCACTCTAACTTTAACTTTACCGTTCCTACACATCTTTTATATCTATTGGTATATATTGTGCTGCAGCTCTTGAGTACTATTTGGAAGCCTGTACATAACTCCAGCTATGTTTTTTTTTACCTTTTGCAGTTCCTCAATTCTACCCACACAGAATCTGCACTATTTGACTCTACTTCATTTCTTACAATTGATTTAATTTCAGTTCTTACTAATAAGGCAACCCCACCCCCTCTTCCCACCTGCCTATCTTTTCGATAGGATGTACATCCTTGAATACTCAGCTCCCTGTTCTGATCCCCTTGCACATCTCCATGAAGCCCACCACATCATGACTGCCAATTTCAATCTATGCCACAAGTTCATTTACCTTATTCCTAATACTGCGTGCATTCAGGTATAACACCTTCAGTCCTGTATTAACGTTCCCTTTTCTCATTATTGTTTGTTTGTCCAGTGTGCTTGAAGTTTGGTTGCTAACCCTTCCCATACACTCTGGCCTGGAGATTTTAATAACCTCTCCTGAGTTCTGCACTCTTACCTCCTTTAATTCAGGTTTTCTAATTTCCCTTAGAACTGAGCTGTCCCCACTGCCCCTTACTACCACCACCATTTAGTTTAAAGCCCTGCCTACAGCCCTAGTTATATGATTCTCTGGAACCCTGGTCTCAGCACGGTTCAGATGAAGACCGTCCCATCGGAACAGGTCCCTTCCTCCCCAGTACTGGTACCAATGTCCCATGAATTCAAACCCATTTCTCCCATCCCAATCTTTGAGCCACCCTTAACCTTATTGGTCCTGTGCCAATTAGCTTATGGCTCAGGTAGTAATCCAGAGATTATTACGTTTTTGGTTCTGCTTTTGAATTTAACTCCGAACTGTTCATACTCCCTTAGCAGAACCTCTGGCCTAGTTTTATCTATGTTGTTGGTACCTATGTGGACCAAGACCAGTGGATCGTTAGTGGGCAAATTAGAGTCAGACTCATTTTAGATTTGGAGAGAGGATATTTAGATGCCCATCTGCCTGCAATTGAGCGGATTTTTGCATTGAACTGAAAGAGAATATCTCTCTCTATGATAGTGCAATCCTGCAACCCATGATTCATTTTTAAACCGTGTCCTTGACTCTGCTGTAAATCTTTCGCATTTAATCTTATAATTACGTGCCTTCATTTGAAATCCTTCAATGGCAGAAGCTCTCTGCTTTTTTCACAGATTGGATTGTTTCTGATTTTTGTTTTGATATATTCAGTTAGAATCACTCAGACCAACAATGGCAGATTGGATTTTATAAATGAGGATATTTGGAGGCTCATGTATTAAAGGGCTAGAGGAAAGTTGGAATATGTAGTGTATGCTAGAAACATAGCTTCAAATCAAAGGAGATAACTGTCTTTAACACCTTGTGGTCTTGCATTCAAATGGGTGAACCTTGTTCTTACTGTTTCCCTGCACCTGTATTTTCTCTTACTCCTGAAATCGGATGTGTTGTTAAGTTTCTTTCAGCCAGGTCTTCCTAAGGTGGAGATCAGGACCCCAAGTGGGGTCATGTGGTGAAATGTTGTGATTGTGAGCTCTGGGACAGTAATGGCCATCACAGATAAATCCACTCTCACTCTCAGAGATATTCTGTATCTTTACCCCATTTTTATAGCCTCCCTGTCGTACAATGTAATTATGAGACATATCCACCTGCTGAACACATGCAATCTGTGTAAATTACCCAAGTAAACCTGCACTTTGCATCCTGCTGTGTTTCAGAATGGTGGAGTACCACAAACGGATTAAGAGGCTGGAGGTGGAATGCCAGGAGCTGCGGACTAACCTGCAGGACTTGGAGCGAGCCAATCACGTACTGAAAAATGAATACAACACTCTCCACATCACATTCAGCACCCTTGAAGAACGACTGCAGAAGATGGCTGATGAGAACCGTGAGCTAATCACACGGTGGATGAGTGAGAAAACACAGGACACAAACAGGCTGAGTACAGAGAATGAAAAGGACTCCAGGTAAATGCTACAATTCAATTGCACTTGCTTTACTGCTGTCATGTAAAAAGTAAAATAGGTGGGGAGATAAGCAATTGCTAAAATTTTGTATTTTCCATCCCTCTCAGTCTGATGGCTGACTCACTATATTGTAATTAGTCAATCACTTCATAATTTTGTTTCTTCCCATATTTAAAAGATGAAGTCTTTCAATATCTGCCGCAAGCCCACAGTTCCCCTTCCCTTTGAGGCACTGTCCTGAGTTCTCACTGTTGGCCATACTATCTTGTCTGTTGCTAAAGTATGGAGCTCACTTTCCTCTTTTTTTTGTAAAATAAACCAAATCCTTTCTGCTTGACACCTTTTAGCTCAACAAAGCCCATGCTGTTTAAGGCTTGAGTCCTAATCTCTGATCTTCTAAAGTTTCTCCTGCATTCCTGAACAGAATACAAGATGAAGGAACTTTGTTATCTATAGAGTGCGATGATGATGGCATGAGCCAGTTTCACCTGTTAGGCCAAATACCTGTTTCTACGCTGAGATTCTGTGAATTTGATATGTTATTTTTCTCTCAACTGCAGCTTCCCATCTCTGTGTTCCTTTCCTTCCTGTCCTGTCCCTGATCAATGCAATGATGTTCAGATCTCCTTTGAACTTGAATTCTTTGTTCATTTTTGATTGCAATCAGCAACTTCACATGATCTTGCTTCTGTCTGATTCTCACTGCCCATAATTCAGCTTAGTGTTCTGACCGTTTTATTCTAAAAACTAATTGGTGATGGATGATATTGGAGGTACTGTTTACTTACTCTTATATTTATTTGAAGAGTGAAACATTTACAGGCATACACCTCCATTTTCTTATTAAAAGCAAACCACTGCAGATACTCGTTCCATTCCTGCTGAGTTTCTCCACTGCTTTGTTTTTATTATTGTTTCCTTATTATTTTCTTTTGTGCTCAAGTGAAAGCCCACTAAGTGCTCTCTTCCTGGATATAGTAAACGCAATGGGTATAGAATTTACACTGGCAACTACTCTTACTCATTCATTCCCAGGATCGCAGAAAACGTTGGATTATTTTTATCCTAATCCTTTAAAACACTTCCGTGCCAGCTAATCAAGACTTCCTGTTTTAACTTTTCTGTACTCTTTGGTTGTTGTTACTTGTTTTGTGAGTCTTCGCTTGCCAGTTTGGCTTCTGATATAGATTGGAGCAAATGGTAGTCTGGCTGAACCATTGGTGGTCCATTGAATGAAAAGCAGAATCCAGTAGATGCTGCACAACTGAAATGAAAATTCCTGGAAATATTCAGCAGGTCGTCATGAAAGGCCATGACTTGAAAGGTTAACCCTGTTTTTCTCTTCATAGATGCCCTGACCTGCTAGGTATTTTCAGCAATTTTCTCTGTATTTTTAGTCCATTGATTCCTTGCTGAAGCCGGTACTTTATAACATAGCAGCTTGGTATACCAGAGTCTGAGACAGTAAGCGACTGGTAAGACAGGAAACCTCATGGGCAATTAAGAGTCAAGCACATTGGCTGTGGGTTTGGAGTCATATGTAGGGTAAGGATGGCAGATTTTCTTCTTTAGTGAGCCAGATGGGATGTTTATAACAATCAACAATGGCCGCTATCAGACCAATTTTTAATTCCAGATTTTACTGAACTTAAATGTCAACGTGTCCTCAGAACACATTAGCCTGGGTTTTTGGACAATGAGTCTGGTGTAATTATCACTACACCCCTCCATGCTGTTAGTTTGCCTCATGCCAATTGTTTCTTGCAATGTATCCAAAATCCGTTCTTGTTTGTGTAATTTGGTCCTTACTGTTTTTGTCATTATCCAGGTACTCATTCACTGTACAAAATCTCATTGCTGCTTCTTTTTGTGGCAGACCATTTATCCTCCTGGGAGGAATTGGAACCTTGCCCATGATGCCGACGAATCACAAGCGCACGGATCTGCCGCTTGCTGAGAAGGTGAAGGTTGTCATGGCTCTGCAAGGCCCAAAAGTCTCCTACGCCTCGGTGGCCAAGATGTTCAACATCTCCAAGAGCCAGGTGGGACGCATCAGCCAGAACAGGGAGAGGATCCTGGAAGAATGGCGACAGAACGCCAATCCCAATCGCAAGAGGAAGAGGAAGGGGAAGGATATTGAGGTGGAGGACGCTCTTCTCTTGTGGTTCCAGCATGCTGTGGCTGAAGGAGTCCGCATCTCTGGCCCCATGCTAAAGACAAAGGCCAAGGAGTTTGCGGAGGAGCTACATCACAATGACTTTGAGCCAACTGATGGATGGCTCTCGCGATGGAAAGCTCGGAACAACATTGTCTTTAAGAAGGACTCCAACGAGCGGCACGATTGTGATGGCTCTGTAGCAAATGGGCTGACTCCTGAGAGACCTGAAGCCGAGGCCAGAGTCACTGATATTGGCCACAATGTGACCTTGCTCGATGCAATCCAAATGCTGTATCGGGCCTATGGGGGCATGGAGCAGACTCCCTGTGCTGACTCACACCATGGAGACAAGTTGAAAAAGCATGCAATCTGTCTGGGTCCCAGAATCCCCGGGGGCGACCTTGACTCGGCTAATTTCTGTCCTCACTTGCTCCCAGCAAAACAGGAGGAGCCTCCTGGCTTGCAGCCCAAATCTGAGGACAGTTGTGTGACAACCAAGAGGCCCCGCCTGGAGATCAAAGTGCAAGAGCGTGAGGTTGACAGAAGGTCACGAAGCATAGCCCCTGTCATCACCAATAACGAGGTGTTAGAGTGTGTGAGCAAGCTGGGAAACTGGCTTCAGCTGCAAGGACCGTCGGGAGTTTACGAGCCAATGCTGTGCATGCTACGGGACATGCAGACTGCAGTGGCAACTTTCTTGAGGTAGACATTAGCATCTTGCTGATGATGCAAAGAAAGTTTTTTTTTAAAAAGAAATGAAACTGAAAAATGCTGAAATTGTACCTGTAAAGATTAACCCTCTAATGGACCTTTCTTGGAACTTAAAAATCAGGAGGCCAAGAGAGCAGGGTCTTGTGAAGGTGTTTCATTTTGATGGGTGGCTGTGCCTTCAGACGCCAAGGTCCCAAGCTCTTTCCCCAGACCTTCTGTCTCTGTCCTTCTATTTAAGACATTTCTTAATACCTACCTCTCTGATTGCCACCAATCTTAATACCCCTACCTGTTTACTTGGCTTGGCATAAAATTTGTTTGGTTATTCTTCTGTGAACCAACTTTGGACCTTCTACCACTTTAATGACTTTCTACGAGTGCAAATTGTTGTTGTTCGATTCCAACCACAACCTCAACATCTGGAAGATACTTCACTGATCTGTTGTGTATCTCTAATGCTTTCTGTTTTCTGACTGAATTGATTTCTCAAATGTTTTTATATATTTATCTGAGACACATTGTATACTGCACAGTAGTCAGAATATAAAAAAATGTTGTACTATTATAGAAAACAAAACTCTGCTAATTTATTTAGAGAAGCCTTTTTTTATACTTACAATAATAAAGAAGTAACTGAGTCCAGTGGAGGCTACATTTTAGCATTTAGTACAATTAAATCTGTAAGTTGGCTGGGTTTAATGTTTAAGGGCGTAAAAGAGATAATCAATTCAGTACCAAAGACTGTATTGCGTGTGTTAACTGCCAGATATTATGTTAAATTGAAAAGCACCACAACTGCAACTTAAATGGATCAGTTCACCCTTATAAGGGATAAGACAATGACACTATTATACCATAGTGTATGTAGAACAGTCTTGGCTGGTGTGAAGCAAACTGCACTGTATAACTTCATGTTTGATGCTCTTTCCACTTCACACAATAAAGTAGTGCAGTGTTTTAATCCCGCCGTAAACCACATGTTCTTTATGATCTCTGTGTTAGTGTTGGTGTAGAACTGTTGGTGCTGAGGAAGTAGGATTCCGACTTCAAAAAGTGGGAGGTTTAACATTGATTCCAAAGCCATTTAAACAAATGAAGCTATTAGTATGGCAAATGTTATTGCTACACAAGACAAAATAAGAGCTTATGCTGTAGGGGATGACATTAGCATGGGTAGACGATTGGTTAGCTAACAGGAAATGTCAGGATGGCAAGATGTATGAGAGAGGAGCATCAATTCCTAACAACTTATTTATACATAACTTGGATGACAGGACCAAATGTATCTTGTTGCTAAATTTGCTAATGACACAAAGATATGTAGGAATATAAGCTTTGATGACAACATAATGATTTTGTGTGGGATGTAAATTGGTCAAGTGAGTTGGCAACAATTTGGCCAAGTATAACATGAGAAAATATGAAAGTATCCACTTTGGCAGGAAGAATTAAAAAAGCATATTATTTAAGTAGGGGAAGATTGCAGAACTCTGCTGTACGGAAGGATCTGGTATTCTGACACAAACATCCCTAAACGTTAGTGTATGGGTACAATAAATGATTAGGAAAACAAATGTAATGTGTCATTTATTTCAAGAGGAATGGAATATAAAAGTAGGGGAGTTTTGCTACAGTTATATAGGTTATTGATGAAATCACATCAAAAGTACAGCATACAGTTTTGGTGGTCTTACATAATGGTATTACAAACAGTTCAGAGTTGGTACTCAGCTGATTGCTGGGACATGGAAACATTGGATACATAGAGCCCGTATCCACTGGAATTTGGAAGAATGAGAGCTGACATTGAAATTTGAGATCCTGAGAGGACTCGATAAAGTGGATAATGAAAGCATGTATCTCCTTGTGGCAAAGACAAGTACTTGGTAAAAATAAAGGGGTCTCCCATTTTAGAGGGAAGTTTTTTTTTGTGATAGTCAAGGGTTTGTGGAATTGTCTTCCCAGAGAGTACAGTGTTAGAGACATTGTCATTGAATATTTTTAAGACAGAATTTGATAGATTTTGTTTTACAAACAAGGAAGTCAAAGAGTATGGGGTTAAGCACTAGAATAGAGTTCAGGCCACAACCAGATCATTCCATCTTATTGAATGGTAAAGCAGGGTTGAGGAGCCAACGACCTGCTCCTCTGTCCATTCGTACATTCCTATGTAAGTGAAGTGGTATTGGCTATTTGGTTGACAGACTTGTTGCTCCTAGTAACTGATGCCTCACAGGCATCTTTTGGATGGACTTAATAAGCCATATTTGTGCAGAGGGTCCCCAGACAGGGGTGCAGTTTAGGTTTCCTCCTATACAGTATTTACATTCACACTCACAGCAACAATCAGCTTCTATAATTACTGTCCAACACACAACAAATTGAAACTTATAACTTTGCGCATGAAATGAATGAGTTAATGTGCAGCAAGATGAGCAGTTGTTTTAGTGAGCTATGTATTGGTCTCAAGTATTTGGCAGAAAAAAGACCTTCTGTAATTTCAGGCAAAGCTGCAATTTGAATTAATTACAAGGGGCTAACTTATATAGGTGCAAGTTAACAGATAAACAGCAGCTGAGTGTTAAGCTAATACTTTCAAATTATTCCTGAAACCAAAATAAAAAAGGGTTGTTGAGCCCTCAGCTGATATCCAGATAAATGTAAAATGGGTTCCAGAGTTGTGACGGGTTCTGTTGAATCAGCAAAATGAAAATTGTGACAGAACTCCAGTCATGGCAAATATCTGTTACAGATCTTTATTGGCCTGGCAGCACAGTTCAGCTGTAAACCTTTTATAACCAGAAGGTAGTTCAGACCTGTAACATCCAATTAGAATGTGATTGTATTGAAGTAGCTCGTCGCCATTTACTGTCTGTCTTTGAATTAAAATGGCCACTTGGATGTTGCACGAGCAGGCTATCCAGATAATTAATTACAATAACTTTTACCAACATGAGTCCCTGCCTCGACTGGAAACATGCCCCCATTATGAAAAAAATACACACTGACATTAACGTTAAAGTGCACATTAACACTTGCTGGAAAATATTGGTTATAAGTACTATGTATGTCCTGATTGATTTTTAAAAACTTTTATTTGTGCACATTACTGTCAGTCTCACGTACTGGAATCATGCCAATATGGTTGAATTAATGTGTTTGCATGGTGGAAATATTTGATGGGCTCTTGCTCTCAATAAATTCTAACGGTTGACCAATAATGTAATCACTTACCACCGTGTCAACAGATATAAAATAATGCTGCTGACACAACTGGTGATTGAGGATACTGACCTGATCACTGCACATTCCAGAAATGACACTAGCAATAATTGCTGTTGTAATTATCAATTTGATTTACAAAGACTATTGCAGTGGGCATGTAGCAGCACGGTGCCTCAGTGGTTAGCCTTGCTGCCTCACAGTGCCAGGGACCTAGGTTCAATTCCACCCTGGGGTGGCTGTTTGGAGTTTGCAAATTCTCCATGTCTGCATCCCTGGTTTCCTGCCACAGTCAAAAGATATGCAGGTTAGATGGATTGGTCAGGCTAAATTACCCATGGTGTCCAGGGATGTGTAGGCTAAGTGGTTTAACTATGGTAAATGTAGGGTTATGGGATAGGGTAGGGGGGTAAGTCTGGGTGATCTTTGGAGGGTCAGTGTGGACTTGATGGGCTGAATGGCCTGCTTAAACATGTCTAGAATCTATGCATGTATAATATTGTTAATGCTGGATGTGTGCAAATGACTAGTTTTCAGCTCTGCTCATCTTTTATGTTTTTATGTCATTATAGGGAGGAGACATGCTCCTGGTTTCTCAATGCTAAAAGGACTAATTATCAGGAAAACTGAACAGAGAGAACAAATCTGTTTGTTTCTCCTGATAATTATGTTCTTTCAATATTCTAGCAAAATGAGAAAATTGAGAGATGATCTAATAGATAGTCAAAGGTCAGTAGATAACTTTTAAAATGTTTCCACTTGTTGGGGAAATCCAAACTTTGGGATCATAAATTTGAGAGTCACTAAAATCCAATTTGGAATTCAGGAGGAATCTCTACACAGAAAGTGGATAGAATGTGGAATTTGAGTATTTAAGTCATTTTGCATAGGTGCCTTAAGGAGAATCAAGATAAATGCATTAGGGAGAATGGGGTTTGCCAATATAATTCGATGAAGGAGGCTTGTGTGAGCATAAACATACGAGAAAAGACTTCTTCTTGGGATCATTGGTTTGTGTGATATGCCACTAATGAAGTGTTGATTCACAGGTGTTGAAAAGCTGGATAAATGTCTGATCAGCAACAGGATTAGAGGTTAGAATGGTAAGTCTGGATAGATATAATCCGATGTATTGAAGATATTGGCTCAGCTATAATGTCAGGCCAAGGGCAGGAATTGGAAGATCTAGTAAGGTAAATTCAGGAATTACTTTAGTTGACCTTTTGGATTGGAAAACAGTTACATAGAAATATCCCTCAACCAATTGAATGAATTATTGCATAGAGTGTCCTTCAGTTAGGGCAAGTATTGGCTTTTCTTTACTCAGGAGCACAGTATTGTTTGTGAATTTATCATTAAATCATAGATAAGGAGCAAATGAAGAGAATATTCCATAGTGAAAATGCATATTAAGTTTATTTTATTAGTAATTGTCTTTATTGTTAATGGCTCCTGGTTACCTAAGTATAGTAACCTGACACATCTCCAGTGTAGTGTGAAAGTAAGCCACTTCATGCATTTGATAATTAAGAAAAAGCATTGTTTTTTTGGCTCAGTTGGAAAGTAATGGATTCAAGCCCAACCTCAGTGACTTGACCTCATCCCCGGAAGAGTGTTACACTGTCCAAGTGAATGTAAATGAATTGAAGAACTTCTATCCACCTAATATTTATCATGTTGCAACTGAGTTCCAGATGAGGCAGCACAGTACTTACTGACAGATCAGGTAAAGAATTTAAGAGCAAATGTTTTGCATAGAGTTGTGGGCAATGTTAAACACTGCCATGGTAGATAGCATTAAAACTAAATACATGTATTTATAGAATGCTTTTCAGGACCACTGAATATCTCAAAAACACTTTCTCTCTATTCTTTTCTGAAGTGTAATCACTGTGCTGAAGTTGGAAAACCGTGAATCAATATGCACTCAAAATCTGAGAAATTATATCTTTGCGATCTTGATTGAAGTCTATGTATGGCACACTCAAAAGGAATAATTGCCTTTGAAACGTACTTGTACATAGGAGCTTTTGCATCAATTCAAGGAGGCTAATGGCACTTTGGTCGAAGGTGTCAGCTATGTTGTGGTTCTGTTCGCCGAGCTGGAAGTTTTTGTTGCAAACGTTTCGTCCCCTGGCTAGGCGACATCATCAGTGCTTGGGAGCCTCCGGCGAAGCGCTTCTTTGATGTTTCCTCCGGTGTTTATAGTGGTCTGTCCCTGCCGCTTCCGGTTGTCAGTTTCAGCTGTCCGCTGTAGTGGTTGGTATATTGGGTCCAGGTCGCAACCTGGTGTTGTATGATTTTTAATTTTATCCACCCCGATCCAGCCAACACGAGCACCTCCACATCTGTGAACTGAGGCAGGGTAAACACTGGGCTGAAGCTGGCGGTGCCTTGATCAAATATGGCAACTGGCGACTTTATCAAACATGGCGGCGCAGCGATGGGGGCATGGCCCAGCCTTCATGTCTGCGCATGTGCAGCTTCAGTAGGCCGCGTGAGTGAGAGGCACCATCGCTGGTCCCGGAGCGGGAGGGGAGAGCGCGGCTTCGGCCAGAGAGAGAGAGAGAGAGAGAGATGGCAGCGGCAGCGCAGGGCTGGAGGAGAAACATTAGCGAGCAGCTGCGGCTCCGGGACCGGCTGCAGCGTCAGGCCTTCGAGGAGCTGATCCAGGCGTGTGAGTGTGAATGCGGGCCCGGCCTGAGGGGAGGGGAGCGAGGCCCGCACCTGGACCAGGGCCTGAGCACCGACGCCACGGCTGCCTTGGCGGTTCTGAGCATCCCTGGGGTGGGCGGGGTGTCGGTGCTGCAGCTACCTCGAGCCCCGGGCTCCTGCGGGGCCCACAGTATCAGCCACTGGACAAGCAGATGGATGGTGTCCTTGACCCCTGTAGGGCATCCTCCCTCCCTCCCTCTGCAGCACTGTAACCTCCCACCAGATCAATAACTCACCATCCCGTCCTTTCTTTACTTCTCTATCTTTCCTGAAAGCCTGGTGTCCAGGAATATTTAGGACCCAGTCCTGTCTTCTTCTTTCTGAGCCAGGGTCTCTGTAATCATAGTTCTGCCATGCAGGCAGGCCTCAAGCTGGTGTCTGTAATAATCATATCTCACAATCCCTACAGTGTAGAAGCAGGGCATTGGGATCATCGAGTCCACACCGACCCTCCTCCTCCGTCCCTGTAAGGGACATGGCTAACCCAGCTAACCTGCACATCTCTGAACAATTTAGCATGGTCAATCCACCTAACATGTGGGAGGAAACCCACGAGGATAATGTGCAAACTCCACACAGACGGTTGCCCAAGGGTGGAATCAAACCCAGGTCTCTGGCGCTGTGAGGCAGCAGTGCTAATCCCTGAGCCACTAAAGACTCTTTCATCAGTGCCTGAATCCTTCATCTAGTTTCCAGTGCTATGATTCTGAGTGGTTGGGGAAAGTACAGAGAAGCTAATTTGCACTTTGTCACTACTCTTTTTTTTATCCTTCTGTAAGTTAATGAAATACTTCAATCATTCACCTGTAGACCAGATAATATAAAGTGCAGAGTGGAGAGAGTTTCTAAAGTGTGAATTTTGTGGATCAGTATGTTTCTACCTTGTAACAAAGAAGGCGTTACTGGTTCTGGACAATCAGAAAGTACATCGAGTCAGTGGAGGAAAGTTTGGGGACAGTGATCATATCATAAAATTTAGGCTAGCTATGGAAAGGACAAGACACAATCAAGATTCAAATATATTTGATTGGAGGAGGGCCAGTCTTGGTGTGCTGAGAACAGGTCACAGCCTGAAACTGAAATTGATGGCTGATTTAAATATGCCTTTCAAAAGTGAACCTGATAGCACTTAAGAGAGAATGTGCTGGAGACCATGCTTACAACTTGGGATAAGGAAGCAGCAAAAAGATGTGGAATTAGAACTTCTGTTTGTGTTGGGAGTAAGTACTGATATGGCCTAAATCTTATTTGCCAAATACCCTCCCTCCCCCACTTCACACTTTCACTGCTGAGCCCACCAACTTCCATAATTTTACATGTGCGCACATGCGCTGCTTGAACCTAAACAGGTTGTCGCAGTTGCCCATACACTCTAGCTCTGCGTCCCTTGGCTTATACAATCTGTCCAATGCCTGAATAATGCTCATGTTGTCAATCTTGCATCTCTTTTTACGTCCTTTTGCTTTTCTGTTGTCTGTGAGGATCTTCACCTATATTATAATACTCTGGCCATCTCATCCTAACAATGAGGAGATTAACATTGTCTGGCACTGCACCTTATCATATGGAATCCTTAAGTGCAGAAGCAGGCCATTTGGCCCATCAAGTCCACACCGATCCTCCAAAGAGCATCCCCATCTCGATCCACCCTCCTGTCCTATCCCCGTAACCCTGCATTTCCCATTGGCTAATCCATCTAGCCTGCACATTCCTGGATATTACAGGCCAATCCACCTAGCCTGCATATCTTTGGACTGTGGGAAGAAACCAGAGCACCCAGAGAAAACCCATGCAGATATGGGGAGAATGTGCAAACTCCACACAGACAATTACCCAAGGCTGGATTCGGAACACGCTGTGAGCACTAACCAGAATGCTTTACCAATGGAAATCTCCAATATCCCCCCAAAGTTGTCTTCAACTGGCGACTGAAGTTTGCTAACATATGTGATAAGGCAATCTTTTCTTATTTAAATTCCAAAATTGTATTCTATCAGACCCATAATATGATTTGGAGCAATGACTTAGGTTTGTACTGTTAGTAAAAACTGAAACTGTTAGTGGCTTTCTGAGACAGCAGCCATATGTCATTGCTTTTGCACTGTAACCGTAGCAGCCTTGAGTTTAATTCCTGCTAGAACCAATAAACCTCTCTCTGCTTTGTTCATTAGAGTTGAATGGTATTCCTTCCATTAACCAGTACTTTTGATATATTGACCCTATCCATACGCAGACTGTGCAAAACAAATTTTGCTGTGTCATATTCTTCGTCTTCAAAATCTTTATAAAGCTAACTTTATATTATATATGTCTAGGTGAAAGTGAGGATAGCAGATGCTGGCGATCAGAGTCAAAAGGTGCAGTGCAGGTAAAGCACAGCTGGTCAGGTAACATCTGAGGAGCGGGAGAGTCTATGCTTCGAGCACAAACATTTCTGATGAAGAGCTTATGCTCAGAATGTTGACTCTCCTGCTCCTCAGATGCTGCCTGACCGGCTCTGCATGTTCATATATCTCCCTACCCCAGACAGGGACTTGGTCTTACCCTCTAACTCAGCACCGCCTTCCTAACCTGCAATCTTCTTCCTGACCTCTCCGCCCCCACCCCAGTCTGACCTATCACCCGCACCTTGACCTCTTTCCACCTATCGCATTTCCAACGCCCCTCCCCCAAGTCCCTCCTCCTTCCAGCAACACATTTTCAGCTCTGATCTCCAGCATCTGCAGACCTCACTTTCTCCTTACCCTCTAAAGGTGATGTACCTTATGATATTCTACTACACAAAATGCTGATGTGTAAGTGTGAATTTTTGAACATTTCAGACCTTGTGAGATTTTGATCTATGTTTGAATGTAGCAGGTATTGCTCACGAGATGGGTATGGTTGAAGATGGATGTTTCCCCTGGTTTTGGGATCTACAACCATGGGGCATAGTTTCAGAATAAATAGCAAGCTATTTAAGACTGAGATGAGGAAGGTTTTATTCATATAGTGTAATGAATTCTATGGAATTTTCTGCAGTGATGAGAGATATAACGATGGTTTTACAGAGTTTTGAAGGTGGATAATATTACACAGCAAAATTTGTGTTGCACAATCTGGAAACAGATAGGGTCAATAAAATCAAAAGTCATTTTAAGACTCAGATCTGAATATGGTCATGACATGGGGAGCAGGGTGGCTCATTGGTTAGCACTGCTGCCTCACAGTGCCAGGGACCCAGGTTCAATTCCAGCTTCGGGCGACCGTCTGTATGGAGTTTGCATATTCTCCCCATGTCTGTGTGGGTTTCCTCCCACAGTCCAACGATGTGCGGGTCAGGTGAATTGGCCATGCTAAATTGCCCATAGTGTTCGGTACATTAGTCAGAGGGAAATGGGTCTGGGTGGGTTAGTCTTCGGAGGGTCGGTGTGGACTTGTTGGGCCAAAGGGCCTGTTTCCACAATGTAGGGAATCTAATCTAAAACGAAATCAAGGGATATGGCATTGAGGTAAACGATCAGCCATGACTTAGAATGACAGGGTCAAGGGGCTAAATGGGGCCTCTGACTTTTGTTTGGACCTCCAGTGATTCTAGATGACTGTTTGCTCCTTCGTAAATCGTCTATCCTTAAAAACACTGCAGTGTGTTCACTATAATATGCAAATGTTTAATTGAATGTTAGGTAGGTCTGTTGAATTGAGAAGACAAGATGGAGGACGGGAAAAATTTCTGGCTGTAACAGGCTACTCCTTTTTTTTGATGTATTTTAGGTGTTGGAGGTGATTTCCTCAAACTCCAGGAGCAGTTTTATATGCTGTTGCATTGTTTTGGAACTTCTAGAGAAAGAAAATGTGAAAACAATTGCGCTTTTAAAAGGGAGAGGAACAGACAAAGGTAGAGCATGGTGAGGTCAGTGCAGGAGGGAGAAAGAGAGAGAGTGTGAGAGACAGTGAGAAAGAAACCCACACTGCTAACTGACACAGCAGTGAACCTGCGCAGTTACTGCCTTTGTTGTTTAATTCATGTATCGCTGGACATCGGAGTGCATCTGGGAAAATTAAAAAAAACAGTGAAATTCTCAAGTAATCTTGGAAGAACCAGTTTGGGAGAGGTCACAGCACAGACTGATAAGTGAATAGTTTTAAGCATGGCCTTGAGGCCTTGCTGTAAATCTGCAGTAGTGAAAGGAGTGGGTTCTTTCTTAATTATGTTTATTGAGATATGTCTCTTGACTAAACTTAAAAATATAAGCCATAAGTATTAAGTTAGCCTGGAGCAGTGTTTCGTAGAGGAATAAGACGGGGCTGTATTCTGGGTCTGTAGACCGAAAGAAGCAAAAATGGTCCTCAGAGTGATATGCTCTTCTTGTCGATGTGGGAGTTTAGGGAGAGTTTGCATGTTACTGAGGATTATATCTGAAATAAATGCCGTTGGTTGCGAATCCTATCAGATTGAATGGAGCGACAGTTAGAGGGAATGAGGAATTTACAAGCCTAAGGGGGTGTGATGGATGGCAGCTAGAGGAAGGGAGAAAAGTTGCAGATACAGTCACATAGGTTAATTCGACGAAAGGTAAGAGAGGTGGGCAGGTAGTGCAGGAATCTTCTGTGGCTATCCTCATTTCAAACAAGTATGCTGTTTTGGAAAACGTAGGGGGTGATGGATTCTCAGAGGAATGGAGCACGAACAGGTATGTTTCTGGTATTGAGACTGGCTCGAATGCAATGAGGGGTTTGTTGGGTTCTAATGGATCAATTGTGTTTGGGGACTCTCTAGTCCGAGGCACAGACAGACGTTTCTGTGGCCAGCAGCGAAAAATCAAAATGGCGTGTTGCTTCCCAGGTGCCAGGATCAAGGATGTCTCAGAGAGGGTGCAGAATGTTCACAAGAGGGAGAGGGCCCAGCAAGAGGTCATTGTACACATCGGAACCAACAACATAGGAAAGGAAAAGGATGAGATTCTGAAGGGAGAATATAGTGAGTTAAGCAGGAATTTAAAAAGGAAGTCCTCGAGAGTAGTAATATCTGGATTACTCCCGGTGCTACGAGCTAGTGAGGGCAGGAATAGGAGGATAGAGCAGATGATGCATGGCTGAGGAGCTGGTGTATGAGAGAAGGATTCACATTTTTAGATCATTGGAATCTTTTCTGGGGTAGAAGTAACCTGTACAAGAAGGACGGATAACACCTGAATTGGAAGGGGACTAATATACGGGCAGGAGATTTGCTAGAGCTGCTCGGGAGGATTTAAACTCGTAAGGTGGAGGGGTGGGACCCAGGGAGATAGTGAGGAAAGAGATCAATCTGAGACTGGTACAATTGAGAAAAGAAGCGAGTCGAACAGTCAGGGCAGGCAGGGACAAAGCAGAGAACAAGGTAGGTCTGATAAATTAAATTGCATTTGTTTCAATGCACGAGGCCTAACAGGAAAGGCAGATGAACTCGGCATGGTTAGGAACATGGGACTGGGTATCATAGCAATTACAGAAATATGGCTCAGGGATGGACAGGACTGGCAGCTTAATGTTTCAGGATACAAATGTTACAGGAAGGACAGAAAGGGAGGCAAGAGAGGAGGGGAGTGGCGTTTTTGATAAGGGGTAGCATTACAGCTATACTGAGGGAGGATATTCCCGGAAATACATCCAGAGAAGTTATTTGGGTTGAACTGAGGAATAAGAAAGGGGTGATCACCTTATTGGGACTGTATTATCGACCCCCTAATAGTCAGAGGGAAATTGAGAAATAAATTTGTAAGGAGATCTCAGTTATCTGTAAGAATAATAGGGTGGTTATGGTAGGGGATTTTAACTTTCCAAACATAGACTGGGACTGGCATAATGTTAAGGGTTTAGATGGAGAAGAATTTAAGTGTGTACAAGAAAATTTTCTAATTCGGTATGTGGACGTACCTATAGGGAGAGGTTGAATAGGCTGGGGCTGTTTTCCCGGAGTGTCAGAGGCTAAGGGGTGACCTTTCGAAGTTTATAAAATCATAAGGGGCGTGGATAAGGTAAATAGACAAGGCATTTTCCCTGGGCTGGGGGAGTCCAGAACTAGAGGGCGTAGGTTTAGGGTGAGAGGGGAAAGATATAAAAGAGAACTAAGGGGCAACATTTTCCTGCAGAGGGTGGTACATATGTTGAATAGGCTGCCAGAGGAAGTTGTGAGGAGAGTACAATTGCAACATTTAAAAGGCATCTGGGTGGGTATATGAATAGGAAGGGTTTGGAGGGATATGGGCCGGGTGCTGGCAGGTGGGACCAGATTGGATTGGGATATCTGGTCGGCATGGATGAGTTGGACTGAAGGTTCTGTTTCCGTGTGTATATCTCTATGACTCTCCGTCGATTCCCATGAGAAATGCACACAAGTGCCATCCAGTAAAAAGACACCTTTCAACCACCCTACTTATTTTGAAATAAAAATGGTAATGCTGGAGCAACTCAGCAAGTCTTGTAGCATCTATGGAGTGCGAAACAGGAGTTAATGTTTCAAGTCCAATGACTTTTATTCTGACCTGAAAGGGAGGAAAATTATGGTTTTTGTATGCCGTTAGCAAAAGGGGAGGAGGAGAAGCAGTTGGAATACATTTGTGAGGGTGTCCATAGCAACAGACAAAGGGAATGCTAATGTTTGTAAAGGAGAGATTGAGATGTAACATGTAAAATTGAAATGTTAAAGGGCATGTGAATAGAAGGTTAAAGTAGAAGAAAAAAGGTCCACACTGGTGAGAACAAAGCAATAAGGCACTGGCAAGATGGAGGTGGGGTGGAGGGGGAGGCTGAGAACACAGGAGCATTCTTGCTCTCAAATAGTTGACTCTGGATCAGTGGTGCTGGAAGAGCACAGCAATTCAGGCAGCATCTGACGAGCTCAGTTGACGTTGAGTGCAATAAAATGTCTGTGTGGTAAATGCGATGCTTATTCTCCAGCCTGTGTTGAGTTTTATTTGAACACTGCAGCAGGCCTGGAATGGAAATGTTAGCATGGAACATGTTGGTTGCTGAAATGACAAGCAGCTGATAAGTCAGTGTCTTTCTTATTATCACTGGTGGTGTTCTACAAAGTGGACACCCAGTCTGAGATTGATCTTGCCATTGTAAAGGAGACTGCATTGTGAGCAGGGAATATAGTAAAATAGCTTGAAGGAGTCTGACCTCGTTAGTGGGTTGAAGGGCTTTTGCCCGAAACGTCGACTCTCCTGCTCCTCGGATGCTGCCTGACCTGCTGTGCTTTTCCAGCGCCACACTCTTGACTCTGATCTCCAGAATCTGCAGTCCTCCCTTTTGCCTTGTTTGTGGGTAAATTCTTGGAGGTGATTATAAAAGATAGGATTTCAGAGAGGCAAAAATTGATTTGGGGTAGTCAGCATGGTTTTGAATGAGGAAAACCGCGTTTAATAAACTTGATATTCTTTTGAGGAAGTTGCCAAAAAGATTGATGGCAACACAAATAGATGTTGTTTACGTGAGACTTTAGTAAAGCCTTTCACAAGGTTCCACATGATAAACTAATTAGTAATGTTTGGTCACATGGGATTCAAGGCGAGCTTGCCAATTGGATGTATGCTTGCATAATGGCAGGAGACACTGTTAGTGGTTTGCGTTTCAGACTTGAGACCTGTCACCAGTGGTGTTCTATAGGGTTGGTTCTGGGTCCTCTTTTGTTTGTCATTTATATAAATGATTTGGATGACAACATAGAAGGTATGGTTAGTAAGTTGTGGTTGACACCAAAATTGGTGGCATAGTAGACAGTAAAGAAGGTTTTCTAAGTTTACAATGGAATCTTAATCAAATGGGTCAATGGGCTGAAAAATGACAGATGAAATTTAATCTGGACATATGTGAGGTGTTGCATGTTGGTACAACAAGCAAGGGTAGGGCTTATACAATTAATGGTAGTGCCTTGGTTAGTATTGTAGAACAGAAGGACCTGGGGTGCAGGTACATAATTCTTTGAAGTTTGCGTCACAGAAAGACAGGGTGGCTAAAAAGGCTTAGGCATGCTTGCCTTCATTGCGGAGTTATTTGAGTATAGGAGTTGGAAAATCATGTTGAGGTTCTACAGGACATTGGTGAGGCTTCTTCTGAGACATTTTTCACTGGAGAGTCAAAGGTTGTGAGGCGACCTTATAGAAGTTTATAAAATAATGAGGGGTATTGATTGAGTTAATGGTAGGATACCTTTTCCCAAGGTTGGGGGAATTCAAGACGAGGGGGCACATTTTTAAGGTGAGAGGGCACATTTTTAAGGTGAGAGGAAAGAGATTTTAAAAAGACACAAGGGGCTAATTTTTTTTACACAGAGGGTGGTTCGAGTGTGGAATGAACTTCCTGATGAAGTGGTGGATGGGCACAAATGCAACATTTAAGACATTTGGATAAGTACGTGGATGGGCAAGGTTTGGAGGGATATGGGTCAGGAGCAGGCAGGTGGGGCTAGTTTAGTTTCAAGTTATGGTCGGTGTGGACTAGTTGGATTGATGGTTCTGTTTCCGTACTCTATGACTCATAGTACAAGTAAGCAGCTGCCTCATCTGGAAGATATGTTTGGAGCCTTGGGACAGTGAGGAGGGAAGAGGTAAAAGGGAAAAATGTTGCACCTTCTGTGATTATATGTGAAGGTGCAGTGGGGAAGTGAGGAAGTGTTCGGAGTGGATCACGATGTTGCGAAGGGAACAGTCCTTGTGGAATACTGACATTGGAGGGGAGGGAAGGATGGGATTATGATGACGGGTGGTCCATTGAATGTGGCGATTAGCATTGTGGAAATTGAAGGAACATACTCATGCAATCTGTCTCTCTCACTATCTCTTGCACGTACTGTCATACAGTCCTCAGCCACTCTCCTCCATGGCTATTTCCCGTGCTCCTGTCCTCACCCCTTCTCCTCCATCCAGAAAAATGATAAGGTCATCTTTTGCGCACTTTCCAGACCATTAGTCTGTGCATTTTGATTGCCCTCTTCCCATGTCTTGTTGCTTTGCCGACAGCAAAGCTGTCCTGTTTTCCCCCACTCAGACCTCATTTATATACCCACCTTTTTTAACCACCATTAGCCCTCCCTTTGTCTTTTCCTCTGGGCACCCTCACCATCTTTTCTCCTTGTTCCTCCTTCCCCTTTGCCAAAAACATAAAATGTCATCTTCAAGTTCCTCTTGGTTCTAAAGAAGAATCTTTGAACTCAAAAAGATAACCCTGTTTCTCTCTCAGATGCTGCAGAGTTTTTCTAGCTTTTTACTGCCTCCACAGTATTTTGCTTTTATTTGTGTCGCTGGACATCGGAGTGCATCTGGGAAAATTAACAAACAGTGAATTTCACAACTAATCTTGGAGGAACTGGTTTGGGCGAAGTTCACAGCACAGAATCAGATAAGTTAATTGTTGTTTTAAGTCTGTCCAAGAGAAAGGCTGTATTAGTGAGTACAGTAGGTTCTTTCTTGATTATATATTTTTGGAGATAAGTCTCTTGATTAAAGTTAAAATATAAGTCATAGCTATGAATTAAACCTGGTGCAGTGTTTGTAGAGGAATAAGACGGTGTTATTTTCTGGGTCTGTAGATTGTGAAGGAGCAAAAATGGCCTTTGCAGTGATATGTACTTCTTATCAGATGTGGGAGTTTAAAGAGAGTTTAAGGGTTACTGCGGATTATATCTGCCATAAATGTTGTTGGATGTGAACCTTATCAGATAGAGTGGATTGGTTGGAGAAACAGATAGAAGCGATGAGAAATTTGCAACAGCAACAGTATGTGATGGATGGCAGTTATAGGAAGGGGGGAAAGTCTCAGATACAATCACAAAGATGGGTTAATCCCAGGAAGGGTAAGAGAGGTAGGCACCTAGGGCAGGAGTCTATTGTGGATATACCCATTTCAAACAGGTATGCTGTTTTCGAAAATGTCGGGGGTGATGGATTCTTAGGGGAACGTAGCACAAACAGCCAAGTTTCTGGTATTGAGACTGGCTCTAATGCAATGAGGGGTACGTCGGCTTCCAAGAGATCAATTGTATCAGGGGATTCTGTAGTCCGAGGTACAGACAGACGTTTCTGTGGCCAGCAGAGAAAAAGCAGAATGGTGTGTTGTTTCCCTGGTGCCAGGATCAAGGATGTCTCAGAGAGGGTGCAGAATGTTCTCTGGGGGAAGAGTGGCCAACAAGAGGTCATTGTCCACATTGGAACCAGCGATATAGGAAGGGAAAAGATTGAGATTCTGAAGGGGGATGACAGAGAGTTAGGCAGAAATTTAAAAATGAGGTCCTCGAGGGTAGTAATATCTGGATTACTCCCAGTGCTACGAGCTAGTGAGGGCAGGAATAGGAGGATAGAACAGATGAATGTATGGCTGAGGAGCTGGTGTATGGGAGAAGGATTCACATTTTTAGATCATTGGAATCTCTTTTGGGGTAGAAGAGACCTGTACAAGAAGGACAGATTGCAGGCAGGGGACTAATATACTGGCAGGGAAATTTGCTAGA
>NC_057722.1:11663635-11715618 GCF_004010195.1 Chiloscyllium plagiosum | reverse complement strand
GGTTAAAGGTGGATAGATCCCCAGGACCTGATCAGGTGTACCCGAGAACTCTGTGGGAAGCTAGAGAAGTGATTGCTAGGCCTCTTAGTGAGATATTTGTATCATCGATAGTCACAGGTGAGGTGCCGGAAGACTGGAGGTTGGCAAACGTGGTGCCACTGTTTAAGAAAGGTGGTAAAGACAAGCCAGGGAACTATAGACTGGAGAGCCTGACCTCGGTGGTGGGCACGTTGGAGGGAATCCTGAGGGACAGGATGTACATGTATTTGGAAAGGCAAGGACTGATTAGGGATAGTCAACATGGCTTTGTGCGTGGGAAATCATGTCTCACAAACTTGATTGAGTTTTTTGAAGAAATAACAAAGAAGACTGATGAGGGCAGAGCAGTAGATGTGATCTACATGGACTTCAGTTAGGCGTTCGACAGGTTGAACCGAAGGGTCTGTTTCCATGCTGTACATCTCTATCTCGATAAATTGAGATGAGCTAAAATATGCATCAATTCAAAAATGATATTCTCGCTTTGTGCAGGCGCTTGCTCAGTCTGTGCCATTGGTAATTAATGTCCATTCCATTCAGTGTTTCAATCAGCCATTCCCACACATGTAGAAGTGTTGAAAAGATTTCTGTTTGCAGTCTCTAAAACTAACCATCTGAACTGCATGTGGGCAATAAAAATCCAGTTTATGGTGGGACCACTGAGACTGCTTGAGGTGGAAAATTCCTTAGTATCTCGGTGAGCCTATCTTATTTCAATAAGGCTCAACCAAAACTCAATAGCATTCACATTTTTGAATGACACCTCATCGTCAACCTGATTCATTGACTCTCTCTTGCTATTGCTTGACTTACTGAGTGTTTATTGTTTGTTTGTTTTTTTTATTTTAGAGTTTCCAGCATGTGCTGATTTGGATTTTTGGTTTGTGTGCGTGGGTTTTCACTTCTTTCGATGTTTGGTCCTCACAGACAATAAACTTCTGGAGAAGTCAGACCTGCAGACCGTGCTGGCTGAGAGGTTTCAGGGGGAGAAATATGACCTTCACAACCGCCAAGACATTAGGTACGTAGCATGTGTAAGTGCTCATGCTTTCTGTTTACTGTCCCTCAGACTAACTGCTTGAAACCCCCAAAAGATTGTAGTAGCATATAATATTTGTTATCATCATCCACCAACTCCCTTTGCGGGGAAGTAATATGCTCAGAGAACAGAAGCTTGGCCCATCATGTCTGTTTCAGCTGTTTGAAAGAACTATCCAGCTAGTCTCTGTCCTCTGCTTTTTCCCTGTAGTTACTCAAGGTGTGACGAATCAAAGTGGGGATACTGCTACTAAAGAGCAGTGGGGAACAATGCCAGAAAATAAACTGCTGAAAAATTGTGGATTGAGATGCTGGGCCCTATAGCCATCCCAACAGTTATGCTGTTGAAATCATGGATGGTTGTTCTTGATTTTTTTTCATTTCTTTGTGGCATGACAACGTTACTGACAATGCCAGCATTTACTGACCTTCTGAAGGACATCTTGAAACTCTGCACTCCCTCAGGAAAGGTGCAAACGGGGTTTGAACGGAAGTCGCAGGGATGTGGCCAACTAACAGGCAGAATGATTGTAGTCCGTGGGCAGGGTGCGCTGTGGATTGCATAGAGAAAAGTGCATCTAGTTCCTGTGGCAAATTTTGGAAAGTTAAAAATCAGACAACACCGGGTTTTAGTCCAACACGTTTATTTGGAAGCACTAGCTTTGGAGCACTGCTCCTTCATCAGGTGGTTGTGGAGAATTCTCTTAGTCGGACGTTGGTCGTCTGAGAGTCAGAATATTGTGAGTGTCTTACACAATGCTGTCTTTCGGATGAGATCTTAAATTCAGACCCTGTCCCCTCCCAAATGGATGTGAAAGATTCTGTGATAATGTTTTCAATCAGAGCAGGAGTCTATGTCAATATTAGTGTCTCATTCTCTCATAACAAAAACAAATTTCCACCAATTTAAGCTCACGTAAAACCTTTGCCTGTTTGTATCCAGAATCAAGTCTTATTCAAACATCACGTGTTTGTTCGTTGGCTTTCGATCCATCAGCACTTTGATTTTTAAAACCTGCTGACCTTATTTGTCTTATCACTGTAACCTTTTCTAGTCCAACAACCTTGTGATAATTTTCTTCTCATCTAACCTTGGCCGCTTGTGTAATTATTTTGCTCCACTATTTGAAATTGTTCTGCTTTTCTCTCCTTTTTTAAGATACTCAAAATCTTCCTCTTTGACTAGAGTTTTACTCACCCATCCTAAGATCTGCTCCCTTAGCTCAGTGTCTGAAACACTCCTACGAGGTGCTTTGAGGTTTATTGACCTAAATATTGACACACAATTATCAGTTGTTGGGATTGTACTGAAAATAGACTTAATCATTTTGAAACTTATTCTTAGCTGTTGTTCTATCTACCATCTCCCCCATCCATCACAAACTTTACTCCCCACATTTGATGGTGTCTAATTGCTTCTTCTTTAGTACAGCTGTGTATCCTCATGGGATTTGCTGTACGACTTGTTGCTAAGTGAGAATAAATAGATCTTAGGAAGGTCAAAATGCTCTGATAGAAAATAATTAAACTTTGAGTGAATCTTGTGACTACTTTTCAGTTGGTCATAGACATTGATCAGTGTTGTTAATTATTTCAGTGTAATTTGGTAAGTTTTGAAGTGTGCTGCTTGATTGGCAAAGCTCTGTATTGGGGAGACATGCTGCCTACTTGCGGAACGTTTCAGAGAACACCTCTGGGACACCCGGACCAACCAACCTAACCACCCCGTGGCTCAACACTTCAACTCCTCTCCTGCTCCTTGGATGCTGCCTGACCTGCTGCGCTTTTCCAGCAACACATTTTCAGCTCTGATCTCCAGCATCTGCAGCCCTCACTTTCTCTCAAAGCTTATATTATGCCATGGATGTCTGTTCTCTGTGACCCAGCTAGATTGTGAGATTGGGGAGTGTTATATTGAGCACTTTTGACCCAACATGGAGCACCACACATCGTTGTCATTCCCTGGTCTTGATTGGAGGAGAAGAAGATATTTCCTGATCCTTATTGTTGAATGGTTAATGCATCTTTGAATGGTGGCAAGGACAGATCAGATTAGACTGAGATTTCCCACTACCAGGGTTCCCTTGGTCAGAGACCTTTATGGCACTTAGTGTTTTTACACTTAGCTGAATAAAAGTCACTTTACTGGAGTGTCTTTGGGAAAAGGGCAAACAGCACAGATGGAAATGATGTCTGAATAAAAGTGGGACATTTAGGTCAGTTGGAAAAAGTTTGCTACAGCGCGAATTATGCTTTTTTAAAAATCCACACTAAAGTTTGTGTTTTCTTGTTGCTGTCTTGGTGCTCCAGTCCAGGCTCTGATGGGGCACGGAATGAGATGGCACACGAAATCGCCCAGATGCGGATTCGTCACCAGGAGGAACTTACGGAACTCCACAAGAAGCGTGGTGAGGTGTGTGTGTGTATGTGTGGAACAAAAAGCTATTTGCCTGTTTTGCTTATTGTCATAGGCCTGAGCCTGAGCCTGAGTTCAAGCCTGCTGCAGCTCCTCTAATTGATTTGTATCATGATGTCTTAAAGACCTTGTAAAGCTCCAAATAGCTGGTAATGGGAGACACTTCCCTGTTTGAATGGTTTTTGGTTAAAATAGTCTGTGGTAGCAGGAGGCTTAAACTGTACTTAAGTATTAATTCTTTTCATCATTTTTGTGCATATGTTCCTCCTTCAGCTTGCCCAAAATGTGATTGAACTCAATAGCCAGTTGCAACAGAAAGACAAAGAGATCCATGCAAATGAAGCAAAGTAAGTGGCAACCAGCAAGCATTTGGAGATACTCCCTTGACCTTGATCAGATTCTGAAGTTTTTCTGACGTATTTTGGATTGTAAGTACCAGGGTGCCATATAAGCATTGCACGTGAGACACATAAGCCTGGATTTTGTCATCTAACAGCATCTGTGCATTACCCAATGAGGCCTGCTGTAAAATTAGAGGTCAGGAGCTGGAAAACTGACTGATTCAGTTGTCCTCTTTTGGTTTGGATGTTAAGACTAGTCACGTCTAAGAATTGATAACTTGGCAGAGAGAGATTTGGCCACTGACAGAATTAACTATTGAAATATTGAAGGAGGTGCAAAAGAGCATCTAGTCCTCGGATCTCTCGGCTTTGACATATCCTAGAGTAGCACAATGAGCTTTTTGAATTTACTGGAGGTGGGTTTTGGGGTTGGCAGTGACTATTGAATTAATTAAAGAAGGTGGGGTGGCTCTTATGATCAAAAACTTGCCTATGTGCCTACTGTCTTCTTTAAAACCTTTGCATTGCCACCTTGAGAGCTTTATCTCTGCCCAGCCTGTATGTATTTTGTTTAAGGATGATGGACTATGAGAAGCAAATACAACAACTGAGTGATGATTGCCAGGAGCTGAGAAACAAGCTCCAGGAGCTGGAGCAAGCCAACCAGACCCTGAAGGATGAATATGATGCCCTCCAGATCACCTTCACCGCTCTTGAAGAGAAGCTGCGGAAAACCTCTGATGAAAATCGGGAACTAATCTCACGGTGGATGGCCGAGAAAGCACAGGAGGCTAATCGGTTGAATGCCGAAAATGAGAAGGATACTTGGTATGGCTTTGTCTGTTAAAGATTTTGTGTAGATGGTAAATGTCATTTCATTAGTATGAGCCACTGCTAATAGTTAACACAGGCTGGCATTTTTAATTGATTTGTTCTCTGCTTATTGGCAGTACTTACACTATTGTAGTACGGCTCGATTCACCCAAGTACGGACAAATTCAGCATGTTTAAGGGCCAGTTTTATAGTGTGGACTAGTCACCTGTTGGCCAGATGAGGTTGAATGACTGGCATCTCTCTGGAATATCAGTTTTTTTTTCTGATAACTTCCATGACACTCTTTTTCTGGGGCCAGTGCACTGAGTTCGCCCATACATCTCATCACTTGGTTCAGTCTGATGTACTTTTGTATTACGGTAGAGTGCATATAACAAGAGTATGAGAAGTTGAAGCAGGAGTAGGTTGTTCAGCTCCTTAAACCTGTTCAGCCAAACAATATGATTATTGCTGATCTGACACTGTTCATCCATTTCTCCTGCTCTTTCCCTATAACCCTTGATTCCATTACTGATTAAGAATCTTACTAATATGAGCCTTAAATATACTCATGGATTCTGTCCCCACAGCAAGGAGTTCAGTCCCCTGAGAGAAGAAATTCCTCCTTATATCAGTCTAAAATTGGTGCCCCTTAATCTGAGAATACGCCCTCTGGTCTGAGAGACTCCCATGAAGGAGAGCATTCTTTCAGCGTTTACCCTGTCAAACTACTTAAACTTCCTATATGTTTGGATTAGATCACTTCTCATTCTTCTGAATAAGGTAAGTCCTAACCTGTTCAACTATTGCTCATCATTGAATCGCTCCATACCAGGGATCATCCTGGTGGACTGAATTCCCTTAAATAAGGGGACCAAAACTGCTCTCAGTACTCCAGATATGCTCTCACCAGCACCTTGTTCAGTTGGAGTAAGACTTCCCTACTCTTATACTCCAACCCCTTTTTGAAGTAAGGGCCAACATTCCTTTAGCCCTCCTGATTCTCTGATGCATGTGTTCTAGCTTTCTGTCTTTTGAGCACAAGTCCCTTTGTGTTACAGCTTTTACTTCATTTCTTTTAAGCCTAAAAAGTTCAGAATGGTGCTAGATTACCTTGACTACTATAAAATTAACTGGGACTTTTGGAATTGGTTTATATCGGGCTTCCATGCTGCTAGGAAACAACAAATATCTTGTTATCTGTAAATTGAAGCAGTGTCACATTCCCATGTCATGGAATACCATGTAGGAATTCTGCATATTTAATCGGTTAGTTTTGCTGTGTAGATTAATGTTTTGTTTTGTATGTGAGCATCAAGTTTTTCAGTTTGTGTGTTGATGTTAAATGCTGTGTACCAGTGCACCAAGGGACTGTCGTATTGCCTTTCATTATTCTCTCAATTCTGCTGCTTTTGAGATAAGGGACCCAGCGTGTTAAGAATGGGGAGAAAAAACTGATAAAGGACATACAAGAACAGAAAACCCATTTTGGATATCAGATGTTTGAATTATGAAATATTAATGAATGAATAACCTCTGAAGGACCTACCTTGCAATGCAGGGGGAAGGCTGACAGTTTGCAGTTATTGAGAATTGCTTCTGTGCTAACCTTTGCAAGTAATTATTTGAACTGAGTTCTGTGCTATATCTGAGATTGCAAGGAGAAATTAGTTTGACGTTTCTCTTCCCTGCTGCTCAAAAGAATATTTGAACTGGCTAGTTGTATGACCTATTTCATCCACATCCTATGTTATTTACAAGGAGCTTCTTTAGAGCTAAAATCAATGGGGCAGATGAGGCATGGGATTCTAATATAAGGATTATCAGGTGAAACCTTCATTTGCTTTAGTGTCAACTAAGTACTTGGTTTGGCTTTCTTATTGAGAACTTAGGTCAAATTGAGTAATGTATCTTTTCCATTTAGTTGTCAAACACTTTGTTAAATTTTGACCCGCTGGCCAGGCTATTAACCTTACCTTGAAGTTTTGTTGAAAGTGGATGCTACTTTAAAGTTGACAACTGTGTGTTTGGCTCAGATAGACATGAAGAAAACAAGTGACAAACTTTGTTTTCATCTGGGCCTTTTTCACTTCTCAGGAGACGGCAGGCAAAGCTGAAAAAGGATCTTGCAGAGGCTGCTAAAGAACCATTGAATATTGATCCGTGAGTTCCTTCTATTGCAGTAAGTCGTTTTTAATGCATGAGCGCTCCGTCTCATGCAATGTGTTTCTCCTAAGTTATGCAGTAATCCAGAAGTGTGCCAAACAGGCACAAAGCAGCTGTATTCCTCTGGATCTGTGTTTGTACAGAACTGTGCAGCCAACTTCGGAGTGAAGTGCACTTCTGCTGCTCTGCAGGGTCAGTTGTACATGTCTGTAGCAGAGTGGAGTGAATATTGTATGCTTTCTTCCTGTTCTCTGCCTCTCCTAGAGATGATGATATAGAGGTGCTGGGTGAAGAAGGACCTGATGCTTCTGGAGAAACGTCACCGGTGCGAGCAACACACAGGACCTCGAGGTGGGAGCGTTTTCTCTGAGAAATAATTCAGATAATTATCATACAGTAAAATAATTTGGTTTAAATTTGCAACAGATTATTTTCTTTAATTTTGATTGCTTTGCTTTGGATTGAATGTGCTAATCAGTGTAGCTTTGACTAAAGCTAACACATGGAGGGTATCAGATTCACACATTATCTTTAAGTCAACTGATACATGTCCAGATATCAGCATGAGAATATTAATTGGAGTTCCTGATCACGAACTGGTGATCTGCATGATTCACAGGTGACGGTACAATTATGTTTCAGGCAGCACTGCACTCATTCTGACTGGACTCATACATTTGGATTGGTCATCAGAGCAGGGCCAGCAAAAAATGTCTTGGGGAGAAAAAATTGATTGAAGCAGCACACTCTTAAATTAATTCATACTCGTATTGAAGAATGTCTGCTGACACTCCAGAAGTGTGCTGAGTAAACATAGAAATCATACTTGCTTGGTGTCCCTGATGTTAATGCCTGTGACATCACACTATGCCATTTGCTCCTATTTATTGTGGTTATTTGGATGCCAACTATATATATTTTTTCAACTATCATTGTGTTCCACAAAGTGTGTATGCATAGAACTTTCTGTTAGGAGTGTCAGGAAATACAGCTTTTTATGTTGAAGGTGTGTGATCAGATGTCACTATTAGATTAGATTACTTACAATGTGGAAACTGGCCCTTCGGCCCAACAAGTCCACGCCGATCCTCCGAAGAGCAACCCACCCAGACCCATTCCCCAACATTTACCCCTTCACCTAACACTATGGGCCAATTCACCTAACCATTCTCCATGTGAAATGCTGTTCAGAATGATTGGAAAGGCACAATCTGCAGCTGAACTAATGGCTGCTTATCATGATTCCAGGGAACAGAATACAAAATTTTCCTTATCACTTTAGGATCAGTTCATTTCTTTTTTTAAAAAATTAGTAATGTTTTTGATGACATTGGAGTATTTTCAGGTGTCCTTGCTTGAATGGTGGAAGGAGAACTTTCAGGAATATAAAATAAAAATTCAACAAAAGTCTCCCATTGGCATGGATAAGCTCTGTCTACTGATTCATTGCAATTAATATAATAGTTAATATAATAAGATTTAATAGATAGTAATTATTTTGTTGTTAAATCTCTAAATAATCTTGAGAAATACAATTACTGCTCCCTTTTCAACCGCACGATATCCAGCGAATCAGACTTTTTCTGAGAACTGAAGTTTCTAGTGCTTTCAATTTAGACAGAAATTGTGCATTGAAATTGTTCAGCAGTAACGATGGTTTTACTAATGAAAATCTGTTTACTGAGGGGGACAAGTTAGTCTGAAAGCATCTCAAATTTCGTGGATCTACTCTACATTTTTGCAGTTTCCAATATTCCTATGTTTTCTGAGCTGTACCAAGATACATTGGGTAAATGAACTAATTTCATTCCAATCAGAGGTATCCGTTTAAGGGTGCATCTGGTCAAGCCAAAATAAAGAACTGCAGATGCTGGAAATCTGAAACAAAGAACAGAAATTGCAGGAGAAACTCAGGTCTGGCAGTCTCTGTGGAGAGAAAGCAGGGACCTGATACGTTGACTCTACTTTCTGTCCACAGATGGTGACCAGACCAGCTGGGTTTCTCCAGCAATTTCTGTCTTTGTCTGGCCAGACCATCCTGGTCTGTGCTGAAGGGAGCTGCTGTTAATTGCAATCACATTTGGAATTCTTCTGTTATCCTTGCTCTGCAAGATTGGGAAATGAAGGAAAGCTCCAGTGCCCATATCCCTTTGCCTCCCCAGAATCCTTACCTGGATCAACCGAGGTTAAGGTCAAGCTCTACCGTGATGTCCTCTGCAGATGAATGGCTCACTGTTACATTTGCCGTGCCTGGAAAGTGTTTGCTAGAATCAAATGTTGATCGATCATGTGTACCTGAATTTTCAGTACCATAGACATCAAAGCTCTTTGCCAACATTGCAGTCTGCTATAGTGGCCCATCACATACATGGCCCAGACCCAGGTATAAAATGGTAAGGTTCTGCTTTAAATTTAGCCCAGGGACACGTCTCAAAGAATGAATTAAGGGTCACTGAGACATAGTGAGGGCAGTGTCCTTGTGTTAACATTTTGAGAGGTTTTTTTTAAGATTAGATTAGACTAGATTCCCTACACTGTGGATACAGACCCTTCGGCCCAACAAGTCCACACCGACCCTCCAAAGAGCAACCCACCCAGACCCATTCCCCTACATTTACCCCTGACTAATCCATCTAATACTATGGGCAATTTAGCATGGCCAGTTCACCTAACCTGCACATCTTGAGTTTGCTGGGAAGGCCTTCTGGTGCAGAGGTCCCTGACGGTCATCCACCATTGGTGTATTTTCTTGCTTAGTAACAACATGTTGTGAAAAAGTGTCTGGGTGCTCTCCACATTCCTCCCCACCCTGGTAACAGGTCTTTGGTGTTTCCTCCCATCAGCATTCACCACCTAGTTCTCTTCTGAAGATAACATGCCTCGACCAATTCTAGCCCACCTAAAGTACAGTGTTGATTGACATACCCTATGTGAAATGTGCTTTTGCTATCGCAATATGGGTATTTGGAAGCATTTGGCTGACGTCTTGATCCAAGATTTTAGATGACAAATAGAAACTAAACTGTTCCACCCTGTCCCAGAGTGTAAAAGGACATTGTCTGACCCACAGTACCACCCAGAGGGTAACTTTCATCCGTTTCTACTGCTTATGATAGACATGCCCCTGTGTCAGTAATGAATGTATGTGGGATCAACCTTGACTCTACCCCTAAAATGCTTAAGAAATAATCATCAGATGATGCTTACAAACAGTCCTACATGTGAAGAACTGCCACTTGGTTGAGTTTCTAGGAGCGTGTGGGAAACGTGGCTCAGCCAGGAAGAGTTGATATGGAAGGTATGGAAGGAAAGCCAAGGACGTTTAGGATGTTTGTGTGCGTGAGTGCATTTGCGTGTGCTGAGAGAGCTCATTTGTGCCTCATGGTCTTTGGGGAATGTTGGGAGGGAGGTGAAGGTGTATGATCTCAGCCAGGAAGGTGAGTGGGCATTAATTCAACTGCACTGCTCACATTTCTTTCTGTTCTTTGCAGAAGGACTTCGCAGACAGCTGGCCTCTTGGATTCTATCAGTAATATCTTTGGGTAGGTTAGGAACATCCTCTCATGTTTTCTTTTTCAATGTTTGATCAAGATCTAATGTGATCAAAACCTATTTTTAATCAGATGGTAATTTATCTGTCATTCTCTTACAAAAGCACATGCCTCTGCCCATGCTATTTTGGTACTACCCTCCTTTTACATGGAATTGTTCCTAAGGATGATGCTCAGCTGGTTAGCCTTTTGCTCATGAAACTGTGTTTCTGCTTTTCATCTCTGTGCTGCAGTAAGCCCCAGGTTAATCCGTAGAACTGAAAACACACCGCACTGAGAATTGGAGATGCCTTGTCGAAATTAAGTTAGCAATTATATCAGTAAAACATATTCGACAGCCAGTACATATTTTGTAGTAGCTTCTGTTTTATCTAAAAAAAACTTCTTCAAACGCTACTTCTGTCTGCTCTTTCAAATCGGTGTTCTGTCTTGTGAATCTACCAAAGGCAACATCCCGAACATGAGTCCCAAATCCTCACTCTAAACTGGTATTTGCCCCTCCTCTGCCTCGGTCATTTTTTCTCTTCTCCGCCTTATAAGGTGCAGCGCTCGAGACACCGTTTGCTCTCCATTACTTAAGTACAAGCAGCCAAGTTTCATTTGTGACCCTCTGCAATGAGTGACAGCAGATGATTTCAGTAAACAACTACATTAAGTTCAGCCTCCCCTGCAGGAGTCAAAGAACAATGCAGCAAAGGATCGGACCCTTTGGTGAACTTAGCCTTCATCGACACATGGGCACCATTCTAAACTAAAATTCTTTTTGCCTGTACGCGGTCTGTATCCCTCTATTCCCTGCCTGATCATGTATCTGTCAAAATGCATTTTAAGCATTGCTATTGTATCCACTTCTACCACCACCTCTGGCAGCACATTCCAGGCACTTAGCACCCTCTGGATAAAAAAACTTGCCTCTTGCATCTGCTTTAAATTTCCCCCTTTCTCCTTACTACTATGTCCAGTTGTAATTGACATTCTTACCCTGGGAAAAAGATTCTGATTTTCCATTCTATCCATGCCTCTTATAATTTTATAAACTTCTATCAGGTTGCCCCGCAGTCTCTGATATCCATGTGAAAACAAACTGAGGTTTTCCAGTCTGTCCTCATACCTAATACCCTCCAAACTAGGCAACATCCTGGTAAATGTTTTTTGTACTTTCTCCAAAGCCTTTGCATCTTTATAGTAGTCTGGTGACCAGGACTGTATGCAGTATCCCAAATGTGGCTTTACTAAAGTTCTATACAGCTGTAACATGATTTGCCAATTTTTAATACTGTGTGCCCTGATCGATGAAGGCAAGTATTCTATATGTTCCCTTATCCATCTTATCCACTTATGTGGCCACTTTCAGGGAACTTTGGACCTGTCCGCTTAATCCCTGTATGTCAATGTGTCTAAAGGTTCTGTGATTTACTACATACGTCATTTCTGCATTAGATCTTCCAAAATGTATTATCCTGCATTTGTCCAGATTAAATTCTATCTGCCTTTTCCTGCCTATCTATATCCTGCTGTATCCTCTGGCAATCCTCCTCACTATCTACAGCTCCCCAACCTTTGTGTCATCCATAAACTTATAATTCAGACCACCCTTATTCTCTTCCAAATCATTTATAGAATTTACAAACAACAGGGGTCCCACTACTACTCCCAGATCTCCAGTTGGAAGAACACTCTTCCATTGTGGCACTCTCTTCCATGATGAAGCCAGTTCTGTAGTTTACCAGCTCACTGTGGATCCCATGTGATCCCATCTGATATCTTCTGTATCAGCCTACCATGTGGGACCTTGCTGAAATCCATGTCGACAACATGTCCCACTGCCCTCAACAATAATCTTTGTCACTCCCTCAAAAAACTCAATCAAGTTTGTGAGATACACTCAGACATACTGCCTGCCGCTAATAAGTTCATACTTTTCCAAATGTGAATAAATTCTGAACCTAAGAATCTTCTCCAATAATTTCCCTACCACTGACGTAAGGCTCACCAGCCTGTAATTTACGGGTTATCTTAAATGAAGGAACAGTACTGGTTATTTTCCAGTACTCTGGGACCTCTTCTGTGACTAAAGAGAATACAAAGTTTTCGTACAAGGCTCCTGCAATTGCCTTCCTTGCCTTCCTCAGCATTTTGGAATGGATTCCATCAGATCCTGGAAACTTGTCTGCCTCAATGCTTTTCTAAACACTCAACACCCCCACCATTTTTACATTGACATTCTGCAGAATATCAACATACCCCTCTCCTGACTCAATATCCACCAGGTCCTTCTCCTTTGTGAATACCAATGTAAAGTATTTGTTAAGAATCTCACCCACATCCTGTGGCTCCATGTGTAAATTCCCTCCTTTGTTCTTGCGTGGATGTACCCTTTCCCTTAATACTCTCTTGCTCTTTATATACATATGAAAAGCTTTTGGGATTTCCTTAATCCTGTATACCAAGGTCGCTTCATGATCTCTTTCAGCCCTCCTAACTCCTTGTTTACGTTCTTTCCTACTTTCTTTACATTCCTCAAAGATCTATCTGTAGTTTCCTAAACCTTATTATGTCTCCTTTTCCTTTCCAACAAAGCTTACAATTTTTCTTGCTATCCTTATCCTTCGTTTGCACAAGAATGTACTGGTCCTGATTCTAATGAACTGGCCTTTAAAAGATACCCATGTGATAGATATGGATTTATTTCAAGCACCTGTCGGAGTGGACTCGATGGGCCGAATGGCCTTACTTCCATTCCTATGTCTTATGGTCTTATATTCCCCAGTTCCTGCTTAATGTCGACCCCCAATTTAGGACTTTCACCTGAGGACTATACTTATCCTTATTCAAACATAACTTAAAATTTGCAGAATTATCCCATGAGTGAATAAAAACACAGGTCTTTATCTGAAAGCTCCCACTGCTGCTTATCCCCAGGTTCACTCTGCTCTGCTCCTGTCACCACTCGAGTGTAGTCATTCACTCGTGATCAGAAGAAACTCAAACTATGTGAGGTTCTCTTAGCACCCAAGACCAGTTGTTGCCCTTGGTGATATAAGCTAATGCTGCACAGACTGACCATAGAGCTGGGCTTTCTATTCTATATGATTGAGACCTGCATTTGTCCATCTCATGATTTCTTCATTTGATCCATTATTGTAGATCAGCTAATGTATCTTGCTTCTCTACTCACTCACTGCACCGTCCAAGATATAAATACATATGTTGTTCTAAGTGAACATTGTCCCTTGGTTATTTTTCACCATCTGCAGATGGAGTAAATGAGAGACTCTTTGTTTGCTACCTTTAGAAAACGTTCGCCCACATTGCATGGGACTGTGACTGATTGCCCCAATGTGCGCACGGGGCCATGCAACGAGATGCGACTTCCCACCACGGCGCTGCACGTATTTGTAAGTATTTGAACAAATAAATAAAAGGACCTGCTATTCAACTTAAATGCAGTAGGATGGGAGGAGGCTCCGTGGGACCTAAGTTGAGCTTACAACCTAGTAGGTGTGAAGGGAACAAATTACTGCAGATGCTGGAATGTGTACTGAAAACCAAATGCTGGGAATCATAGCGGTTCAGACAGCATCCATGGAGAGCGAGGAAGCTAACGTTTCAAATTTAAATGACTTGTCATCAGACATGAAGTGTGGAAGGAGCAATACTTATGCAATGGTGAGTGATTGGAGTGTTGGGGGAGGAAGGATGTTGATTGTGTAGATTAAGTGATCAGAATAAGAGACTGGCAGAACAATGGTGTGATTAACTTCCAAACTGGAAAGAACAGACAGTCCCACTGGGTTGGGGGAGGAGAGAGAGAGAGAGAGAGAGAATGTAACAAGTAAAGCTAAAAGAAAGGGAAGGAATGGGACTCGGTTCACAACCTGAAAGTATTGAACTCAATATTAAATCAAGACGGTTGTAAAATGCCTAGTGTGATGGAGTAAATGAGAGACTCTTTGTTTGCTACCTTTAGAAAACGTTCGCCCACATTGTAAAATGCCTGCCTAGATGTTGTTCCTCCTATTTTAGTGTTGGAAACACTGCGTTCTGTTTCATCTACCAGTTTTTACTTGTCTCTGCTTAGAATTTTGCTGAATCATGGCATGTGAGTAATTTTCCTTCTATTGGACTGAGTTCCCGATCAGTGCTGGTACTGCAGATTTGTTGAAATAGGACCATGCTGTTAACTCGGACTGTTTGAGAGTTCTGTTTAACAGGAAAGCATAGGAATAACACGGCCATTACAATCCATCTGGCTGGTTCCAATCTCGCAAGAAACGTGCTGTACAACATCTTTCATCTGACTGAGATGACAAATCTATCCATTGCTTTTAATTGAGCTAAAGTATTAAGTTGGAAAGCCAAAATAAAATCCTGGTGTAGTAAAATGGCAAAGAATAGCTTGTGCCAAAGCAGCATTTTATCATATCTGTCAGCAATGTCGCACGGTGCTTCTCTAAGTGTCATCATTGTCCGATAAACTAGAACAGGATTGTTCTCACATTTATTAGCTGCTGTTTAATGTTTATGGTTTGGAAGAAAGTTTTTTTTCAGAACATTCTTGGGGAGGCTGAGAGCTTTTTTCAGACTCTTGTTATACACAACATATTCGAACAATCAAGCATCACAAACTGCATAACCTTTTTTTAATCAATGTTACACTATTAATGATTCGTTTGACGGTTGGGCATGTCTTTAAAAAGTAAGCAGTCGAAATGTTGATGTAATCGCATTATGACTGAAATTCAGAAGAAAGATCCTGATTTATTCCATTACTTAAGCAAAAATACTGTAATTTCACTCTCCTAGCATTCAGCTGTCAAATGATATCACTGCTTTATCCAGGAGTCTTTTGTACATATTGATATAAATTCTGAATATACTTCCCAATCGTTTCATCTTTTGCTGCTAATTTGACTGTCATGGTTGACTTTGATATTAATTTGCAGGTTGACTTTGTCTGTACAATTTAGGATCTTTATTCAGGCCTCTTTCCTGCCTTACCAGTGAATATAAAGGGGAGCAGTTTTATGGCTCTTGATACCACCACCAAAGTTTGCGTATGCTCATTGTAATTTGATTATTGTTCTGGTGCATTTTCAGTCTGGTGCTTTGCTGAGTTGTAAATCAGTATTGAGTTCAGTGATGTTGAATATATGGTTTGATTTGACATATTTCATCCTGTGTCCATAACAGGTGTCTAAACCGAACTACTGTCAGTGGACTGTTAGATAATGTGGGGCTACCTGTAATACATGACTCGATTTGGAAATGCCGGTGTTGGACTGGGGTGTACAAAGTTAAAAGTCACACAACACCAGCTTATAGTCCAACAGGTTTAATTGGAAGCACTAGCGTCCGGAGCGCCACTCCTTCATCAGGTGGTTGACGATGGTCTTTCAACCACCTGATGAAGAAGCAGTGCTCCGAAAGCTAGTGCTTCCAATTAAACCTGTTGGACTATAACCTGGTGTTGTGTGACTTTTAACTTTTGTACATGACTTGAAGCTGCGAGCTGAGTTTTTTTTGTTCAGTGTTAAAGAATAATAAAAAAATTCTTGTATTCTTGAATAACTTTTCTGTTGAGTGGAGTGTCACTCCTAATACTTTGATATAACTTGCGATTGTATTGTGCAGTTCATAACATCTGGACATTGCAAAGTGCTTTACAGGCAACAAAGTACTTTAGAGGTAGTTAATGTTGTAGTCTGACAGCAGCAGCTAATTTATGCACTGTCCTGGTCCTGTAAACAGCACTGAGATAGACAACCAGGTAATCTGTTTTAGTGATGTTAATTGAGTAAATATGGCACACCACCAGAAAGAACTCATCAGCTGTTCTTTGAACAGTGCCATGGGATTTATTTTGACTCCAGTTTAGGAGATAAGGAGGTGCCTCATTCTGAATTCTGCAGAGCATAGGAATGGATGGATCTTTTTTGAGTTGGTAGGTATAAGTAACTAGTGGAGGGCTACAAAGACCAATGCTGGGACCTCCACTATTTACAATCTATAATACTTGAGTATTTTGTGACCTTAGAATGGCCTAACTCTGACCTTATTGCAGGCCCAGGTAAGGGTGCTACTGAATGTTGCAGGCTGTGGCCAGTGGTGAAAGAGTGAAACTTCAGTGCTAATGGCAGAAGAGCTAGGAAATGCAACAGCTATTTGCAGATGGAGGATCCTTTTGGGAAGATAAATTATGTTTTCATTCAGTACCTATGAGGGAGGCAATAGAAAACTAGCTCCAGTTCTTTTCCCTAGTCAAATTGCTCATGCTAATTGTTGAAGGCGAAAATGAGGCAGCCTTCTAACAACTAAAAAAGGACTGTCATGGAGAAATGAAAAGAACTGACCTTGGCAATGTCATTACTACACTTTGTTACCTGCCTCACTGTTGGCACCTGTGTAGTTCTAATACACACGGTTTCTGCTAAGAGTGTCCTTCCTGAGATGATCCCACTATAATCCATGGGTTTCTCTTAACCTGGCTCTGGACTTTACTGTTTTATTTTTAGGATGCTCATGATGGAGAGGTAAATGCAGTCCAGTTCAGTCCAGGATCTCGAGTAGTGGTGACTGGTGGCACAGACCGGAAGGTTAAACTCTGGGAGATCTTGTCAGGTATGTAGTGGGGAAGATTTACTTCTAAATCCACACTGGTGCCAAGTAACAGGATTAGAGCTTAACCTGACTCTTGTGTCTGTGACCGATTTACTGTTCAAAAACATTATGGGTAATCCTAGCAATGTTTTTAGGGTTTTATGGGGGAAGGAAATCTCCTCTATCTATCTGCCATGAGCACCTGTGGCACATGTGTTGAAGCTTCAGTTGTTTTAGTTTCCTGTTCTCTTCATTCCCTCCCCATAGCTGTAATTCCCAATGGGCTGTATTTCCACACCTGCTGAGCTTTGTCAAATGGAGAGTTTAGACAGTGAGCATGAGTAGCCAGTTCCACTTTGGGAAGTATTAAAGCAGAATCTGATCCTGTCCTTTTCAATCTTCACAGAACACTTTCTGTGTAGTGATTGGGAACTTTAGTTAATTTTTGTAGCATTCCCACCACATTAACTGTGGGAAGTGAGATGCTTTGTAACCACCTGCCCCATTCCTTATTATGACCTGACTGAGAATAAAACTTAGATCCTGCTTGATGTGTTTTTATTGCCTCATTTTAAGATGTGCACAGTAATACCCATGTTCTTCTAAACTAGTGGTGTTTTTTGTAATTGTTTGAAGTACAGAGGTCAGTGATGATGGATAAACGCTCTGATGGCACTTTATTAAATGCCCACGTGCTCGCTCCCAGGTGCTCCTGCGTTTTCCATTCTGCACCAGTTGCGCTGTGATGGAATTGGAGTTCCTGACAGTGACCGATGCTGCTGTTTCAGTTGATATTCTCGCAGAGCAATGTGGGATGTCTTTACAGCGTGCATCCTACAGAATTCATCCCAGAGGAGCTTTTGAGCGTGGTGGGATTTCTCTCTGGTGCATGAATGCAAGTTTTCAAGCTGAGACCTCTATTGAGATAGTGGGGTTGATCTTACATTGGTCTGGATGCTGATGCGAAACGCTGACGATAATTAGTCTCATCTGATTGCTGCATGCTAATCAATATTGCCTTACTTTAGCGATCAGTTATTTGAAGGGATGTTTCACTCTGGCTGATTTGTAATAGTTTTGCTTTTGATTCCCATGAAGAATTGCCTGACGCTAGCAGCTGATGTCAATGGTTTGGAAAAGGTGCCTGTGGGGATTCCCACGCAGTCATCTTACTGGTTTGGAGCATCAGGTGTGACCTGCTAGAGATGGATTTTTATTTAATGTTTATTTATCTTCCTTTCCTTCAAGATTTGAGTTCAATGCCCTCTATCCTTGATTTTTCTTGCTTGCTCTTTAAGTGAGACCAGTGGGTGAGTGTGGTACATCTCAGTCCAGACCTATCCTTACTCAGTGAACGCAAGTAGCTGGGTAGCTGACTTGCCTAGCTCTCTAAACCAGGGCACTGAAGCAACTTGTAGCATTCCTACTTCAGAGGATAATTAAGCAGATTAATTCTTTATTAAGCACATCCTGGACCTGGCCTGAGAGTACTTGTGCCTAAAATGCAAAGATTGCATTCTCAAAATTATGATCCCTCAACATGAATACAAATTCATCCAGAAATTCTAAATTTGCGATAGAAGCCTCTTGGGAAGACTCCCCCAGTTGTGAGACTGACAACTAATAGACTGTTGTTTGTTTTATCCAGGAAAGTGTGAGTTGAAGGCTTCACTCACTGGCAGCAATGCTGGCATTACCAGCCTTGAATTTGACAGCACAGTAAGTTGGAGTTTATCTGCTATCGTGACTTTTGCTCGGTCCTTGCCAAAGTTGCAAATTACTTTATTTTTTACCAAAAAAATGTGGTCATCTTTCAAAACAGATTTTTCAGTTGATGTCAAGTCTCTTGTATCTCAGTTCAGTGGCCATTCTTCGTAAATGAGCCAAGAGATGGTATGTCCACAGGTTGTTTACCATGGGCAATATCAGCACTTAGCTGTTTCTGTTCCTGTCTGTTGGCTGCACCAGCATTCAAGATGGTGCTCAGGACTAGGCATGGGCTGTGTTAAAGGCATGGATTTAATCAATGGCTTCGAGTGGTTGATGGGACTTTGCAAATTTAAAACTCCCTTCACAGTTAATCAGTGTTGCAGTTAACCCAGTGTGATGAAATCCATTTCCAGCATTCTGAGTGTGTAGTGTCACGGTGTACTCTGTTCCAGGCTTGCTAGATTTGACAGTTTCAAAATGTTAGTAACATTCTGTTCTCCTCAGCAGTAGGAGAAACACTATTGCAAGGTTTTCAAACTGTAATGCAGAACTTTTCTGCAATCACTTTAGAAGTGTTCAAAGGACACTGTTAGTTGAAGGAGAAAGAACGTGAGTCCATGTTTGAAGTATCGCAGTGAGCTGTACTGCTGGAAGGGGAGCTGAATCTCTCAGATTCTGTGTAAGAGACTTGGTGAGGAATTAAGAGCAGTTTGACAACTGTAGCGTTCAAACTCGAGCAAGCTGTAGGAATTAGATAGCTAAGTTTGAGATTTTGGAGAAGATTTGTGGATCAGATTGTAAATTTGCTCGCTGAGCTGGTAGGTTTGTTCTCGGACATTTTATCACTATACTAGGTAACATCATCAGTGAGCCTCCAGTGAAGCGTTGGTGCTCTGTCCCACTAGCTACTTAGCTGTCCTGGTTTGTTGTGGTGGGTGATGTCATTTACAGTTCTGTTTTGGAGAGGTTGGTAAGTAGGATCCAAATCTATATGTTTGTTAGTGGAGTTCCAGTTTGAATGCCAGGCCTTTAGGAATTCCCGTGCTTGTCTTTGGTTAGCCTGTCCCAGAATGGATTTCTTGTCCCAGTCGAACTGGAGACCCTCTTCATCTGTGTGTATAGATACCAGTGATAGTTGGTCATGTCTTTTGGTAGCTAGTTGGTGCTCATGTATCCTGGTGACTAGTTTCCTGCCTGTTTGTCTAATGTAATGTTTGTTGCAGTTCTTGCAGGGTATTTTGTATATGACATTTGTTCTGCAGGTTGTTGGTACAGCAGGTTCTGCAGGTTGTTGGTAATTTTGATCCAATAGCATTACAGATATATATTTCCAAATCTGAATGTTAAGTGGTTTGGAGGAGAACTTGCAGGTGGTGGTGTTGCCATGTATCTGTTGCCCTTGTCTTTTTTGGATAGCAGTTGTCATGGGTTTGGAAGCTGCTGTCTAAGGATCTTTGGTGAATTTCTGCAGTGCATCTTGTGGATACTACACACTGCTGCTATTGGGCATTGATGGTGGAGACAGTGGGTACTTGTGGATGTGTTGCCAATTTAGCTGATTGCATTGTCCTGGATGGTGTCAAGCACTCTGGGCGAGTGGGGAGTATTCCATTACACTTGTGACCTGTACTTTGTAGATGGTGGACAGGCTTTGGGAGAAATGAGTTACTTGCTGCAGTGTTCTTAGCTTTTAGACTGTTCTTGTAGCTGCTGCATTGGTTTGGCTAGTCCCATTCAGTTTCTTTGTCTACAGTTAAAGTTTCAAGTTGCTGGTTCTAACCAGATTGTAACATAAATTTAAAGGTGTGCACAGGGATTGTGACACTCAGAAATATTTAAAACTGATTTTTCTCCCTTCATCTGTACATACATGGACACATAATCGCGCAGGAATATTGAATATGATCTTCATTCCTGTTCCTATCCTAGCTGAACTAACAGATTAGATTTCAGTTGAATCTGTTACAGTTCACACCATTCCGTGTTAGCCATGGTCTGTTCTGTTTGGTGATTTAGCTCTGTTTGCAAAGTATTAAAGTAATGTTTTTTTTCCCTCAGGGAGCGTACCTGCTAGCTGCCTCCAATGACTTTGCCAGCAGAATCTGGACTGTTGATGATTCTCGGCTGCGGGTAAGTAACAAATGTTTAAACATATGCTCAATTTAGTCTCTAATGTTATGCTTCAGACCTATTGGTCTGGAGCTTCCTTCATACTATGTGTAGTATTTTGTTGTGTGAATGAAAGATGAATTTTAAACTGACTTGGGCTCATGGTAAATATTTTGTTTTTTGAAGTAAAGAAATACTTAATGACCAGTGTCCCTAGATAGTTCCACTAGTAGACAAACATAAATTCATAGCTTCTAATAACTCCGAACCTCTTCTAGTGAAAATGCCTGGTCCTTTAGTCTCTTCTAAAGCTGAATCCTCTGGTCCTTCCACATTTTGGCAATCTCTTCTGCACTGTCTCTACGACATCACCAAGTAAGTCCCTAACTCCACACACTATGTAAGTGGCCAAGCCATGGTTAGAATAGGTTTATGAGACAGTCATGTTCAACTGACAACGCCATACAAAGCTGCTGTGCAGAGGTCAGTGATGATAAGTAAAAGGTCTGACTGCACAGAGTGTTATCCTCACAGCCTCGCTCCCAGGGAACCCTGCAATTCCCATCCTGCTCTAGACATGCTCCGATGGTAGAAGGTTTCCTGATAGCAATTGATGCTGTTGTTTAGTCAGTTCGTGAGTTTTGGAACATGTCTGCAATGCACACCAATACACATACTTACTCAGGAGTGTGGTGCTGTGAGGTTTGTCTCTGTTGCCTGACTGCAAATTGAAAACTGAGACCTCTCATCCTAAACCTTACAGTGGAGAGAATTTTGCATTGAACCAAATATTGTGTGTGACCTAAGGGTTTTTTTTTAATTGTATGTTTTATGTCCGTGGGCATGACTTTCTGCAACTTGCCCTGGTACACTCTGCACTGACGTTACAGAGCACTATTTGAGTTTTGAGTGTGGGCAGAGCACTCTGCTGCAACCATCTTTCCCTGAGGTGCTGTTGTCGAGCTGGGTGGAACTGTGGATGCCTGTTTCCATTTTAAATACGTGAGCATAATTAGAGAATAACCTGTGATGGCTTTTCTTGCCTCTTATGCACTCCTGTATCTGGTGTTTCCCAAGTATCAATCTGTGACCCCTTTCCAATTTTCATCTATATGCTACTCATCAATACTAACATCTGAAAATATAGTGTTTCCACATGTGCATCTACCTCACCACACCCCCCTCTCAGTGACTCTCACTAGCCATGTTAGGTGATTGACATCCCAATGTTGGAACAGCAGAAATCTCCCTGTTTAAAATTACAAACACATAAGATATTATCCATTGTGCTTGCCACATCCTTGTTTTAAAATTTCTCTCAGGCCTTATCTCTTGGTATAATCTCCACCTCATGTAAAATCTCTTGGTATCTCTTGGTATAATCTCCATGTCATATAGCATGCTTTTAGCATCTCTGTGTTTGTGTTCAGTCTCAATGTAAAAGATGCAAATCTAGGTCAGTATGCACGTTAAAACTCCAGGCCACATGTCGAATATGAGATATTACAGGAAGGTGAGCATAGAGAAAATATATCATTTGGGAGCATTGCACAGCAGAAGATGGGATTCAGGAGTGAAGTGGTGGAGATGTCCTTTTTTGAATGTGCAGAATTGGTAGGAGATGCTGGGTGAATGGAACAAAGGAGAATTGGCTTGACACTAGTGAGCATGAGTGCATGAGGAATGCATACAGTGTGTGAGAAGCAGTGACTCGGTGCAGCATGTTTGGATTTAAATGTGAAGTGGGGGTGATTCACAGCTGGCAGTGGGTGAAGTCTCACAGTTTAGAAAGAAAGGAAAATTAACATTTTGGGTCTGTGATGCTCTGTCAGAACTGAAAAATGTAAAAAGCTAAGAAAATAAGCCTTTGTTGCAGAGGCTAATTGGAAAGTTACAGGAAGTGGTTGGTCTTTGCATGACATTGTGGCAAGTTTGAGGATATCCTGTTTGTCAAACCAAACAGTGTAGCATTAAAATATGTCTTTGGTTGAACTTCAGGTATGTGCCTTTAGTTTGTGTTTGTAGCTAAGTGCAGTAGGGTTTATTTAAATTAATCTCCTCTTTCCTAATTTAGTCTGGGAGCCATTTGCAGTTCACTGGTCCTTTACCAATGACCTCCAGCAGAATTACTGTTTCATGTGTTTCCCACTGTTTACTTCCAGCCAGAAGAAAATTGACTGCATTAGAATTTGGTGCAGTTCTCTTTCTTTCTATGTAGAAAGCAAGTGTTCTTGGTAATCAAGAGGTAGTCCAGCTTCCAAGTCAGTGGACTCCATTAAAACTGGAGCTTCTGTTGCTGTTTTAACTTGTGTGACTCTGATGCAAACTTTGGCAGTATGATCAAACCAAACTCGCTGCTGGAATCACATACTCAGTCAGCCCAGTATCCCATCACACCTGAAGGTGACTTTTGAGCCAGACTTTGGCCTAAAGTTTGGTTTTGAAACAAAACTCACATTTTATTTTTCGAAGACTATTGTTTGGATAGCCTTTTAGGCTCTGAGTTCAAGTCAAGACCCACTCCAGGACTTGCACATTTAAAAAGTAGGGGGCCAGCTCTCCAGTGCAGTACTGAAGTGTGCTGCGCTGTTGGTGGTGCTGTCTTTTGGATAAAATAAACTGCGGTGCCATCTCTGCCTGTTCAGGTGGATGCAGAAGACCGCATGATACTTTGAGAAACAGCAGGGGAGTTATGCCATGTCTTGGCCAGGGCTCATTTATCAGGCAGTATCCCAAAAAAATAAGTTAACTGCTCATTATCAAATAGCTGTACACGGCAACCTGTCGTGCTAATGTTAGCTGCTGTACTTCCTGTATCACAACGCAGTGACCTCACTTCACAACTACTTCATTGACTGTGAAGCGCTTTGAACTGACTGGGTGGTCATGGACGATGGCCTATAAATGCAAGGTTATTTTGCTCAATTGAGAGCAGAGCTGTGTGGGTAAGCCGATTGCACTTTCAATACGTTGTAGTTGACAGCTGACTTGTGCGTTGTAACTTCTCTTTCCATAACAGCACACACTGACAGGACACAGCGGGAAAGTGCTGTCTGCAAAATTTCTTCTGGACAATGCCCGGGTAGTGTCAGGAAGCCACGATCGGACACTCAAGCTGTGGGACTTGAGCCGTAAGATCTGTAAGTAGGAGTGTGGTGTTGAGGTAAAATGGCGAGAAATAGATTGGAATGCTAAGTCTCTTTGTCCTGTGCAGCGCAGCACAGGCTTAGCAACCTCCTGACCACCATGTAGCAGTAAGCCATAACTATCAGGCAGTAAGATTTCATTCCCACTCACAGTTGTGATTGCTAATTTCAACAATTAAAGTCATACCTGCATTACGCAACAAGGGGGAAAAAAAAGACTTGTGCGGTAACTCCAGCTGGGTTATTCTATGCAAAAATGGGGTGTGGGACTTAATTGAGTTTCAGCTTTCCATGGTTCAACAGCCCCCTCTTACTCCCTGTTGACATGCATGGTTTGGTGAGATTACTCGTCTCAGTGAAATGTTACCTCCTGCTGGTAATGCTCTTTATTAAGGTGGGAGGGTGAAGGACAGCAGCCAATCATTGGCCAAAGTGAAAACACTCCAAGAAAAAACTTTCAAAATTCAAAGGGCTGAATCACAAATGTTGACTTCTTCCTGTTTGTGTGCATCTCACTAAATTAGAGCGAAGAGCATTGAAAGACCATCCTGTTTCAGCCCAGTGCCTCCCATTCCTCCCCACTCCCAAAATGAAATCCACCATCTACATGATAACAATGTGAGGCTCCTGATCAGACATCAAATGAACAATTAGTCAATGATTGACAGGTGCTTGTGAGCAGCAGATTGGCAACTAGGTGGAAGTCACAATGTGCAGCACATTGACTTCTAGAAACTAGTGAGAATGTTCTGTTCCTAAAAACCTTGACATGTACAAGTATTAGTGCGCAAATCTTTTGAATAAAGCACAATATAGCTCTTGAGGAATACCATTCTATCTTCTTACCATTTCTTTCAATGTTAACCCTTTATCTTCTAGGTACAAAGACCGTGTTTGCTGGTTCAAGCTGCAATGATATTGTTTGCACTGAGCAGTGTGTTATGAGTGGGCACTTTGACAAGAAGATTCGTTTCTGGGACATTAGGTGAGATGAATACACTGAGTTTCTCTCCAGAATCATTTAATATGCTTCTGAAAAGTTATCATGTCATGGACCCAAACAGCAAGGTTTTGTAGACTGGACAGTTTGTAAGACTGAAACAAATACAGAAGATGCTGGAAAAGCTCAGCAAGTCTGGCAGCATCTGTGGAGATGAATCAGAGTTAATGTTTCAGGTCCAGTGACCCTTCCTCTGAACTTTCTCAGCGGTTTGTGGGACTGCTTTCTCTGAGTAAGATCTCTCTGAAACTGTTCTCAAGTCCTTAAAGGAGTAGATGACAGGAGTAGATGACAGGAGTAGATGAAAGAAGTTCTATCTCTATAGAGACTACAACATTGCACTGAGTGAGCAGTAATGACACACAATAGCTCCATGAATAACTACAGTACTTTGCAAATTTTCTCCAGGACAGAGAGTATTGTGCGTGAGATGGAACTGCAGGGTCGTATCACAGCACTTGATCTCAATCCAGAACGCACAGAACTACTCACCTGTTCCAGAGATGACTTGTTAAAGATCATTGACCTGCGTACAAATGTTACCAGACAGTCCTTCAGGTAAATATAAAGACTGGTCCAGGCTTCAACATTTAAAATGAATCAGTATTTCTCTTTTTCTTTATACTGAGGAATTACAATGTAAGTCTGCATGCATTTAGGAAGCAGCATACATTCTCACTTGTATTTATATGGGGATTAGTGCCACATTTTAGCTCATTCATAGCGTGTGAACATTGGTGGCAAGATTAGCAATTATATAGTAGTGAAAGTGGGTACTGCAGATGCTGGAGATTAGAGTCAAGATTAGAGTACTGCTGGAAAAGCACAGCAGGTCAGGCAGCATCCGAGGAGCAGGAAAATTGACATTTCGAGCAAAAGCTCTTTTGAAGGGCTATTACCCAAAACGTCGATTTATATAGTGGTTCCAAATTACCTTTTAGAAGGTAATGATGAATTGCCTTCATGAACCACTGCAGTCCATTTGGTGAAGGCATTCCCACCATGACTGTGTTGTTTTAATACAACTGATTGACTTGCTAGACCACGTCAGTGAACAGTTAAGAATCAACTTCGTTTCCATAGATCTGAAGTCATGTAATATCCGGGCTGGGGTAAGAATGCCAGGTTTCTTTCCTGTGGTCACTAGTGAATCAACTTGTGACAATCTGAGAGTTTATAGTTAACATTACTGATCCTAACATTTTATTGCAGATTTTTATTTAAAAAGCTGCATTTAAATGGTGCAGGTAGAGTGGGATTTTATTTCTGAATCAGTTATTCTCAGCCACTGAGTTAATAATCAAGTAAATTAAGTGTGCCACTATACTTTAATGTAGATAATTGGTATCTGTCTGTCTGCTCTTTCTAACCATGTATAATCTCTTTTCCACACAGTGCACAAGGATTCAAGTGCGGATCAGATTGGACAAGAGTAACGTTCAGGTAGTTGAGTCTATCTAACTTTGAATATTTGCTTGTTCACAAATGGTTGTGTTTTACTGAAGGAAGCGAAGGATGGTGGCTGCACAGACTCCAAATGTACAGTCGTGGATTTTTGTCTATTGTATGAGAGTGATGTGTCCCGTCAGGAGTAGAATCCGTAACACCAGCTGTGCTGAGGTGTTGGCTGGGGGTGTCCAGCATAGCAAGGATTGCTGCCTGATGACTCTCGGGCTACAACTGCTATTGGGTAGGGTGGAGAGTGTCATTTATGTCAGGTTATGGCGGAGAACTTAATTTAGGACAGGTTTATATCTTTTCAAATGATGTCCATGTGAATAGTCACACTTCTGCAAATTTCTGATCCTAAAATTTCAATGACTGGGTCAGTGCAACAAAAGAGAATCCAACTCATGGATTTGTACCAGTGTTGAAATTACAAGTACTTGGGTTCTTGTTATGACTTAGAGGATCCATTTTCCATAACGTAAAGACTTCTCCACGCTACATTAAATATCATGTGCTGCTGCTGATAATGATACCCTTGGCTTAGCAGATCCATTTCTCATATATGAAAGGCATAATTGAATGCTTCACCTTCCAGACTCTGACATCAGCTGGTGGCAAAGCTAATCAGGGTCCACTGGCATCTGTTGTCTTAGATCTGAGCTGCTGGCAGTGGAAGCTAGTGGCTTAATGTTAATATCACTGGGAGAGTAATCTAGAATTCCAAGCTAATGTTCTGAACACATGGATTTCAATCCCATGGCAAGTATTTACATTTGAATTCAGTACAATAAGACCTAGTGTAACGGTGACCATGCCAATTGTTGGAAAAAGCCCACCTGGTTCACTAATGTCCTTTAGGGAAAGAAAAACCTGCTGTCTTTTTCTGGTCTGACCTACATGTGATTCTTGAACCACAACCACATGGTTGACTCCTAATTGACTTGGAGTAACTAGATTCCAGGTCTGGCCACAGATACCCTCATGTCATGAACAAAGACTGGGTTTTTCAACTGAATTAAAGTTCCTAAAACTGGTTTGAGAGGATTTGAACATGCATTGTCTTGATTAATGGTTCGGAAATTTGCTTTCATGGCATGCAGCCTTCTTAAATAACTTCTCGCCAATTCATGCTTTTTTTTTCAGCCCGGATGGGAAATTTGTTACAGCTGGGTCTTCAGATGGAATACTTTACGTGTGGGGTGTTGAATCTGGGAGGATAGAAAGAAGTCTGGGAAAGCATCACAGGTTTGTTAAACTCAAGGCGGAGCGTTGCTGTGTAATAGTTGCTTGTAACTCAGTTTGCCTACTGCCCAAACACATCTTTGACTGAAGGACCTTGAAGGATTTAACTGCCATAAGTACAGCTGTCCAAACTGTTTGCTCCCTACCATTTATGATGTGTTCCAGTAGCCTGTCCACACTAAAAAGCTGTCATCTTTCACTGGGAACTAGCACTTTTACTGGCTGTTCTTCAGATGTCAACCTAGATTGCCAATGCCCAAAAGACTGTGAAGGGTCTGAAAGCTGATCCAAATCATGCTTGCACCTAATGTCCCCAGACAGACACTCCCTAATGTGAGTTTGTGGATGTTGATTCAGTGCTGTAATCCTGGTGACTACGTAAATCTCATTCCCTACCCTCATTCTCAAAGAATTATTTTATGAGGGTGCTACTGGAGTTTTACCAGTTATCACAGAGCACCAGAGACAGGTCTGTTCTTTCTATATTCTGTCAGTGTTGAATAAGCTGTCAGAACTTAACCAGAACTAAAGTTACCATTGAGTTGATGTGATTCCTGACCTTCTAGCTTGAGGTGTGTCATTTTGGAATTGCCGGAGTCCCAAAGGTATTCTGTTTGCTCCTCCTGTTCCTTCACTAAAGGAGGATTGTCACACAGTCATAGACATGTCCAGCACGGAAATAGACCTTTTGGTCAAACTCATCCATGCTGACCAAATATTCTGAACGAATCTATCACCATTTACCAGCATTTGGCCCATATCCCTCGGAAACCTTTCCTGTCCATATACCCATCCAGATGCATTTTAAACATTGTTATTGTGCCAGCCACTACCACTTTCTCTGGCAGCTCATTCCAAACACTCACCACCCTTTGCATGACAAAGTTACCCCTTAGGTCCTTTTTAAATCTTTCCCAGCTTACCTTAAGCATATGCCGTCGAGTTTTGGAATCCCCTACCCTGGGAAAAGACCTTGACTATTCACCCTATCCATGCCCCTCATAATTTTATAACCTCTGTAAGGTCACCCCTCAGCCTCTGACACTCCAGGGAAAACAGCCCCAGCCTATTCAGCCTCTCCCTATAGCTCAAACCCTCTAGCCCTGGCAACATCCTTGTAGATTTTTCCTGCACCCTTTCAAGTTTAATGTCTTTGCTGTAGCAGGGCGACCAGAATTGAATGCAGTATTCCAAAAGTGGCTAACCAGTGTCTCGTACAGCTGCAACATGATCTCCCAACTCCTATACTCAATAAGCTGATCAATAAAGATTTGTGTAAGAAACACCGCCTTCACTACCTTGTCTACCCTGTGACTCCACTTCCAAGGAGTTGTGAACCTGCACTGAGGTCTCTTTGTTCAACAACACTTTCCAGGTCCTTACCATTAAGTCCTGCCCTAATTTATCTTACCAAATGTAGTACCTCCATCTGCCACTCCTCAGCCCATCTGATCAAGGTCCTGTAGTCTGAGGTAACCTTGTTTAGAGTACCAACCCAATTCCTGTGCGGGGGGCCTGACAAAGAAAATGAAGGTATAGGGTGACTCCCGTATCTGTGGGTCCTGTTACTGCTGTTTCAGTTACCTGCAATTTACTGCGGCCCGAGCACATTATCGGGCTCATTCAAGAACCAGGGACCAGGAGGCTGCCGGGAAGGTACCTTTCCCATTTAAGTGAATGAGTTTGCTACTATCCGTGGTTTCAGTCTTCTGTGATAGGTCTTGGAACATATCACCCACTGGTACGGGGGGGACTACTGCATTTATTCCATTTGCCTTACACCCAAATAAGTGCAGAGTATTGTGCAGTAGAATATCATTGGGAATAGCCACAGGAGAGGCAGCATCCAGGGAACAGGAGAATCGACGTCTTGGGCATAAGCCCTTCTTCAGGAATAAGGGCTTATGCCTGAAACGTCGATTGTCCTGTTCCCTGGATGCTGCCTGACGTGCTGCGCTTTTCCAGTAACACATTTTCAGCTCTGATCTCCAGCATCTGCAGACCTCACTTTCTCCTCAATAGCCACAGGATCCAGCTTTTCGCCCTGTAGAGTTTCCACTTGCCACATTCTGATTAATTGTCTAGTTTACCCCAAGCAGATGGAACTGCTGATATTTAAATAAGATATAAACCTCCACCCCCCCGGTTCCCAAATTGAGTCAGTTTGGCTTAGTTTGTAGCAATCAAAGGATTTGGGTTTGAGCTCCAATTCATTATTTATATGCCCAATCTAAAATTGCTTCATTACTTAACGATGTGCTTTAGCGGACCCTGAAGGCATCAGTCATTTTCAATTTTCTTGTAAAATGACATTTTTCCAAACTGTCTTCCTCACTCCCGAAGATATTGGGGAGATATAACAAGCAAGGAGAGCACAAGCAGCAGAGATTAAGATGAGTTTAGGCTAGCAAAGGGTGACAAGAAGGGCCAGCACCATCAGTATTTGCGACTGTGATGAAGCTGCTCCTTTAACAAGGTTAGGCAGTCTTGGCTTTTTTCTTTTCCAGACAGGTTGTAAGGGACCTCCAAAAAGCCTGAAGGTGAAGGGTGTTCGGGCCAAGGTGATATAGCTAACAGAAGGCTTTCAAATAAAAGAATACTTGTACAATGAAATGGGTGTGGCCAGTTTTTCTAGCTCAGCTTTTCTCTGGCTTGGATTTTTTTTTAGTAGTAGTGTGAAAAGAAAGGCTGCTGGACCCAAAGAATTAGGTCCAGGCTGGTACCCTTTCTTTGACTTCTATCCAATCAGAATCTGTGTTTGATTTTACCTTTTGTGCCAAGGGCTGTTTATGGGGATTGTTGCAAATATTTGGAACAGCATCATTAAGTTGGATGACCTGTTGGGTTTTTGGAGAGGTTGAGTTATACGATATTCTGTTTTCTGTTGCTTGTGTTTCATGCAGTAATCTTGTAAATAAATTCTGTAAAGTTAGGGTCTTGGGCTACCTTCTTGAAATGTTTTGAGGGGTCTGGCCTGGTCCATAACACCACAAGGGCGGGTGTGGTGCTGAACTGAATCTCTAATCGTTCCTTGTGCTTTTTGTCATCCTCCTCCTCAGCTCTTCTATAAATGCAGTGTCCTGGTCGCCATCTGGAGAACATGTAATCAGTGTGGACAAAGGAAGCCGTGTGGTACTTTGGTCAGAAGCGTAACCTAAGATGCCAGAAGATAACCAAGAGGTGCCCTTATACATGTGCAACTTCCAGCCGTACGCAGGAGATTGGCCTGTGGCACACTCCAAGCCACGGCACACGGCCTGACAGTGAGACTTCTCCCACAAATCAGTGCCACTGGGAGGGCATTCAGACAATGACAGTGAGCTTTTTGTACATTCTCAATCATTGGTGAGAAGCATACTCTCACCTGCTGGAGTATATAGCTTTAGGAATAATATGGAGGGTCTGTGCTGTGTACCAGCTGCTGTGATTGACTTTGGAGTGTGGAGCCGTCCTACTTGCTGCAGGGTAGCTACCCAAGGTGTCCAGTTGTTTACTCTGTCCACGGCTTACATTTTCTTGCTGCCATGTCATGGTGGGATTTACTGCCATTGTGTCGGTTTTACTCCCCTTTCTACTCTATCTCCCCAACCGAATAAGTGTGTTCACCTTTATGTCCTTGGAAAGCGTGGAAGAGTAATAGTCTAATAGTATGGAGTGGTTACAGCTGACATGTCTTCAATTATTAATGTTCACTGGTAAAATAGCTTAAGTGGAGAATAGATGTGCTGTCATGGTGGGGAAAAGTGGTGCTGTGTAGTTTGCTTTTCCTAGAGGGCGCTGTAAACCACGTAAGGTAGCATTCCCCTCAAAAGAGGCAACTTAATATCAATAACTGGGAGAATAAGCATTTCCTTTTGCATTTATGTTTTGCATGCAGGCAGCAGTGAAAGGCTGCATTTATTATCCATCCAAACTGTCCTTAACATTGCATGCAGCATCCCTTGGGCTGACGAGTAAGCTGCAAGAGTCAAGCATTAGTAATCCCAACTAAGAGAATATATGCACACAATGGGACTGGTTAACAAGCTATACAATCTCCCTGTGTTTATCTTCAGAAGCATACTGACATGCCTTTCCCTTATCTATTTAATCACATATCTCTCTCTCTCTCATATATTAATTATTCTGACTTCCTTTCTCACTACATTTAATCTCGCACACTCTTTTCCATCATTTGACAAATTGACGATGTTTGCACTTTGTGATACACTGATCAATTTTCCTCCTTTTTCATGTTCAGTAAGTTGATCCATTTGTACACGTGTATAGAGAACCAGGTTTGCACTTTGGAATGTGCGTCTCTGGAGTCGTCAGAGTAATCTCGAGTTCAAATGTCTCTTCAGAAGACTGAATGCTGAGGGCACTGCCAGAGTAACACTAACCTCGATTGATGATGGATGGTCCCAGGATAGATTCTCTGGCGTTTCAGGCATCTGTTTGGTGCCTTAAAGCTTACCACACTGCTCCTGGGCTAGGGGGAGGAAAGGCCAGCTCCAGGTTTCCAGGCCTAATCGTTGCACTGTGATTGAACATTGGCATTGGGTGGAGTGGAGTGTTACTAATCCCATGGAATGCCAGCACACACTCTCCAGACATGTGGAGTCATAAGCTGAGCACGAAATGAAATGGGAAGGCGCCTAACCCAGGTAAGCGTTGGCGCCTTCAGAAGAGAAGAGAAAGAAGGGGAGTTTAGTATAAATGTGCACTAACTTTAAACACCATGTGTAACATTGGTATTGACCATTTCTAAATATAAATGCAAACATGGGCCAGAAACTTCATGCACAAACCTTGTGGCTGAAACTCCGATTGAAGTTTCTGATGGGTTACTACCTGCCAATCCCAGCTCTCATTACTAACACCTATGCCAAACTTAAAACAAAAAGCAGTAATTTGCACTTTGAGATGAATGGTGGTATCCAATTATTATGGCTACAGATTTTGCTTTTTAGTGAGGATTAATAGTGGTCAGAGATGAAAAGACTGTGAAGAACAGCAGATCCTTTGTTCGTGAGGAAGCTCGTTGGTCACTGTAGACTCCTTTACCACCATACACAACTGCTGCAGACTAGATTGTACGCTGCACTGATGTAGGGTTCTGAAATCTGGGTTCAAATCCAGTCCTCAGTGGCATGGGAGTCACTCAAAGGGGAGTGACACTTCCAGCCCAGTTCCTGTTGCACTAAATTGATAGGATTAAGAACCTGAAAAATTTTCATTGCAGTGGATACCATGAGATATCATGCCATAACTGGCCTGATTGGAAAAATATGAAGGGTTTTTTACTCTAATGCCTATGGTTTCTGTTCTGGGAATATTTTGGATATTGCAGAAGAGTCTTTATTCTGTATCTAACCAGGATGAATGTAATTTTGAAATGACTGATGGGTGAATATGGAGGGAGCTATATCCTACATCTCAGCAGGGAATGCTTACTGCAACAGTATAAGGTCATAACAGAGTGACTTGAGTTCAGTACACAGTTTAAATACTGAGTGAATCTCTCTCCTTTTTGGTGTGTTGCAGCTTTAGTATCAACTATGTGCTCATCACACTGTTAGAAGAATGTTTGTGCTGGGTCCAATTTACAACAAGAACTGAGACTGCAAGCTCAGTTCACATGAGTTCGTTTTCAAAATAAGGACTAACTTAGGATGAAAATTCAATCAGTTGTGAATTTAAACTCTAGTTAGTAAAGGCTAATTGATTGCATCATTTGGTCCCATGTTTCTGGTTTTTCAACTCAGTTAATCAACATAATTTATAGCAAGTGAAAGCATGTATCAATTACTAGAGAAACTCAAAACTGCCAGTTTTTTTGGTGATTTCCCATCAGAATGAGTTTGGTAACTTTAAAGAAGCTCTTCCTCCTGTGGGTATCAGCCATGTTGCTCAGTTCCACAATACTTAATAATGCCATGATAAATGTTTAAATCTAGTTTCAGGTCCCATTTCTAATCTCCTACAAATGTAGCATTTTGAGGAGCAACTCTGCTGAGGTTGGCTGTTGGGGCTAGGGAGTGGTGCAGTACCATTATCATTCTCTGGAAGACCAAGACTTTGTACTTTTCCCCTCACAGCTGCACACTAGATGTTTAAACATCTGGAACTTCTCATTACTACTGATCCACATGGAAGAGTGTGCTGAGTTTTGTTGAGTGTCTATTGCATGTACAGCCTGCTGCCAGAATTGGGAAGAGTGCAAACCAGTGTCTCCTGATCTAGCTGAATGCACAGATCCAAAACTTTCCTTGGCTACTACAGTTTTACCAAATGTGCTACTCAGAAATTGCTTGCACTGTGACTGTGGACAAATTCATGCTCCTGTACTGGGTTAGAGAGCAACAACGGCAGGATCTGACCTTTGTTCTGTGTGTGTAGTTAAGTGGCATGTTCCGATTACCTCGTTTATATTGATGCTTTAAGAGTCCTCTACACAAAGTCTTATTTGCACTTTATATTTTTTTCTGAAGAACATTGCATTGGTAACGACCTAGTTGCCTGGCTGCGATTCGGTTCACTTGTGTCTGAATCCCATGTAGTAATCACCAACTTGCTCTGTAACTCTGCCAGTGCTGCTTCATTACAAATGTTTCTTTTTAAATAAAATAAGTTCTAAAAAGCTGCATTGTGACATGTTTTGTGTTTCCCTTTCAGCTTTAGGTATGCCTCCTGTGTTTAAAGTGTGTATGTGTAAAAGTTTGAGATAATTTGAGGGTAAGGCCACTTTTAAATTTCCTGCACAGCTAATTCTGCTTTGTCTCCTGTCAGCAACAGTCCTTAATAGCTCCATAATTGCAGCTGCACAGAGCAGCAGGACATGATTTTAATCTGGGCGATACTAGGGAATGATACAGCAGAAGCAGGCTTTTTTGCTGGAGCTGGGCAATGACTATGAATCCGAATCTGACACCAATTTATGCAAAGTTAACTGATTTCAGCTGAATAACTCTAGAACCACAACTGAACCTAGTACCAACAGTGCAAGAACAGTAGGGAATTGATTAGTGATCATTGTGGAATGTAGCTGCGGTGAATGGGCCCTTTTCTCATTTGGCCTGATATGTTAATGTGAGCTCTTCATGAAAGCAACTCATCCTTTACCTGTGTCCCTGAAAATCTTCTCCCTGAACATAAATGTCCAATTCCTTTTTGAAAATGGCAATTTTATCTGCTTCCACTATATTCTAATGCAGTGATTTCTACATCCGAAACACTTGTTACTTAAAAGTAGTTTTTATGTTGCTGTCCCATGTCCACACCTGCCTATGAATATTCGGAAAGACAAATCGGAGCAGAAGTTATACACTTGATAGTAGGGTCCTGGGAAATGTTGCTCAACAAATTGGGTGCAGGTTCATAGTTCCTTGAAGGTAGAGTCACAGCTAGATAGGATAGTGAAGAAGGCGTTTGGTATGTTTGCCTTTATTGGTCAGTGCATTGAGTATAGGAGTTGGGATGTCATGTTGCAGTTGTACAGGGAATCAGTTAGACTGCTTGTGAAATAGTGTTCAGTTCTGGTCTCCCTGCTACTGGAAAGATGTTAAACTTGAAAGGATGCATAAAAGGTTTGTAAGGATGTTTCCTGAGTTGGAGAGTTTGAGCAATGGAGATAGACTGGGGCTATTTTCCCTGGAGCATTGGAGACGGAGGGGTGACTATTTAGAGGTTTATAACATGGATAGGGTGAATAGTCAAGGGTTTTTTTTTACAGGGAAGGGGAATCCAAAACTGGAGGGCATAGGTTTAAAATGAAGGGGAAAATTTAAAAAGGATCTAAGGAGCACCTTTTTTCACAGAGGGTGATGTGTGGATGGAATGAGCTGCCAGAGGACAGCAGGTGGAAGCTGGTGCAATATGTAAAAGGTATTTGGATGGGTACATGAATAGGAAGGGTTTACAGGGATATGGGCCAAACACTAGCAAATGGGGTCAGATTAATTGAGGATATCTCGGCATGGACGAGTTGGGCTGAAGGGTCTGTTTCTGTACTGTATATGTATAATTGTCCTTTCCACAGAACACAATGCTTCTAAGTTTTGTCATCCACAAATTGTACTTTCTATACTCAAGACTGAGTCTTTACTATATGTCAAGAAAAGTAGGGGTCTTACGATGGTTAAATCTAATGGTCCATCTTTCCTAGTTGTATGCGCAATAATGTTTGTTCAGAAGGCTGTCTGCTGTCTTGAGTTCCAGACCCCAGCTTGTTCTGAATCCTGACGCAGATATAGAAGTATAATTACCAATGGGCAATTAGGGAAATTAGTGTTGAATATGAAAGGGCAAGGACAAAACCCACCATTGTGATGAAACTAAAATAGTGTATTAAATGTCAAACTTGTTTCAGTGAAAGTACAAAGCCCAAGCCAAATGCCAAAGATTTGAACCTATAAGCTTTGTCACCACTTCAATGATATGCTGCATTGTCAGATGTGCTAATTTTCAAATGAGAAGCCTGTTCAACTGTTATAGAATCGTAGAGCATGAAAACAGGCCCTTCAGCCCAACATGCCCATGCTGTACAGTTTTCACGATTAAACGAGTTACATTTGTCTGCATTTGGTCTATCTCTCGCCATACTTATCCTAGCCATGTACTTGTCTAATTGTTTCTTGAATGACAACATTGTACTCCATTCCAACATTACCTCTGGCAGCTCATTCCAGACATTTCACCCTCCATGTCAAAACACTTGCCCCCGGACCCTTGTGTATCTCCTACATCTCACCTTAAACCTGGGCTCTTTAGTTTTCCATGGGGAAAAGCTATTGGCTATCCAAATTAACTATATCTGTCACAATTTTATCGACTTCTATAAGGTCACCCTCAGGTTCCCATGCTCTAGGGACAAAAAAAGGTTATTCAACCTCTCCTTGTAACTTAAAGCTTACAGTCAGGTAGCACCCTAGTAAGTATTTTCTGCAGTCTTGCTAGTTTCAAAAAATCCTTTCTATAGTACTGCATGAGGTATTCCAAATTTGGCGTCGCCAACATCTTGTACAACTGTAAAAAGACATCCCAACTTCTATACTCAATGCACTGACCAATGAAAGCCTTCACTACTCTGTCTACGTGTGACTCCACATTCTAGGGACTTTAAACTTGTTCTGTCCCCATGATCCTACCAATGACTGTGTATGTCCTGCCCCAGTTTGCCTTACCAAAATACACCTTGCATTTATCTAATTTAAGATCCATTTCCCATTCCTCGGCCCAGTTGCTCAAGATCTTGTTGCTTTCCCAGATAACCACCTTCACTGTCCAACGTACCACTAATCTTGGTGTCATCCTCAAGTCACCCTTGACTTGCACGTGCAGAGTACATGAAGCTGACCTAGCTAGCTCAAAGCAAGCTGTGTGAGTGAGCAGAACCTCGATGCTCCTGTTTATTTTTCTCTTTACACTGATCCAGCTCCCTCAGAGCCATCTCTGAATGAATAGAAACTCTGACACTCCTGTTTTTTTTTTACTTTTATCTCCCCCTAACAGCGGTAGTGTTTGTTTTCCCCAGCACCCATGTCATGTGTGTGCAGGTGTAGGACACAGAGAAGAACAATAAGTGCGTGAATCTTCATTTGTATTCCATCACCAGGAAGAAAGGAAACATCCAAGTGGCCAGTGACAAGCAGTGCCCTTCACATCAAAGGGCAATGCTGTTTGATCAAACAGTGAAGGGGAGGGCAGGGATTAAATCAAAATAGAGTTGGAGGGGGAAAAACACTCCTGTTTTTTTTCTTTTTCTCCTTTTTTATTTTTTTGTCGCTTTTTTTAAAAAATATAACCTCCACACTACCGCCTAACTGCGGTAGTGCTTATTTTTTCCCCAGCACCCATGGTGTGTGTGTGTGTGTGTGTGTGTGTGCGCGTGCGCAAGTGTGAGACACAGTGAGAGACATAAGGTGCACAAATCTTTATTTAATTTCCACCACCAGGAAATTAGGAAAACACCCGAGTGGCCAGTGACAAGCAGTGCCCTTCACATCAAAGGGCAATGCTGTGTGATCAAAACAGTGAAGGGGAGGGGAGGGATTAAATCAAAATAGAGTTGGAGGGCGAAAAAACACTCCTGTTTATTTTTTATTTTTTTTTTGGTAGTGCTTATTTTTTTCCCCAGCACCCATAACACTCCTGTTATATTTTTTTTCTTAACCCCCACATTACCACCTAAGTGCGGTAGTGCTTATTTTATCCCCAGCACCCATGGTGTGTGTGTGTGCAGGTGTGAGACACAGTGAAAGACACAAAGTGCACGAATATTTATTCAAATTCCACCACCAGGAAGATAGGAAAACACCCGGGTGGCCAGTGATAAACACTGCCCTTCACATCAAAGGGCAGTGCTGTGTGATCAAAAACAGTGAAGGGGAGGGTGGGGACTAAATCAAAATAGAGTTGGAGGGTGAAAAAACACTCCTGTTTATGTCTGTCAGCCAGGGCTCCCTGATTGGACCAGGTTAACATCCCTAGTCAGGGAACCGATATTGTATTAAATCTACTTAACTGACCTCGTTCCAATCGCTACATTCCTTCCCCTCTAAGTCCTGGGACATCAGCCAGTTCTTTCTCCTGCAGCATTGCCTGGTGCATTTCTCACCAGGTCCGGTTCCTCTGTCTCTGCCTCAGATATTGGCAGCATATACTGGACCGTAGCCTGCCTCTTGCGCTGGGAGGGTAACTGTGTTCAAGCTGCGACATCTGCTGTGTATATTTTATCCTCCGAGGTTTCTTTGATGCGAGGCAGAGGGGGACAGCTCACAGGTTCTGACAGCCCAGCTGGCTGCTCTGAAAGGCCAGATATGTTTTGCTGCTGCCCAGTTTGACAGGTTGGAGGTTTTTTGTGGTCCATGTGCTTTTCCAGGACTGCCTGTCCCACCCATACCTTGTATGTCATGTGACCTGACCTCGTGTCGACCATGCATCTCACACATGTAGTTTCAACAGCAAACTTCGTCCCCTGACATAAGCTGCCTATCTCACATGGAGGAGTCTTTTATGTGGCATTGGTAGTCCTGATGCCAATTCACCCTCCCCACAAGGTCCACGGAGCACATGGGAATTTTCCTGGTGTCTTAACTAATGTACTGGTTGCTGTGGTTCTGTTCGCCGAGCAGGAAGTTTTTGTTGCAAAAGTTTCGTCCCCTGTCTAGGTGACATCCTCAGTGCTTGGGAAGCGGCAGGGACAGGCCACTATAAATGCCGGAGGAAACACCACAGAAGCGCTTCACAGGAGGCTCCCAAGCACTGAGGATGTCACCTAGACAGGGGACGAAACGTTTGCAACAAAAACTTCCAGCTCAGCAAACAGAACCACAGCAACGAGCACCCGAGCTACAAATCTTCTCACAAACTTTGAATGTACTGGTGTAGTCTAGTCTAGGTCTCAGGGCATTTTGAGGCCATTTTAAGCAACTTAAGTAAGGGATAAGTTCTTGGAGCAGTGCCTGGTCTGGGAGGCATTAATATTGTTGAGTCTGGAGGTGATTGCAGCAAATGTGCTGATGTAGGAATGGAACTGCATGATGATACTAGGGAGTCTTTTTGTTGGGGAGTATGAGGAAATAAAAATTGACCTAAGAAAATACTTTCTAAATTGAAATCCACATTTCTACTCTATGAAGATATCCAACTATCCTCTCGTGTGATACTGTGCGCATGTTCAATCTCCTGTTCTTTGACTGTCGGTGGCTTGTGTCATGAACCTCAATGACACGTCACATCACTATTTTTATTTGCAGAAGGACATTTAAATTGGACCCACACACTTCTCCCAAACACCTCATACTCCCCAACGTTTTTGTTTGTGACAACATTGTTATGTCATCAATGTTTGTCTGTAATTTCAACCATTGCCTGCTGACTGGCATGGAAAGGAACTCTGGCAATCGGCAGCTTCATTTGGCATCTCTCAACCATTTCTGCAGCTGCCACCCAACCACAGGTGTCCAGGCTCCCTCTCTTCAGTTGCACACTGGATTGCTGTGTGTACCCAATGCACTTTTTTGAATTCCAGTCACTTTCTATCCAGACACCGCCTCACTCAGGCTATCTGGCTCTACTGCTATTGTATGTTACACTATCTAAGACCCACCTATTTCCATCACTGATGTCGCTTGACTTTCTGTCTTCGCTTATCAATGGAAAACACCTCATTCACACTTTGTTACATGTAGGCTCAACTACTCCCAACAGTCTCTAGGTTGAACTCCCACATTCTACTCTCTTTAAGCTTGAGATCACCCCAAACTCTACTACTTGAGTATATTAACTCATAGCACATTCTGTTCTTCTATCACTCCCATGCTTGTCTCCCTCTTTCCCCTCCCTCTCCCCCACCTTCCCCCTCCCTTTCCCTCTCCCAATTCTCTCCTCTCCCCTTTCCCCCTCCATCTCTCCTCCCCCTCCATCTCTGATATCTCTTCCAAATTTATGACAATTTGAGCTCACTGTACTCCTAATTCTGGCTTCTTGTGCATTTCCAATTACGATTGCTTCACCATTGGTGGTCGTGTCTTCAGTGACCTTGGCTTTAAGTTCTGAGATTCCTTTTCTTCACTTCCCCACCTCTCTTGCTTGCTTGCCTGCCTCCTTTAGGTCACTTCCCCTTTGACCAAACTTTTTTGATAGTCTGACCTAATATTTCATGTGGCTTAGCATCACACTTTGCTCCTGTGAAGCACCTCGTTATGTTCTGTTACGTTAAGGCACTGTGCAAATATGAGTGTCTCTCTGCCTCTCTCCAGCATCTCCACTATCCCTCATAGTTTCTTTCTCCGCCTATTTCCAAATTACCTTTACATCCTAGACCTCTGCAGCTGCCACAGTTGCCATGGATATTTGAAGAGACTTGCAGAAAGTTAGACACCACGGGAGTAAGTATATTGGAGTTGGAGATGTGCAGCAGTCTTGATTTTGATGTGAGAATCAAGACATCACTGGTATAATTTAGAAGAGAAGGTTCCCAGTGTAAGGAGTATTTTAGCATTGACAAAACTGGCGATGATCTGAGCTAAGAATTGGAAGAAAGCTTAACACTTCAAGCTTCTTTTATCCTCACTCTTATTACAATAGATTTGTTCACGGTTATCAGGTCTTTCTGTTCCAAGCCATGTGCTGAACTAAAATTATTGCATTAATACACGGAGTGATGAGTCAGATGCTGATTGCATGTAGGATTACAGAGGGATTCTCAGCTTTACCAGACACACCTTATGCTCACCGAAGGATCCCTACTCCTGCGAGGAAACATGTTTAATTTGCCAAATGTTTCTCAATGCTCATCGACTCCACAGCCTTCTGAAACCTCTTGAATTATTCTTTCAAAGATAGTATAGAACCAGTGTATTAGTTAATTGCAAAAATCACCAGAATTCAGAATTAATGCACTTATTTTCTCTGCTGCGATATTCAAGTTCTCTCCGATGTCTCCTTAAGCTCAGAGATTCCTCAAGACCTTAGGTTACCCAATCCTCCATGGTTTGTGTCCCTAGTCAAGTCTCAGATTCATCCATTACCTTTGTGCTGACTGACCTGGTTAAGTAATGCCTTGCTTTAAAAATTCTTATCCTTTCCAAATCCCTTGCTGACTTCACCCATCCATCTTTGTAATCTCCTCCTGTCTTACAATGTTCCAAGATAGCTGCACTCTAATTCCGGTCTCTTGAACATCCCTGATTTTAATCACTTCACCATTGCTGGCTGTGCCTTCAGCTACCTGGGCACTGAGCTCTGGAATTCCCTTGTTAAATCATTCCTCCTCTCTATCTCTCTCTCCATTCATCTTTAAAGCACTCCTCAAAACCAACAATTTTGTGAGAGTTTTTTAGCCATCTGCTTTAATATCTCCTATGCGGCTGGGAGTCAGGTTTTGCATTATAATGCTCCTGGGAATAAACAAAAAATACCTTTGGAATGATTTATCGTATTAATGGTGTTATATAAGTGCAAGCTGTTGTTATTGATTCTAAGGCAAGCTCAAGGAGAATTGGAGCTCTGGGCACCATTTCTACCCCTTGGAGGTGGAACAATGAAAAGCGGAAGCTGTTGGTTTACATACTGGATTGAAGATCCTCAGTGGGACTTCATCCTGAACATAGAATGCCATTCAACTGTGTCAAAAAGAACTCCTGCAATGGAAATGCAAAAACTTTTTTGGGTTTCGGGCTATTTTTGTGCAAGATATTTGATGCTGTGTAGTGTCAACTGCGATTCAACTATGTTCAAAGTTTGTGCGAAGGTTTGTAGCTCGGGTGCTCGTTGTTGTGGTTCTGTTCACCGAGCTGGAAGTTTTTGTTGCAAACGTTTCGTCCCCTGGCTAGGCGACATCATCAGTGCTTCCGGAAGCGGCAGGGACAGACCACTATAAACACCGGAGGAAACATCAAAGAAGCGCTTCGCAGGAGGCTCCCAAGCACTGATGATATCGCCTAGCCAGGGGACGAAACGTTTGCAACAAAAACTTCCAGCTCGGTGAACAGAACCACAACATTCAACTATGTCTAAACCCCTTCCAAGACCCATTTATAGATGAAATGTACCAATGGGATCTTGCTTCCTAGTTGTACTCTCTAACAAATCCCCACAAGTACATCTTGTGACACTTTTTTTTTCCCTCATCGAGATGATGTTCCAAAAAGTCATGAGTCACTTTTGAAGTGTAATCTAAACTGCAAGATTATAGAACCTTATAGAGGGAAATCTTTCAGTCCAACATGCCTGTATTTTGAATGAATTTGCCAACAAGTCCTGGTGTCCTGCTATTTCTCTGTAAACCTGCAAATGTTTCCTTCCTTTTCAAGTATCTATCCAATTCTCTAATTAAAGGATGATTTAAAACCAACTAGATCCACTATCTTACTCCCAGTCTCAACTACACTGTGTTGTCAGGTCGACAAAAAGGTGTGACCAGGTCAAATCTGAGCAATTACCCATGGATCTGTGTAAGTACAGGTGATTAAGTATAATGTGACTTCAGCAAATGCATGCATGTTTTCCTATGAAAAGTTAAACTTAATCAATTAATATAGGCTCTGTTAGTTACAAACCAAGCCACAAATAGGTTGCAAGAATTGTGTTCTGTCTAAATGCAAGGTTGTAGGATTCCCTAGTGCATATTAAATCATAGCCTGCAACATTATGAATGTATATTAAAACTATTTTTTCTCTTCAGTTCTCCAGAAGACCACAATTTATACAATGTGCACAGTTCTATATATTTGACACCATGTCATACCTCATTCAAGCAATCTTTAAGTTACCACACGAGTTGAGCCAGTTGAGCTGTGAAATTGTTTTACCCAATATCCATACAAACACTTCTTTTATTTCAAAAATATACTTTATTTATAATAAAAACTTTAGTCACAAATGCAGTTCTGTTCTGTACAGTAGCATATGAAGCAAACATTGGAGTTTGATTCTATCCAATATACAAACCAAAGGCATTTTTTATTTGTACAGGACTATATGTATATGCATTTGAGATACCAGGAGGGTCCGATGACTGAACAGAATTTAACTTCAGCAGAAGGATCTCAGACAGTGATCTTTCCCCACTGCGCCTTGGCAGCAGCTGCCCTGTCCTTAGCATGTAGTCCTGAACCTTGGAATGTGCCAGTCTGCAACACTCGGTCAGGTCAACGCTTGCTCTGGAAGACCAACACATTTCAAGCAGACCAAAGAGTATCTTTCACTGAGTTGATAGTCCTTCAGGCACAGTTGATGTTTGTTTCAGTGTGTGTCCCGGCGGACAGGCTGCTGAGCCTAGAGTCCTGCGTCACAGAACTGCGCGGGACTCACCTCAAAAAAACCCACTGCAACATTGTGCAGACGTCCTTTACAAAGGCACATTCTATGTACCAATGTTAGGAGTGAGATTCCTAGGTTAATAATCCTACCCTCAACGATGTTAATATAGCCAATTGTAGTTTTCACACAGTTGTCTAATGGTGACCAATTAATTCACCGCAAGCAAATGGTCTAACCTGAGGCTATTGATTGGCATTATACCAAACATTACCCCTAATCAATCTGAGCCAGCAGCATACTGTAATTGGGTGACTCCTGATCAGTGAGCATTGTTTTCTTACAATTTATTTGATGTTAATTTGCAAACTGTTATGTAAGATGTTGTAAATCTCTTGAAGGTGTCGACAGATTGCATGTGTTTATTAAAGGATTTGCACTTTGAAGGGATGTAACCTTGGTGAAAATCTGCTGTGCTGACAATGGCCCATAAGCTTCTCATGCTGACGGCCAGTGAAGACTTAAAAAAGCTTGTCGTAAGGTCTCCGAGCTTGAACACGTGAATGGGAATTATGAGCCTCAGTCCAAGGGTTTAGGGACGGTCCCAGCAAAATGCCAGGCTATAAATGACTCCAGTTTCTCACTTGCAGGCGCCATTACGACGACCAGTGGTCTCTGAGAGGAAGACTCCCTGCTTGGAGTATCAGAAGGCCAACAGAACCCACTGGTCCCCAGGGATTGTCCAGGAGCTGCTGAAGGGTGTTGATTCATTGACTTTGGTGTTTCTGCCCAGAGGTTCCTTCAGGTACTCACAGATGTTCCCAAAATTTATTTTCACTGCTGTTTAAAATTATCGGTGTGGCCAAGACAGTTTTAGGGAAGGGTACACTGTGGTAGTGGGGGAAGGCTTTCAATTTGTTTAAAAACATTACCTCATTTTGACAAGCCTCAGTCATGAAGATACAGCTAGCTCTCTCTCTCTCTGTCTTTATCACCTCTCTGACCAGTTTCAATCTTTGAGATGGTAAGTTTCACTCTTAACATTTCTCTGATGTCATCTATGTTGCTCAGCCAATAACAATGTTGAGTTCATCTTTTCTTCTTGGGTAATCCTTGGGACCTGGGGTGACTTTCCTTGCTTCCAGAGTTCTGGCTCCCCGAGATGACTAGACAGTCCATTGCTAGATCTGATGTGAGGTGCCGGTGTTGGACTAAGGTGGACAAGGTCAGAAGTCATACAATGCCAGGTTACAGTCCAATAGGTTTATTTGAAATCGCAAGCTTTTAGAGCGCTGCTCCTTTGTCAGGTGACATGGCGGGAAATGCACAGGCAGAGAGATCAAAAGAGTGTATAAAAGGGAGAGGAGAGTCATGACTGGCTGAAGAATAAGTCTTTGCAGGTTATCAAAAATATCAGATGGTGTGAGTAAATTGTCAACAACTGAATAGCAAGTGAAGGGATGACCTAAAACCTGAATAATTGAGGCAAAGAGAAAACTGCAAAATATTAAAATTAAGGTGGTGCTGGAGACAAACCAAATGGCTGGAATGACATGATAGGCATAAGAATCACATGGCAAGGGTCTAACCAAAGTAACAAGTAATACAAACTGTACAAACTAATTAAGGTAGAGCGATTATAGCAAGTTATCAAGGTGATGGTGTCAAAACAGGACAGTAAGGGAGATTTTACAAACACACAACAGTGTGGTGGGGTTACATGTAGCATGACATGAACCCAAGATCACTGTTCAGGCCATCTTCGTAGGTACGGAACTTGGCTGTCAGTTTCTGCTCGGTGATTCTGCATTGTTGTGTAACTTGAAGGCTGCCTTGGAGGACACTCACCTGAAGATTGGAGGCTGAATGTCTTTGACTGCTGAAGTGTTCCCTGGCAATTGTTGTGCAGTGTCCATTCATCAGTTGTCGTAGCGTCTGCATAGTCCTGCCAATGTACCGTGCCTCGGAGCATCCTTGCCTGCAGTGTATGAGGTAGACAACACTGGCCAAGTCACATGATTATTTGTCATGTACATGGCGGGTGGTGTTCCCACATGTGACGGTAATATCTATGTTGATGACCTGGCGTGTCTTGCAGAAGTTGCTGTGGCAGGGTTGTGTGGTGTTGTGATTGATGTTGTCCTGAAGGTTGGGTAGTTTGCTTCGAAAGGTTTAAGGTTTGGTGGTTGTTTGAAGAATAGAATTGGCAGGTAGGGATGATCTTGGTGAGATGTTCATTGTCATCGATGACAGGTTGAAGACTATGAAGAATGGAGTGTAGTTTCTTTGCTCTGGGGAAGTACTGGACGGTGAAAGGTACTCTATTAGTCATGTCCTGTGTCTGTTTTCTGAGGTTGTTGCAATTTTTTGCTGTGGCATGTTGGAACTGATAATCAATTAATTGAGCATTGTGTCCTGTTCCTATGAGGGGGTCCGTCAGCATCTTTAGATGTCCACTGCATTCCTCCTTGTCTGAGCAGATCCTATGCATATTCAGGGCTTGTCTGTCGGGGATGACTTCTTTAACATGTTGAGTGTGGCAGCTAGAAAAGTGCAGCCTCATGAGGCTATCTGTATGCTTGCAGTAGAGTGAGGTACTGAGGTGTCTACCCTTGATGGAGATGCGTGTGTCCAAGAATGAGTCTGATTCTGAACTGTAGTCCATGGTAAGTCTGATGATAGGATCAAACTTGTTGATAGTGTTGTGTAGTTGTTTCAGTGACTATTCGCCATAAACCCAAAGGAAGAAAATGTTGTTGAATTATCTGGTGTATAGTGTTGGTTAGAGGTCCTGTGTAGAAAGAAGTCTTGTTCGAACTTGTGCATATTGGGGTGCAGATTTGGTCCGCATGGCTGTTCCGTGTGTCTGAATGAAGTGCTGGTTGTCAAAGGTGAAGATGTTGTGGTCGCGGATGAAGTGGATGAGTTGTAGGATGGCGTCTGGAAATTGGCAATTGTTGGTGTTCGCATGCGACTTTTATATCTATTGTGTTATTCCAGCCATTTGGCTAGTTTCCAGCACTGCCTTATTTATAAATTTTCGGAATTATCTCTCTGCCTCAATTAATCGGATGACACGTCATCCCTTCACTTGCTATTCAACAATTGACACTTTACTCACACTGTCTGACAATTTTGATCACCTGCAGAGACTTATTATTCAGCCTGTCAACACTCCACTCATTTGTACGACCTTTTGATCTGTCAGCCTATAAATTGTGTCAAAAATTACATGACACTGGGTTATAGTCCATTAAGTTTAGTTGAAACTGCAAGCTTTTGGAGCCTCGCTCCTTTCTTCAGGTAGCTACCCGCAGAAGGAGTAAGGCTCTGAAAGCTTATGGTTTCACATAAACCTGTTGGACTATAATCCAATGTGGTGTGACTTTTGACTTTGTCCACCCAGCCTAAAATTGTGCCTGTGTGCTTCACTTCACCTGATGAAGGAGCTGTGCTCTGAAAGCTGATGATTTCAAATAATCCACACACACACACACACATAATGCCCCACAGGTGAGGTAAGTGGTGCATGCTAAATTGGGTGTCAGCACGCTCAAGGCTCCACCAGTTCCTTCTGCTCTTTGTGCTTGGACTGAGAGACATCTCTGGTGATATTTCTTAATGGCTTTGAGGTGTCTGCTGTATATTGTCCATGTTTCCAATGCAGAGTTGTAGTATAGGGGTAAGTGCCAGTGGACTCTATCAGGCATACACCATTCCAGATGGCATTGGCAGACATGTGTGCTGCTTTCAGCCCCTGACTACCTTCCCTTTCCCATGTGATTCCAATAAATATTTAAAATGCTGGCAATGATTATGGGAGACACATGTAATTGCTCATCAGGGGGAGTGGTGAAACCTTCCACCAGCTGACAGTGCAATGGGTACAGACAGGATATATAAGAGCCTCTTAAATCCATAGGGAGGTTCTGCATCACAGCCACAGCTTTCCTGCTCAAACCCATTGCCAATATTATACAACTGTTTTCTAATTTTATTCATTCATACAATGTGGGCATACAGGCTGGACAATCCTTAATTGTTGTTAAGGACATATGAACAAAGGAAAAGAGTAGGCCATTCAACCCTTCAAGCCTGCCCCACGACTGGCCTGATTTGAACTCCAACTCCACATTCTTGCATATCCCTGATAATCTTTCATCCCCTCAGTTATCGAGAATCTATCATCCTCTTCCTTAAAAAAACTTAAAGCTTCTGCATCCACTGCCTTTTGAGGAAGAAAATTCCAAAGTTTCACAATTCTCTGAGAGCAAAAAAAATATTTCTCATCTCTATTTTAAATGAGCACCTTTTATTTTTAACTTTTGACTCCTAGTTCTAGATTATCTCACAAGAGGAAATATGCTTTCCACATCAACCTGGTTAAGTGCCCTCAGGATCTTATATGTTTCAATGAGGTCACCTCTGACTCTTCTAAACTCCAGAGGATACAGGCCTTACCTGTCTAGCTTTTCCTCATAAGGCAGACTGCTCATTCCAGGTGTTACTCTAGTTAACTAAGCTGCTTCCAATGCATTAACATTCTTCTATAAATACAGGGACCAGTACTGTACACAATAGTTCAGATGCAGGCTCACCAATGTCAGTATAACTGAAACACACCATCCTACTCCTGCATTCAATTCTTCTCACTATAAAACGCAATATTCTATTGGTTCTCCTGATTACTTGCTGGAACTGAATATTAAACTTTTGCATTTCATACAGTTGGCAACTTAGATCTCTCTACATTCCAGAGCTCTGCAACCTCTCACCATTTAAATCTTTTTTTAATATTCTGGATAAAGTGGTGGTCAGTGCCTTTTGTAGTTGGCCCACTTCAGTGTCTGGTCAATGATATTCCCAGGATGTTGACAGTGGGGGATTCTGTGATGTTACTGCCATTGAATGTCAATGGGTGATGTCAGGATTCTCTATTGTTGTAGATGGTCATTGCCTGATACAAAGATGTTTTACATCATAAAAGTAATTTTGAAAGTATTTCATATTGCAATAGTTTCACTTTATTGATGTGTACCTCATGATTATTTAGCAGGACTAGCCTAGACAGAGAGCGGCATGTTCTCGTGGTTGATGTACATTCCTGGTTACAGGGGGAGCAAGGGGCATTTCATTTATTGTGGAAGGAACAATTTTGTATTTTTCTGCTGACTCCTTATTGAATCGGTGTTCTCTATCATGCCATCTTGCAGTTGAACTTGCAAGGTCAGCTCACTCTCCCTTCTCTCCATTATAAAGGGTGTAGTCTGGGTCACTCTTAGTGTGTATATTTGAAGTATGTGAACACAAAGCCTTGTAAGGACTTCACAAGGCAACATGCTGTGATGTGTGTAGATTTGGACTGTATTAGCACTGCCATTGAGACCCCTTATTTGCTCACCTTTATTGACAGCTCCCACCTCACCATTGCCCAACACATCCAGGGCCCCAGACTTTCCTCATCCTGCCCTCACTCCAGACCCTCCACACACCCCAACATAAGTGACACATCCTTGTAAATCTAGAACCTTGATGCAAGCTTCCACTTTCCTGCTCTCCTCCCTTGCAAGTTAATGTTCCCTGACATAAATATCTGGCAATTTATATCTGCTTCTTTCAACGTAGAGATGTACAGCATGGAAACAGACCCTTCGATCCAACTCTGCTGCGCCGACCAGATATCCTAAATTGATCTAATCCCTTTAGGGTGCAGGTTTGCTCGCTGAGCTGTAGGTTTGATATCCAGACATTTCATTACCTGGCTAGGTAACATCATCAGTGGCGACCTCCAAGTGAAATAAAGCTGTTGTCTCCTGCTTTCTATTTATATCTTTCTCCTGGATGCAGTTCCTGGGGTTTGTGGTGATGTCATTTCCTGTTCGTTTTCTGTCAACCTGAGCTCAACCTCAACCTAAGCTACAAACCTTCACAAACCTTGCAATGATCTAGTCCCATTTGCCAGCATTAGGCCAATACATCTCTAAACGCTTCCTTTTCATACACCCATCCAGATGCCTTTTACATTTTGTAATTGGACCAGACTCGAACACCTCCTCTGGCAGGTCATTCCATACACGGACCCACCCCGTGTGTGATAAAAGTTACCCCTCAGATCCCTATTGCCTGCAGACATTGTACTCCTCCAACTGTATTTGCTATTTATCGGTCTGTGACCTTTGGCTTCTGACCTTTCTGCCTCTGCGAAAATTTATCTAATTTAATAACACCATTCAAGCTTTTTAACCAACCCCACCTAATCTCTCTCTCTCTCTCTTCTCTGGGGAGAAGAAACTGATTTTCCCCAAGTTTCTCAACAATTTGAAAACTTTGAAATCTGGTTTCACTCAGGTAACTCTTCCCGACACCTTCCCAAAACTGTTGACAGCTTACTTAAACTGGCCAGAATGCTTCTCTTCAGTTATAATCAGTGCTTTATTAAGATTGAGCAGAATTTCCTTGCTTTTATACTCTTTTTAAGAAAGCCAAGGATACTATAGGATTTTTCTTGGCTTCTTAACTGAGCCTAGCATCTTCAAACGTTTTGGTCATCTTTGAGTCTGACTCACTGTCCCAGCCAGTCCCAGAGTGTGAAAGGACAGTATCTGACCCACTGTCCCAGCAGGTCCCAAACTCTGAAAGGACAGCGTCTGACCCACTGTCCCAGAATGGAAAAGGACAGTGTCTGACCCACTGTCTCAGCCAGTCCCAGAATGTGAAAGGACAGTGTCTGACCCACTGTCCCAGCCAGTCCCAGAATGTGAAAGGACAGTGTCTGATCCACTCTCCCAGCCAGTCCCAGAGTGTGAAAGGACAGTGTCTGACCCATTGTCCCAGTCAGTCCCAGAGTGTGAAAGGACAGTGTCTGACCCATTGTCCCAGCCAGTCCAAGAGTGTGAAAGGACAGTGTCTGACCCATTGTCCCAGTCAGTCCCAGAGTGTGAAAGGACAGTGTCGGGCCCACTGTCCCAGTCTGTCCCAGAGTGTGAAAGGACAGTGTCTGACCAACTGTCCCAGTCAGTCCCAGAGTGTGAAAGCATAGTGTCTGACCCACTGTCCCAGCCAGTCCCAGAGTATGAAAGGACAGTGTCTGACCCACTGTCCCAGTCAGTCCCAGAGTGTGAAAGGACAGTGTCTGACCCACTGTCCCAGCCAGTGCTAGAGTGTGAAAGGACAGTGTCTGACCCATTGTCCCAGTCAGTCCCAGAGTGTGAAAGGACAGTGTCTGACCCATTGTCCCAGTCAGTCCCAGAGTGTGAAAGCATAGTGTCTGACCCACTGTCCCAGCCAGTGCTAGAGTGTGAAAGGACAGTGTCTGACCCACTGTCCCAGTCAGTCCCAGAGTGTGAAAGCATAGTGTCTGACCCACTGTCCCAGCCAGTGCTAGAGTGTGAAAGGACAGTGTCTGACCAACTGTCCCAGTCAGTCCCAGAGTGTGAAAGGACAGTGTCTGACCAACTGTCCCAGTCAGTCCCAGAGTGTGAAAGGACAGTGTCTGACCAACTGTCCCAGTCAGTCCCAGAGTGTGAAAGGACAGTGTCTGACCAACTGTCCCAGTCAGTCCCAGAGTGTGAAAGGACAGTGTCTGACCAACTGTCCCAGTCAGTCCCAGAGTGTGAAAGGACAGTGTCTGACCAACTGTCCCAGTCAGTCCCAGAGTGTGAAAGGACAGTGTCTGACCAACTGTCCCAGTCAGTCCCAGAGTGTGAAAGGACAGTGTCTGACCAACTGTCCCAGTCAGTCCCAGAGTGTGAAAGGACAGTGTCTGACCAACTGTCCCAGTCAGTCCCAGAGTGTGAAAGGACAGTGTCTGACCAACTGTCCCAGTCAGTCCCAGAGTGTGAAAGGACAGTGTCTGACCAACTGTCCCAGTCAGTCCCAGAGTGTGAAAGGACAGTGTCTGACCAACTGTCCCAGTCAGTCCCAGAGTGTGAAAGGACAGTGTCTGACCCACTGTCCCAGCCAGTCCCAGAATGTGAAAGGACAGTGTCTGACCCACTGTCCCAGCCAGTCCCAGAATGTGAAAGGACAGTGTCTGACCCACTGTCCCAGCCAGTCCCAGAATGTGAAAGGACAGTGTCTGACCCACTGTCCCAGCCAGTCCCAGAATGTGAAAGGACAGTGTCTGACCCACTGTCCCAGCCAGTCCCAGAATGTGAAAGGACAGTGTCTGACCCACTGTCCCAGCCAGTCCCAGAATGTGAAAGGACAGTGTCTGACCCACTGTCCCAGCCAGTCCCAGAATGTGAAAGGACAGTGTCTGACCCACTGTCCCAGCCAGTCCCAGAATGTGAAAGGACAGTGTCTGACCCACTGTCCCAGCCAGTCCCAGAATGTGAAAGGACAGTGTCTGACCCACTGTCCCAGCCAGTCCCAGAATGTGAAAGGACAGTGTCTGACCCACTGTCCCAGCCAGTCCCAGAATGTGAAAGGACAGTGTCTGACCCACTGTCCCAGCCAGTCCCAGAATGTGAAAGGACAGTGTCTGACCCACTGTCCCAGCCAGTCCCAGAATGTGAAAGGACAGTGTCTGACCCACTGTCCCAGTCAGTCCCAGAGTGTGAAAGGACAGTGTCTGACCAACTGTCCCAGTCAGTCCCAGAGTGTGAAAGGACAGTGTC
>NC_057722.1:11592448-11663303 GCF_004010195.1 Chiloscyllium plagiosum | reverse complement strand
GTGGGGGCGGAGAGGTCAGGAAGAAGATTGCAGGTTAGGAAGGCGGTGCTGAGTTCGAGGGATTTGACTGAGACAAGGTGGGGGGAGGGGAAATGAGGAAACTGGAGAAATCTGAGTTCATCCCTTGTGGTTGGAGGGTTCCTAGGCGGAAAATGAGGCGCTCTTCTCCAACCATCATGTTGCTCTGGTCTGGCGATGGAGGAGTGCAAGGACCTGCATGTCCTTGGTGGAGTGGGAGGGGGAGTTAAAGGGGCATGACCTGTTCAACGTTCAGTGTCACTGTTTGAATATTTATATTGCAGCAACTGAGGTCTTTTTCTTGTTTTGTCATTGTGATCAGACAGTGTCCAGCTTAGACCTGTGCTGACCTTCTCAAATCCTAAGTGCGGTACACCCCAGGGCACAGATTTTGGTTCACCCAGAACCCAGAGTGTGGTTTACCCAGGGTCCAGAGTGTGGTTTACCCAGGGCCCAGAGTGTGGTTAACACAGAGTCCAAGTGTGGTTTACCCAGGGTCCAGAGTGTGGTTTACTCAGGGTCCAGAGTGTGGTTTACCCAGGGCCCAGAGTGTGGTTTACCCAGGGCCCAGAGTGTGGTTAACACAGAGTCCAAGTGTGGTTTACCCAGGGTCCAGAGTGTGGTTTACTCAGGGTCCAGAGTGTGGTTTACTCAGGGCCCAGAGTGTGGTTAACCCAGGGCCCAGAGTGTGGTTTACTCAGGGTCCAGAGTGTGGTTAACCCAGGGCCCAGAGTGTGGTTAACCCAGGGCCCAGAGTGTGGTTAACCCAGGGCCCAGAGTGTGGTTTACTCAGGGTCCAGAGTGTGGTTTACTCAGGGTCCAGAGTGTGGTTTACTCAGGGCCCAGAGTGTGGTTAACCCAAGGCCCAGAGTGTGGTTTACCCGGGGCCCAGAGTGTGGTTAATCCAGGGCCCAGAGTGTGGTTTACCCAGGGTCCAGAGTGTGGTTTACCCAGGGCTCAGAGTGTGGTTTACCTGGGGCCCAGAGTGCGGTTTACCCAGAGTCCAGAATGTGGTTTACCCAGGACCCAGAGTGCGGTTTACCCAGTGCCCAGAGTGTGGTTTACCCAGTGCCCAGAGTGTGGTTTACCCAGGGCCCAGAGTGCAGTTTACCCAGGGCCCAGAGTGCGGTTTACCCAGGGCCAAATGTGCAGTTTACCCAGGGCCCAGAGTGCGGTTTACCCAGGGCCAAGTGTGCGGATTACACAGGGCTCAGAGTGCGGTTTACCCAGTGCCCAGAGTGTGGTTTACCCAGTGCCCAGAGTGTGGTTTACCCAGGGCCCAGTGTGCAGTTTACCCAGGGCCCAGAGTGCGGTTTACCCAGGGCCAAGTGTGCAGTTTACCCAGGGCCCAGAGTGCGGTTTACCCAGGGCCAAGAGTGCGGTTTACCCAGGGTTCAGAGTGCGGTTTACCCAGGGTCCAGAGTGCAGCTTACCCAGGGCCCAGTGTGCAGTTTACCCAGGGCTCAGAGTGCGGTTTACCCAGAGTCCAGATTGCAGCTTACCCAGGGTCCAGAGTGCAGCTTCCCCAGGGCCCAGTGTGCAGTTTACCCAGGGCTCAGAGTGCGATTTACCCAGAGTCCAGAATGCGATTTACCCAGGGTCCAGATTGCAATTTACCCTGAGTCCAGAGTGCAGTTTACCCTGGGTCCAGAGTGCAGTTTACCCAGGTATAGCTGAGTTTTTTGTTTCATCATGGCATGTGGATGCTGCTGGCTGGCCAGCATTTATTGTCCAACCTTCAGTGACCTTGAGAAGATTTTGGTGTGCTGCCTGTTTAAACTGCTGCAGTCCACCTGGTGTGAGTTGACCCACAATCCCATTAGGGAGGGAGTTCCAGGATTTTGTCCCATCGACAGTGAGCGAACGCCAACGTATTTCCAACTCATGATGGCAGATGGCTTGTCAGGGAACTTGAAGGTGGTGATGTTGCAATTCACCTGTTGTCCTTGTAGATGTAAGTGGTTCATGGGTTTGGACGGTGCTGTCTAAGGAGCTTCGGTGAATTTCTGCAGTGCATCTTGTAGACGGTACCTCCTGCTGTAAACGCTACTCTGTTCTTATTTTGTTGTGTTGTGTTGACATAGATTACTTTATCTGCACTTTTAATTGATATACATTTGAATTACTTGATATCAGGTTAATGGATGCGTTAAGCAATGGATAGAACATTGCAAGAAGTTGATGATAATATCACTGATCATTTTTACCTTGAAATAATCTATTCCATGCTCTAATTTCTTTCATAGATTGCTGCCTATCTAAGCAAAAGAGATTTTGTGGATCACGGCAGCCATGTTGACCCTGTGGGTGAGTGTGAACCACTGACTGTTAATGTACTCCTCACACAGTAAAGCACGCACTCACCTTTCACGCATTTACGCTAGCGATAATTCTGCAATTTGCTTTTACCTTCTGCTATGAATTTCCACTTTAATGTTAGGAAGAATTCCTCTTGTGGGAATCTAGTCTGATACCCTGGACGCAGACCGCCCTCCACAATATTGAGAGCAATCAGCAGGAGGTGCCATAGAGCACATGGAAAGTTGACTCTCCAGGTAATGTAGACTTGGTGGAGTCCCTTCACTCTGGGTCAGGCAGCATCCTTGGAGAGCAAGCAAGCTAAGATTTTGAAGTCGGCTCTGATGAAGAGTCACCTAGACTCGAAACATTAGTTTGCTCTCTCTCGACGATTGCTGCCTGACCCACTGTGATTTCCATCAGTTTTTGTTGTCAGTACAGATTCCAGCATCTGTAGGAATTTGCTCCTCCTTTCACTTTGCGCTCTCACTCTGCACAGTCTCCTTCACTCTGGGGTCTGTCACTTTGAGGTAGTCTCCCCATTCCTCTGGGGAATATAGGATTGACTGTGAGCTAATGATCAGCTGCGTCCGTAAGCTGCAGTCGCCTGACAAGAGAAAGACTGAGAGTCAAAATGGTGGGGGGCTTGAAGATTAGGGTCAGGTGTGCGGACCGAATGGAGGTGGTCCACAAAGTGAGCACTCGGTCTCTGTTTAACACCTCCATCCCAGTTCACAAGTGCAAACAGGAGCTTTTGGCCTCCTATCATTTTAATTCTCCACAGCACTTCCACTCTGTCCTCAGCCTCATGCACATTGCAATGCAGCATGATCAAGAAGTACACCTTTCAACGAAGCATCATACAGTCTTCTAGGGTCAACCGTGAGTTTAGCAATTTCAGACTACAGCCACTACCACAATTATTTCTTTAAAATTCTGTGTCTCTTACTTTTGGAATATTCTGGTGATTATTCTGTTTTGCACATTTAAATCACCTCTAGTTTGGTTCTTTTTGCCATGGCCATCGTTCCTTTTTGTCATTTACTCTCTCCTGCTTTTCACTCTATCACAGATCTGTCTTTTATTTGTTCTTGTCCCTACTATTCTTGCCTCCTCATTAGCTGAAAATCTCCTAAAGTCCCTAAAATCGTTGCAGACCTGACCATGGGTCATCAATATGAAATATTGACTGTTTCTGGCTCCATTGTAATCTTCTCGGACAGTATTTCAAATACTTTCTGCTTTCATTTTAGGTTCTCAACATCTGCCATAGTTTGCTTTTGGTTTGAGCTTTCCCTGGCATTAGATGATGGTGTTGGCCAAATAGTCTATCCCAGAAGAGAGTCTGGTGACTTCCAATGTTGATGGGCTGTCAAGGGTACAAGAGCCTTGGAAAAGATCAGAGCAGATATTGATGCTAGGAATGATGTCAATCATGTAGAGATACTGGTGAACGTAGGATTGCTTTCAGTAGAAAAGGTAAAGGGGAGATTTGATCAAGGTGTTCACAGTTATGAATAGTTTGAATGAGTTAATAAGGAGAAAATATTTTCAATGGCAGGAGGGTGAGTAACTAGAGTTTTTAGACACTGTATTTGGTAAAAGATTGGTTTTGAGATGATATACTTTTACAAAGTGAACTATTATATTCAGGAATAGGTGCCTGGAAGGAAAGTAAAAACATGTTCAGTGATAACTTTCAAGAGGGAGTTGCATATATTCTTGAAGAGGTAACTATTGCAAAGTTGTAGGTAAGAATAGAGTAGTGAAACAAATTGGATAGTTTTTGCCAAGAACCAGCACAATGCATGATGGGACAAATAACCTCCTTTAGCCCCTTTCAGATTCTGTGCAAGACTGACTTATTTCTTTGGTATTTTGCTGAAAGCACGGCTCCTGGTGGGGTGTGGGTTCCAACTGCATTGGCTATCCTCCAGTAAATGACTCAATACGCCAACCTTTACATACAAGCCTCGGCAATAAACATCAGGCAGTGGTTTCACTGTGGGGAGCTCCACATTTAAACCCAAAGTTGCCCTCCTGCAAGCTCCCTACAAAAATATTTTGTAAGAGATATTTACAGAACTGCCTTGGGCTGATTGATTTTCCCTCAAAAGCATTTGAAACTAGTGCTGGCGTATAAATGATTTAGAGATGTGGTGACTTGACATTTGCAGTATGTACCTGATATTGAGTTGAGAAGTGCTGTTGAATGACCCTGAGGGAAGTTATTGAATTGCATTTAGAGGCACATGGGCATCATGCAAAGCCAGCATAACCATGATTCTGTTTGTTGCTCTAGATGGCGTGTTGTTGGTGGACACCGGTTACATAAAAGATCAGAAAGGTAAGCTCTCTGCCATCAGCACTTCAAAAAGGCCTCTATCTACTCCCAAATGGACATTGACATTATGCCTTCACAATCACAGATAATGGGTCCTTACAATATACTCTTAGAAAAATCTTCTGTAAGTAAAATTTAGTCCAAAAGTACTCAGCGCACCTCTGAAGAAAGGAACGGAATGAGTCAGTGTTCACTGCCAAAAAGAAAGATAAGAGAGAATGAGATAATAAATCTCCTGGTTCAGATGATTGAACAAATAAATCTGTGTGGAGTTTGCACATTCTCTCCTTGTCTGCGTGGGTTTCCTCCGGGTGCTCCAGTTTCCTCCCACAGTCCAAAGAAGTGTTGGTTGGGTGAATTAGCCATGCTAAATTGCCCTGCAGAGTCCAAGGTCATGCAAATCAGGTTGGTAAATGTGGACTTACAGAGCTGGTGTTGGGAGTTGGGGAGTGTTGGTGCAGACTCAATGGTGTGAATAGCTTCTATCTGCACTGTAAGGATTGTATGATCCTAATTTACTAACTCACCTTCTTTCCTTTCTCTCTGGGTTTAGTGGAGATGTTAATCAGTTTAGAAAAACTGATTTTTTTCTCTCAAGATATAGGCAAGGTTGGCATCTTATTACCAATCACTATTTGCCCTGAAACAGTGATGCCAGTGCTGGGACAGCTAAAGGAGGTGCAAGGATGTTGGTAGTGCCAACCTCTGGTTGTGAAGAAGACTTCTCCTTGGGGACAATATTTGCCCCTCAATCAAACATCACTAAAACAGATAGTCTGGTCATTCTCACATTGCTGTTGGTGGGACTTTGCTGTTAACCCATTGACTTCTTGTGTTTTTTACTTTACAACTGTGACCACGCTTCATTGGTAGTCAAATGCTTTGGGTCACCCAAATTTGTAAACGGTGCTATAGAAATGCGAGTATTTCTTTCTTCTTAAACGGTTAGTGCCATTGTATCAATACAACTGAGTGAGTTCTAGACCCGACGAGAATGCAATCAAATATCAGTTGTTTTAATGAGGGAATGGAGTCAGCTATACCCCAGACTACTTGTGAGCAGCAGGTTTCCTTGTGTAAAGGATAGTGCTTTTTCTGGACAGTTACAGACACAATTTATTGTTTTATTTTCCTCTTTTTGTTTTCAAACTAAATTCAAACTGGTCGAGTGTTGTTGCCAGCTGGATAAATCCAATCGAGCCCACTAAGGGTCGGATGGTTCACTCTTACAGCGCAATTTTAGGGGCCTACCTTTTTTGTAATTGTTTCATGTTCCTAGGATAAGATGAGCTGCATTTCAGAATTCGTAGCCAGGTTGTAACGAATGGCCCCAACGTTCAGACGTAATGCCCACGTGGGTGTAAATCACCTCACTTTTAGGATGCTGTCGTTTCAGGCGAAAAGGGGAGGGTGCATTGTGGGTGAAAGACTTACCCCCAGGCCTCCGACGGTAGCCATTTAGATATTGCTGAAGAAAGTGAAGAGTTGCAGGCAGAGACTAGCTTCGCTTTGTTTCCCAGCTGACCTACTGCGTATCTCCACATTATTGCTTTTTACTCCTTCCCGCCTTTGTAACCTTGTTCTTTTCCTCTATCGCCAGTATATTGTAGGCTGAGCTGTATTTTCCACTATGGACCTGAGGACATCGAGATGATTGGACAGGCATTCAAACGAGATCTGTATGTGTCCACAATCCAGGTCTACCCTCCAACAGACAGTCAAGTGAAACCCGTCACCAAAATGCAGGAACGTCTGATAAGGAAGATTGGAGACAAAGCCTTGCCCTTCTGCTTTGAGGTGCACTCTGCAATCTGTAGTGACAGTAGAAATTACTCTGGTTAAGAATGATTCCAGCTGGGAGGTGTGCAAGGTGTTGGTTGGGGGGGGGGGGTGCGTGGTGGGGAGGAGGGTGGTGCTCAATTTGATCTTGGCCGTCCCTACCAAAACAAACATTGAACCTTTACAGTCGGTCAGATCTTCAACTGGACTCCAGTACATGTCTGCACCCAGTATTACCACCATTCACTGAGTTCAAAAGATTCCCAGCTAGACTAGGAAACCCAGACAATAGAAATTCCCGTATGGTTGAAAAGATGTATTTGGTACAATTGAAACCAAGTCTCTTTGAGAGAGCTTCAGTGATGGGTGAGCTGCGGACATTTACTGTGAGATCCTAAGGGGCTTGAGCAATATGTCACTGTATGGTGGAGCATCAGAAACAACTGATGAAGGAGAACGGGAACTTAATGAGGCTACTGCTTCAGGAAGATGGTCCATCTGCCACCATTAACGTTTCTGTCTTTTCCCTTAACAGTTCCCAAATTATCTTCCCTGTTCTGTGTGTCTTCAGCCTGGTGCTAATGACCCAGAAAAGGTAAGATCTCTACATTCTTGCTATGAACTGGAGGAAAATTGTGCACCATATGGTGGAGGCATAGTCTGCAAATAGTGTAGAGGAACACCTTGTTGATGCCATCAAAGTGATTTTCAATAATCCATCAAAAGTAAATCACACATGGATTTCAGATCTGGCTCTCATCTGAACTCCAAACTCCCATTTAAGATTTAAATTTGGTCCACATTCATGTGTGGACTTCATTCACAGTGAAGTGGCCAAATTCTAATGGAGGAGTTATTCCGATAATGCACAGAAAGGAGCTATATTCTGGAATCCATTTGAAGTTTGGATTGTTTATATATATTTTTATTCATCCATGTTGCTAGCTAGGTCAGCATTTATTGCCCAATCCTAAATGCCCAGAAGGCAGCTTTGAGTCAACCCCATTATGGTGGCTCTGGAGTCACATGTAGGCCAGGAATTTTCCTGATAACTGATAATGCTTTTATGGTCACCATAGGATTATAGAATTCCTACAGTGTGACAGCAGGCCATTCAGCCCATTGGGTGCACGGCAACGCTCCGAAGAGCATCCAACCCCTATCCTATCCCTGTAAGCCTGCACTTCTCATGGCTAGCCTACACACCACTGGTCACTATGGGCAATTTAGCTTGGCCAAGCCACCTGACCTGCACATCTTTGGATGATGGGACAAAACTGGAGCACCCGGAGGAAATCCACGCAGACATGGGGCAAATGTGCAAACTCCACACAGGCAGTTAGACTCTTAATTCCACATTAAAAATTAAATTCAAATTCCAATATCTGCCTTGGAGGGATTCCGAATATTATCTCAGTTTTTGAACTAACAGTCTCGCAATAAAACCACTTGGACATTATCTCCCCATATGTCCAATAATAAGGACCCAGTGAGAGCAGATTTATGATGTGGCATCAGAAATGTTAAAACTATTCTTCCTGGGATAGAAATCAGTAAGGGAGATCAAATTTTAATTTTAAAAATGAGAGATTTTGTACAGAGTAAGTAAATAAAGCTAAAATAATAAGCTGTTTTGCAGAAATTATTTCTGTGAAGATTAGACCAATCACAACAGAGTTAAAATTGTTGGTAAAGGAGCTAAACAGTTGACAAGGAGATTATTTTCAGAGTTGTCAGGATCACTGCCTGACAGGTGGTGGAATTTGATTTGATAAATAATTTTAAAGTAGCTTTTAATGTCTTTATGATTCTATCTGGGAACGTATTACAAGGTTACAGGAATTTAATCACAATCTGTGAGATAGTTCATGCAGAGAATATCAACTACCTGGGAGGAGGTTACAATCAAATCCCATTCATTCACTGATGTATGAAACACTTTGATATAAAAAATCTACAATCAGGAATTAATTCAAAAGGTTTGGATAATGCACATAAATAAACAAAATGAATACCTAAGAGTTAGTTGTAGACAGGGGGTCACATTGATTGTTCAGCTATATCCCAACATGAGACCGTATAAGTAATAGAAATCAACAGCTGTGAACCTTAGGCTTGAATGGGAAGGTAAACTGTGAGGAATATGCAGAAGTGTTTTAGTGTGATTTGGACAAAATGACTGAATGGAACTATGTATGGCAGATGAAGTATAATATGGACAAAAGTGAAATTATCCACTTTGGTAGCAAAAACAGGAAGGCGCATTATTATCTGAATAGTGATCGGTTGAGAAAAGGGGAGGTGTAACACTACCTGGTGTCCTTGTACACCACTCACTGAAAGTAAACCCTCAGGTGTAACAGGTGCTGAGTAAGGTACATAGCATGTCGGCCTTTGTAGCAAAAGGATTTGAATATGGTGGTCTTGCTGTAATTGTACAGGGCCTTAGTGAGACCACACCTGGCGTGTTGTGTGCAGGTTTGATCTCCTTATCTGAGGAAGGCTGTTCTGGGTATGGAAGGAGTGCCACAAAGGTTTATCAGATCACTTCCTGGGCTGGCAGGATTGACAGGTGAAGAGAGGCTGGATTGGTTAGGATCTTATCCATTAGAAGAATGAAGGCTATTCTCATGGGAAGCTATAAAATTCTAATAGACTAGGCCAGGAAAATGGAGGATGGATATTCCTGATGACTGGAGAGTCCTAAACCAGGGGTCACAGACAAAAGATAGATGGCAGGTCATTTAGGACTAAGATAAAGGGCAATGTCTTCACCTATCGAGTGTGGAGCCTGTGGAAGTCTCTATCACAGAAAGTGGTTAAGTCCAAAACATTGAATGTTTTCAAGAAGGAGATAGATATAGTACCTAGAGTTAAAGGGATCAAAGGGTAAGGAGACAACATGGGAGCAGGATACTGGATTAGATAGTAAGCTGTGAACATAATGATTCGTGGAGCAATCTGAAAGGCCAGAGGGCTGCTGCTGTTATCTTCTATGTTTGCAGCCAAACAGACCGCTCCCAGAAATACCTTTCAGGTGCAGCAGTGATTTACTTGCAATTCACTACTGTATTCACTGCTCACAATTTGATCTCTTCTACACTGGGGAGACAAAATGCAGACTGGGCCAACACTTTGTGAAACACTTACATTCGGTCTCCAAACATAACCCTGAGCTTCTAGTGCCTGCCACTTCAACACACCATGTTCCCTGGCCAACAGCTCTGCCTCAGGTTTGCTGCGGTGCTCCAGTAAAGCTCAGTGTACGCTGGAAGAACAGCATCTCATTACCTGCTTGGGGACACTACATCCTACAGGACTCAATACCAAGTTCAAACCTTCTTCTATATCCTTATCCCAATCCCCATACACCAGATCCTGGCATTACATGCCTGCTTTCATCAGTGCCAACCCATTTTCATCTGGAGCGTCGGAGGCTGAGGGGTGACCTTATAGAGGTTTACAAAATTATGAGGGGCATGGATAGGGTAAATAGGCAAAGTCTTTTCCCTGGGGTGGGGGAGTCCAGAACTAGAGGGCATAGGTTTAGGGTGAGAGGGGAAAGATATAAAAGAGACCTAAGCGGCAACTTTTTCACACACAGGGTGATACGTGCATGGAATGAGCTGCCAGAGGAAGTGGTGGTGGCTAGTAGAATTGCAACATTTAAGAGGCATTTTTCATTGGGTATATAAAGAGGATGTGTTTGGAGGGACTAGGTTAGGGTGGGATATCTGGTTGGCATGGACGGGTTGGACCGAAGGGTCTGTTTCCATGCTGTACATCTCTATGACTCTACTAATGATCCCTATTACCAGCTTTTCTCTCTCCCAGACTCACCATTATCCATCCCTTTTTCTGCTTAACTGCTGCTTTCTCTCTCTCTCCCTCTCTCACTTTCTGGTCTCCATTTCCACCTATTGCACACACCTTCTCCCTCTCCTCCATGTCCTGTCTTCAGCATATATCCCACCTTCCCCCAGCTACCATCAGTTCTGAAGAAGGGTCACTGAACCGGAAACATTAACTCTGCTTTCTCTCCATAGATGCTGCCAGACCTGCTGAATTTCTCCAGCAATTTCTGTTTTTGTAAATAATCACTTTGTTCGCTGGTACACTGAGGGATGGTGGAGGCTGAAATGGAGCATAAATGGGATGGTTGAATTGAATGGCCAGTGTGTGTTGTACATTCTGCATAATTCAACATAACCTAAAACGATTCAGAACTATTGAATCTGAACTCTAGAATAATCCGGTGAATAATAATAATTCTGTGCCCTAATTTACCCTTCCCACTGGATTATTATTCTTCCTGATCTTTTCACTTTCTCTGCAGTTCTGCTCTGTGGAGTTTGAGGTTCTGGCTTTCTGCGTGAACAATCTGGAGGAAAAGATCCATAAAAGGTAAGTGTGGTGAGGTGAAATATAGAACATAGAACAGTACAGCACAGAACAGGCAGTCCTGCTGTCTATGTTACCAGCCCTCACCCCAGTCCTCATTTTCAATGGTTGGGCCATCACCTCCCATCAGAAGTCTCCGCAGTTGGGCCACAAATGGGCAAAAGCACCGCTGTGGTGTGCCATTACCATCTACAAGGTGGCTGATCAGGACTCCCAATCGTCCCCTCTCGCTCACTTCCTGCCAAATAGCTACATGGGAAGGATTTACAGGCTGGTAATCAACCTGCATGGCCACACCACAAACGCATCTCTAATGGCCAACAAAGCTGCTGGTCCTGAGGTAGGGACGTTACCAATGTCATAAACCCTCCTCCAGTGATTCTGCTGTATCCCCATATTTTGTGAAAATAGTCAAATATCGAACACCATTGTAGCACCTGTAACACATTAACTTCAACACAATAACATAGTACTACTTGAATTGTGCAGTACTCAGAGTTCCAATTGGCTGCTCCAAAATGGTCAATTGACAGTTTGCGTATTCCCGGCTGAAAGGGAACCAACACTGGGCAGATACATTGAATTATAAGCTACCATTCAGTGAGCTTTTAGTGATTCCTAGGAATAAACTAGTTGCTGACACCATTACTGAGTGAAGCTCTCACCTTGAAGCATTATCTAGTCATTGGCCTGAAGAGGATTTGATAGCACAAGGCAAGGACAAGAGGTTAGGCTCTAACCTTTCACCTGAAGAAGGGCTTATGCCCGAAACATCGATTCTCCTGTTCCTTGGATGCAGCCTGACCTGCTGCGCTTCTCCAGCAACACATTTTCAGCTCTAACCTTTCACCACAGAGACTAAGGTGGGATCAGGTCCAGATGCCAATGGGCCGCGGAGTGGCAGATGGCATCTAATTTAGATGAGGTGCTGCATTTTCGAAAGGCAGATCAAGGCTGGACTTATGCATTTAATGGTAGGGTCCTGGAGAGTGTTGTTGAACAAAGACATCTTGGAGTATAGATTCATAGTTCCTCGAAAGTGGAGTCACAGGTAGATAGGATAGTGAAGAAGGCTACTTTTGGAATACTGCATGTAATTCTGGTCTCCCTGCTATAGGAAGAATGTTGTGAAACTTGAAAGGGTTCAGAAAAGATTTACAAGGCTTTCGGAGGGTTTGAGTTAAGGGGAGAGCCTGAATAGGCTCAGGCTATTTTCCCTGGAGGATCAGAGGCTGAAGTTTATAAAATCACGAGGAGTATGGATAGGGTGAATAGACTAGGTCTTTTCCCCAGGGTGGGGGAGTCCAAGACTAGAGATCATAGGTTAAAGGTGAGAGGAGCAAGATTTAAAAGGGGCAACTTTTTCATACAGGGTGTGTATGGAATGAGCTGGCAGAGGAAGTGGTGGAGGCTGGTACTATTCCGACATTTAAAAAGCATCTGGATGGGTTTATGAATAGGAAGGATTTAGTGGGATATGGGCCAAATGCTGGCAAATGGGACTGGATTAATTTTGGATATCTGGTCGGCATGGACCAGTTGGACCGTTGGGTCTGTTTTCGTGCTGTATATCTCTATGACTCTATCTATGACCATGACTATGTTGTCCGTTGTTAGGAGCGTAATGTTAGTCCTGTTCATGAAAAGCTACATCAACCTTTCTTCATTCAGCACCAATGGACAATCTTTCAGCAACTTAAAGAAAACATGAAGAATGGTGTGAGGAAAGAAAAATAAACGCCACGTTGGTCTCTTCAGAATGTAGCTGAGGAACACTGACAACATAAAGAGAAGTTTAGTTTGCGTTTATCTCACATTATATTTGCCTTGAGAGTATTTAATGGGACAGTGTAGAAACAGCTTTACTGGTGTGCACAAGTTTACTCATTCCCCATTTTCTGGGGTTCCTTAAGGTGTGAACTCATCAAGTTCTGGAACACTCTGTCTAAAACTCTCCAACTCTATCACTGTCTTTGCTCCTTTACGTTGCTCCTTCAAACCTACCTCTTTGGCCAGGACTTTGGGCCTTTTCCCCTTGTAATTGCGATGTCGTGTCAATTTTTGTTTTGATAGCACTTCTGTGAAGTGCCTTAAGATGTTTCACTGTGAGAAGGACATGCTATAAATTCAAGTTGTTGTTGTACAGATTACTACAGTATTTAATCTGTTCTTGTGGTGTGGAAAACCCAGCGCATTAAGGATCTATCCACATGGGAGACTGATAGCGTGGGTAGGGAATGGCAATGTCACCTCCCTGAAAAACAACAGCCTTTTAGCTTTTCGAACAATCCACCAGTTTTTATATATAAATACATAAATATATTTAATTTTAGTGTTGATCACGTTTCTCTTCTTTATTTTGACAGGAGTTCTGTGCGTCTGGCTATACGTAAAATACAATATGCTCCAAATCAGTCAGGGCCACAGCCTAGTGCCCATATCAGCAAGCATTTCCTGATGTCAGACCAGCCACTCCACCTGACGGCCACGCTCAATAAAGAGGTGAGGGGACACTGGACAGGACTTACTAATTGGATAATGGCGAAGAACGTGGTTTTATCATCAAAGGGAAGATAAAGATAGGAATAATACATTCACCTCCCCCCACCCCCCCCACCCCCCCACCCCCTCCCCAAGGCTCCTCCGCCATTCTAACTGATCGTGATTGATCTGCACCTCAGCTTCATTGATCTGCCTTTGCTCCAAATCCCTAATGGCAATTCCTAAAAAAGAAATCCATTTCAGTCTTAATAACTTCAATTGCCCTGACTCCAGCTAGCTCCAGTCCTTTCTACCTTTTGTATGCAAAAGACGCATCCTGATTTCACTCAAGTGTAACTCAGCACTAGTTTAAAAATTAGGTCCTATTCCCTCATTTATCTACCAGACAGCCCTCTGTCTCACCTTTGACAGGAAGAATAGAAAAGCAGAATATTGTTTCAGAGAGTGATCACAGAGCTCTGATCTACAGAGGTTCCAGTACATGTATCACACAATTTGCAGCTACAGCAAGTGATTATGAAGACAAATGAAATGTTGTCATTTTTTGAAAAAAGGCATTGAATCTAAGCATAGTGAAGTTTTGCCACAGCTATACAGGGCATTGGAGAGACCACTGCTGGAGTACTGTATACAGTTTTGGTCTTCTTATTTCAGGAAGAATATAATAGCATTGGCAGCAGTTCAAATAAGGTTCACTCAGTTGACTCCTCAAATGACAGAGTTATCTCATGAGGAAAGGTTGGACAGGTTTATCTTGTACTCAATGGAATTGAGAAGAATGAGGTGTGATTTTACTGAAACATTTAAAGCTCTGAGGAGACATGACAGGGTGGATGCTGAAAAACTGTTTCCACTTGTGAGAAAGATCAGAACCAGCAGACTGCAGTTTAAAATTAAGGGGTCTCCCTTTTAAGACAGAAATGTGGGAATTTTTCACTCTGAGTTTTGTTAGTTTGTTGAATTCCCTTCTGCAGAGAACAGTCAAGATTGCATCATTGAATAGCTTAAAGCTGGGATGGATAGATTCTGGATTGAGAAGGAACATGACTGATCTTATTTGATTTGATTTATTGTCACATGTACCTAAATACAGTGAGAAGTTTTGTTTTGCGAGCTGTGTAGGCAGATCATAAAATACAAGGACAAACAGACCATAGGGTGCTTGGGCAGACCAAGGCATATAAGGTGATGTCTGCACAGGAGGTGCACCAAAGCAAGTTAGTAATTTTTATAGACTGAGAAATGAGGTTTAAAGGTGCAGAGCAGTTGTAAGAAATGTGAGGATAAGATCTACCTTCGAGAGCTTGCAAAGTCTTACCCAGTGTCAGTGCCATCTTGAATCTAAGTAACAGAGCAGCTTTGAGGGACTACTCCTGTTTCAAAGTTGTATGCTCAGATGTCATCAATCCATCCAAGTTTTTATAAGCTGTCTTTGTAATGTAAACCTTCAAACTTCAGGATCATTCTGGTGAATTTGTGTTGAGTGCCTCTCCAAAAGCACTTCCCCTAAAGTACAATGCTGAGAATTGAATGCAATGCTTTAGATAGGATCTGACCATACCTTTATTGATCTGAGGAATAACCTCCTCCTTTTCATATTTCAGGTCCTTTAACATTGAGGCAACATTCCAGCAGCCTTTTTGATTGTTTTAATTTACTGATTAGCTTTCAGCAACTTGTCTGGATTCTCAAATTGCTTCGCTCCAATACAAATTTCTCAAAACTTGGAAAATAAACTGATTTCTTGAGTCTGAAATGGATCATCTCATCTCACCTCACCTCACCTCAACTCAACTCAACTCAACTCAACTTATCTCATCTCAACTCACCTTACCTCCACTCCCCCACAATTTGCTGGAAACACTCAGCAGGTCTAGTAGCACTTAGGAAGAGAAATCAGAGTTAACATTTTGGGTCTGGTGACCCTTCCTCAGAACTGATGGTGACTAGGAAAATGTTGTACTATATATGCAGAAAATAGGTTGGGGGGAGAGAGGGAGAGGAGTAAATGATAGGTGGGGATACAGCCGAAAGAGAGAGAAGAAGAGTTGGACAGACAAAGGAGTGAATAACAATCTGGCTAGGTGGGTGAATGGGGATTGTTAGTGGCTAACAATAGGTAGTGTGTAATGGCAGACTATTTGATAACAAGGCCTGGTGTGTGTGGATACGGCACTAGCATATGGGAGAGTTCGGGCCCTAAAATCATTGAACTTGATATTGAGTTCAGAGGGCTGCAGGGCTCCCAAGCAGGAAGTGAGGTGTCAATCTTCCAGCTTGCACTGAGCTTCATTGGAGCACTGCAGCAAGCCTGAGACAAAAATGTTGGCCAGGGAACAGGATGGTGTGTTAAAGTGGCAGGCAACGGGAAGCTCAGGGTCATTTTTGCGAGCAGAACGTAGGTGTTTTGCGAAATGGTCAACCCATCTACGTTTTGTTTCCCTAATGAAGAGGAGACCACATTGTGAGCAGCGAATGCAGTAGGCTAGATTATGTGTCGTGCTGCTTCACCTGAAAGGTATGTGTGAGCCTTGAGAAGGGAGGAGGTAAATGGGCAGGTGTAACACCTTCAGCGGTTGCAGGGGGGTACTGCGGGGTTGGGGGGGGGGGTAGAATGTTTGGAGTGGAGGAAGAGTGGACGAGGGTGTCCAGGTGGGAATGGTCCCTGTGGAAAACAGTCAAGGGAAGGGAGGGGAATATGTGTCTGTTGATAGCGTCTCGCTGGATGTGGGAGAAATGGCAGCTAATGAAAATCTAGATGTGGATGCTGGTGGGATGGTAGGTAAGGGCAAAGAGAACCTTATAGCTGTTGCAGGAGGGAAGAGAGAGGGTGAGGGTGAAAGTACAGGAAATGAGTCAGGCCTGGTTGAGGGCTGTGTCAACAATGGTGCTGGGCAATCCTCATTTGAGGAAGAAAAAGGACATTTTGGAGGTTCCCTAAGACCTCATCATAACAAATGTGACAGACACAGGAACTGGGAGAATGGAATGGAGACTTTAGAGGGTGTGAGGTTGTATAGGCTAGGTAGCTATGGGAGTCTGTGAGTTTGCAGTGGATATTAATGGCCAGTCTATCCCTAGACATGGAAACAGATGTTGAGGAAGGGAACAGAGGAGTCAGAGATAGACCAGGTGAAAATGAGGGCTGGATGAAAATTGGTAGTAAAATCGATTAACTTTTCCAATTCCTGACGAGAGAGGGAAGCAGCACTGATGATATCATCGATATATCGGAGAAAGAGTTGTGGGTGCAGGCCAGAACAGGACTGGAATAAGGAATGTTCTCATATTTGTTTCACATCGAATTCTGTTTGCTCTAATTTCTCCCCACTATGTGTGTGTCTTTCTCATTCATTGCTTCAATCTTATCATTTTTATTGTCCCTCTTACATTTACAGTAACTCAAGATACAAAGTGACAGTTTTGATCAGACATAGAGTTTAATGTACTTAACTTTCTCTTGTCATAATGGAAAATAATAGACATGCTTCCCTCATGATTTAAATAAAGTCTTTTTGAATTATATTTGTGTATTTGTCCCTGAGGCCTGGTGGAATTATACCTGGCTGTCTTTACAGCCCAGAAAGCTGACTGTCAATTCTCTGTCACAATCTCCTTTGTGGTTAGTGTATACTCCTCCCTCATAGCCAAATGAATCAGAGATTTCCCAAAACACTGATTGCTCGGTCTTTATTGAATGCTGAGTTTGCAGCCTTGAGGAACATTATGCCAAATCTCAGCTGGCTAGCATGTTAATCACCTATCATCTCAGTGTTTGCATTTAATCTTTAAAATCATGTACATAGAGTCATAGAGTCCGACAGCACGGAGACAGGCCCTTTAGCCTAAACTGGTCCATGCTGACCAAACTGTCCATCCACACGAACCCCATTTCCCTGCACTTAGCCTATATCCTTCGAATCCTTTCCTATCCATGAATTTGTCCGAATGCCTTTTAAATGTTGTTAATGTATCCACCTCAACCACTTCCACTGGCAGCTCATTCCATATGCATATCACCCTCTGTGTAAAAATGTTGCCCCTCACGTTCCCTTTTAGTCTTTCCCCTCTCACCTTAACCTGATGCCCTCTAGTCCTTGATTCCCCAATCCTGGGAAAAGAGACTGAGTGCATTCACCCTATCCATGCCTCTTGTGATCTTATATACCTCTATAGGATTCCCCCCTCAGTCTCCTATGCACTAAAGAAAAATGTGCTAGCTTATCCAACCTCTCCCTATTACTCAGATTCTTGTATGATAAACTTTTCTTTAAAATCCTGAAATGTAAATATTAATTCTTTTTTGAATGTAAGTCTGTAGAAAAATGCAAGAAGTGGCACACTCTATGATGAATGAGATAGTGAGGAAAGTCCCGATTGGCATGGGTTAGATGCAAAATGGAGCTCCCTCTACATTCCCCTAAAATTAGCTCAGCTTTAACCTGAAGGATACAGTCTTTATTCCTTCAGTGTGACAGTTTGCAACGGTCATTTTGAACAGGCAATCTTTTGATCTTGTATCATAGGTGGCAGCTCATTTACAGTGAATGTAATGGAGAATTGTTGCTGTGTTCCTCTGGTTTCCTTGTACAGTTGGCCATTGCATGTAAGGGCCTTTGTATTACTAGTTTAGTATCAAGTTCGGGTCAAGCCGAGTTTTTATCTTAGTCATGTATCTGCAACAAGTGTGACAGAAAGGACCGACCTTTATTTTTCTGGAAGCTGTTAAACAGGAAAAAAACCGATTGCATCCAACTGTCTGTCACAAGGATGCTTTAACAAATTTGAGCCTGATTGGGATAATGACAGTCCTGTAACTTTTATTCTGTATATTGCATTAATTTACTTCACTCCTCATCTTCTTAAGAAAGCTTCCTGACAAACTGGTGTGCATAACCACTTTAATGATTATGTACGGCCCCACTTAGTTAGTTGGTAAATCCAACTCCGAACTGAATTGTAAGAGATCTATGAGCTGCAACAAAGTTCACTGATTTCAGCCTGGGTCACGGCAATGGATGTATTGTAGAGGGAAGACATGTTGATTGCTGGCTGCCAGTACCTATCCAATGATTCTTGCTAGCAGTCATCGTGAGTCTCAAGCAAGGACAGAACTGGGTTTGCCTGTGATGCTGCTACAGTTGAATAGCCCAGGGATACTTGCTAAACTTAGATATGAAAGAACAGACTCGGACGAAGCCCTAGAGAGGAGCAGGCAGCACCTGGGTGGCCGGGTTCTCAGAAAGAGTTGGCACTTTCAGGACAGGAAGAGAGAAAGTTAAAACCAAAGAGCATAGTTTGAGCTAATTACTTATTTCTTTCCTCAGGTATACTGCCACGGAGAGCCTATCAACGTCAGTATCGAAGTGGCTAATAATTCGAACAAGGATGTGAAGAATGTCAGACTATCAGGTATGGTGGAGCTGGTGTGCTTATGGACTAACTACCTGGAGGTTCTGAGTTCAAATTCCATGAGGGCAGGTTGGAAGATTGAGCTTGATAACACCGGATAGCTCTGGTCACTAGAAAAGTGACCATAGAAACCACTAGATTTCTAGCTCTGTGGGGAAGGGTATTGGCCATTCTTTCTTTCTTTGTCTGGGCCAGCCTTCATTAAATCCAGAATCACAATACAGCGTTATCTCTTAAAACTTTGCAATGTCTTGCCAATTAAACCTCTCTGTAGTAGAAACAGTGCGAGGTTCAAAAAGAAACGGCGACCACTTTCTTTGTGAGAAGATTTGTAGCTCAGGTGCTCGTTGTGGTTCTGTTTGCCGAGCTGGGAATTTGTGTTGCAGACGTTTCGTCCCCTGTCTAGGTGACATCCTCAGTGCTTGGGAGCCTCCTGTGATCTTTCCTCCGGCATTTGTAGTGGTTTGAATCTGCCACTTCCGGTTGTCAGTTGCAGCTGTCCACTGCAGTGGTCGGTATATTGGGTCCAGGTCGATGTGCTTATTGATTGAACCTGTGGATGAGTGCGATGCCTCTAGGAATTCCCTGGCTGTTCTCTGTTTGGCTTGTCCTATAATAGTAGTGTTGTCCCAGTCGAACTCATGTTGCTTGTCATCTGCGTGTGTGGCTACTAAGGATAGCTGGTCGTGTTGTTTCGTGGCTAGTTGGTGTTCATGGATGCGGATCGTTAGCTGTCTTCCTGTTTGTCCTATGTAGTGTTTTGTGCAGTCCTTGTGACCAGTTTCCTAAAGCAACAGGGAGTTGAGCCGTGATCCTGCCCCAAAAACACATTTTTAAAAATGCCGCTAAGATTATCCCAATGCTTCCACTCTGATTTCACTAATCCCTTTCACTAACATCAAAATGGTAACATAAAGGTAACCATTTGTTCACTTTTGAAATATGGTTTAACAAGAAATCAGATTGCATGTAAAAGCCAAGCGACATTTAACATCTTAAATTTAATGATGTGTCTGAAGCTTCAGTGTTAACTGCTGAGTCTCTCAGTAAACAGTGCTTCATTAGCAATCTCTGAGTTACCAGCTCAAATTTGTAAATCCCTGAGTGAACAGCACTAACAAATGAGCCTTTGATTAAAGTGTGTTACCCTAGTGAGTAAACACTAACAGGTAGCAATTAAATAAAAGCAAAGTATTGCAGATGCTGGAAAACATAAATGAAAGAAGCAGAATGTGCTGGAGAAACTCTGACAGCATCTGTGGAGATAGAGACCGAGTTAATGTTTCACACTCCATGTGACTCTTTTCCCTTAAAATATGGGACAGTTGGTCACTGTGTGTTAAAACTCTACCTTCTCAAGTGGATTAATTCAAAGAAGATTAGAGGGGTTATCCCTGTTCCATTGACAATGTCAATCAACGTCACTTATAATAGTTTTCTGGTCATTGTTACACTTGCTTTTCGTGGGTGCAAACTGCTGTCATCTTTCCTATTTTATAACAGTGACTCCACTTCCAAAAATACTTAATTGACTGAAAGTTGGAAAAGGTGCTGTTTAAATGTTAATTTTTCTTCCTTTCTCTCAATTTCTTTTGCACATTTTCCCGTACCAATATGTAATTTTTGTAGAAAGCTGCTCACAGTGTGCAAAGTGAGCTCGAAAAAGCTTTTTTTTACAAGATTAAAAACTTCCCAGTTTTTCTAAATAATTTGTCAAGAAACGAGCCTCAGCGATCTGCTTATATTTTTTAATGGCTCTACTAATCTGCATCACTTCCTTTTCTGATTTGTGTATCTGTGCTCCCTCTGCTCCACACGTTCATTTAGATTTTTATTATCTGAGCAGTCTGTGAGCTCCTTATTCTTCTTAATGAAGCATACCATCCTACATTTACCGAGAGTTCCATTTCCAATTGTGTGTCCATTCTGCAGATTAATTTATATCTCTTTTTGTGTTGCCAGTGTTTACACTGTACTCCTAATTTTGTTTCCCAAAGGGCCCAATTTTAACTCACATGAAACCCATCACCTACTTGGGGTTAAAATTAGGCCCTTTGACTTGGATTATGAACCATTTTTGCAACAGCGAACTCTGTGCATTTAGTGGGCCTGAAATTCTTTCCTCTGTTCTCAGTTGAACAAGTGACTAACGTGGTGCTGTACTCGAATGATACTTACACTGAGGAAGTTGCTTTGGAGGAAACCAAGTAAGTATAGCACTTTGTTCACATTAGACAAGGCTCAAGGATGATAAGAACTCTGCATGAGGACCTGAACTCTGTGGGGCAATCTAGTCTGTATAGCCAGGATGTGGATGTGCCGATATTGGACTGGGGTGGATACAATTAAAAATCACACAACACCAGGTTATAGTCCAACAGGTTCATTTGCAAGTACTAGCTTTAGGAGCGCTACTCCTTCATCAGCTAGCTACCCTCATCACTTGATCTCTGCTTGAAGGGAATTGCATGTGTACATCCCACTCAGGTAAGGCTGAGATGCCCTGCACAGTTAAACAGCCCATCGACAGCATTGCCACAAAGCACAAATTAAACAAAATCCATCTTTTAACTCCATCAGTCCTCTATAGGATCATAGAATCCTCACAGTGTGGAAACAGGCCGTTTGGCCCAATAAGTCCACACTGACCTTCCAAACAGCACCCCATCCAGATTGATCCCCCATATACTATCCCTGCAACCCTGTGTTTCCCTCACATAGGACCTCACATTTAGCAAAATTGTATTCTATCTGCTAGACCCTTGTCTACTCGCTTAACCTATCTATATCCCTCGACAGACTTTCAGTGATCTCCATACACTTTGCTTTACCAATCATTTAGTGTCATCTGCAAACTTTGACACACTAAACTTGGTCCAAATCATTTATGAATATTGTAAAAAATGTTGTCCCAACACTTATCCCTGAGGCACACTACTAGCCACTGATCTTCAACCAGAAAAACACCCTTTTAGACCATAAGACCAAAACACATAGGAGCAGAAATTAGGCCATTCAGCCCATTGACTCTGCTCCACCATTCAATCATGGCTAATAATTTTCTCAAACCCATTCTCCCACTTTTTCCACATAACCCTTGATCCACTTGACAATCAAGAACCTGTCTATCTCCGTTTTAAATATACTTGTTAATCTGGCCTCCACAGCCTTCTGTGGCAGTGAATTCTATGGATTCCCCATTCTCTGGCTGAAGAAGTTTCTCCTTATCTCTGTTCTAAAAGATCTTCCCTTTACTCTAAGGCTGTGACCTCTGGTTTAATCTCTCCTACCAATGGAAACATCTTCTCATCATCCACTCTGTCCAGGCCATTCAGTATTCTGTAAGTTTCCATTAGATTCCCACCCCATCTTTCTAAATTCCATTGAGTATAGACCCAGAGTCCTCAACCATTCCTCAAATGTTAAGCTTTTAATTCCTGGGGCCATTGCCATGTACCTCCTGTGAACACACTCCAAGGTCAGTACATCCTTCCTGAGGTTTGGAACCCAAAACTGCACACAATACTCCAAAGGGTTATCCCTACTCTTTGCTTTCTATTAGTTAATAAATCCTCTAGCCATGCTAATACATCACCCATAACACCGTGCACCTTTATCTTATTGTGAGGCACCTTGTCCAATGCCTTCTCGAAATCCAAATATATCATATGCACCGGTTTCTGGTTATCCACCATGGTGTACTCCAGTAAATTAATTAAATATGCCCTGCCTTTCATGAACTCATGCTACATGGTTTGGTTTGGTTTGGTGTGGTTGGTCAACACACACATGATGGTCTGAAGGGCTTGTTTTTATGGTGTTTAACTCTAAACTTCTGAACTTCATCAGTTTAAGGTCTTTGAATTCTGAGCAGATTGAGGAAGTCATGGAGAGTAGGAGTTTTTCTTTTCTATCTGTATTTTTAGATAGAGACAACAGAAAGTGGTTAAGTAAAGAACTGTTATAACCTCTGGTGAAATAACACTAGTGTCCATATGGCCGTGCAGGATACCCTTTTCAATATAGCTCAGAGTGGTCAGGGTCCCCCAAGTAGCAAGCAGGAACCTACTGGCTGGATATGTTGTAGGGCGGTAGGTATTTGGCTACTTTCGATTGGATTCTTTTGTTAAATGTCAATGTTCTCTTTTAACTAGTGACCAGATTACTTCAGGCTCCAAGTTCGCTCAGACCTACGTGCTCTTGCCATTAATGGCCAACAACCGTGATAAGCATGGCATTGCCCTCGATGGTAGGATCAAGCAGGAGGATACGAACCTGGCTTCTTCCACAATGTAAGGCAATAAGGTTTGATTTGGGGGAAGGGAAGGTGATGGAGTTTGAGAGGAAGGAAGGAATGGACGGTGCTATGGGAGAAAGGGGGTTGGGCAGGAGAGAAAGACTGAATGGAGGGAGGTGGGCTAGCAGAGGAAGGACATTCGGTGTATTAGCCTCATACTGCACCATCTTGGTCTGGGTGGTAACCGTTGTTTTGACTGTTTGACATACAATGGCGAGGACACTGGCAGAGCAACAGAAGTGAGAATGCTTTCATAGAATCATACAAACTCATTTGTGGGATATGGGCTTTGCTGGCTAGGCCTAATTGCCCTCAGTTTTTTTCACTCTGCCCATGTAGCTAGAGTCCCCCAAACCTGGAAGTGTTCTCGTTAATCTTAACTGCACTTTTTCTCATTCTCTGGCATGCTTCCTAAAATCCACTGCCCATGGTGCTCCAGATTTTAGAATTAGAATCCCCACACAGTGGAAACAGGCCATTTGGCCCAACAAGCCCACTCTGACCCTCTGAAGTGTAACCCACTCAGACCCATTCCCCTGCCCTATTACTCTACATTTACCCTTGACTAATGCACCTGAAGAAGGGCTTATACCCAAAACATCGATTCTCCTGTTCCCTGGATGCTGCCTGACCTGCTGCGCTTTTCCAGCAACACATTTTCAGCTCTGATATAATGCACCTAGCCTACATATCCCTGAACACTATGGGCAATTTAGCATGGCCAATTCACCTAACCTGCACATCTTTGGATGAACTGAACCAGTGTTTTAGACAGATTTGCCATAATTTCACTGTTTTTACAAACCTTGCCTTTACTCATAAGACCCAATATGGGCGAAACTTTATTAACTGCTTTCTCAACTTGCTCTGCCTCCTCCAATAATTTGTGCACATTTTTCCACAGGTCATAGGATCATGGGAATTAGGCACAGGAGTAGGGCATTAGGCCATTCTGCTCAAAGCCCTTTGAGTTTGCTGTGTCATTTGATAAGATATGGTCCCTCTGTCTTTCAGAATTCTGGATTTTATCTGCTGTCTCCTCATCCTTCCTACCAAAAGGAATCACTCAATAGTTCTCTGGATTAAATTGCACCTGCCACTTCTCCCCCTATTCTGTCAAAGTCCTCTTGAAGTTTATTTCCTGTGCTACTCACAGTTTGCAGCACAGTTTTGAGTCATCTACAAAAATCTGAAACTGAATTCTGTATGCCAAGGTCTATTTCATTGATATAAATTAGTGGTCATAAAGTCAATCCCAAGAGAACTATTTCCTGTCATCCAGTCAACTTTATATCCACCACTGTCCCTGACACTGCAAGAACTTCAAATTTGCTGACAATTTTTTTTCAGGTAACACCTTCTCAAATGCCTTTTGGAAGTTCATGTGCACTACATCTACACATGACTCTGCTCAACAATCTCAGTTACCGCATCAAAAAAGTCCCTCAAAGTTCTCAGCATTGGACATCTGATGTGATGATTGATGCTACATGTACAGACCCAAGCACCAAGGTCCGCAGAGCAGGGTTTCAGGTGAAGGGTCCAGGTTCATACTCCGGGCAGCGAACCAAGGTCCATAATGCGGGACATGAAATATCTATAATATGCGGTACAACATGAAGATGAGAAGAGATGCTCACACAAAGTAAGGAATTGTGTTGGTTGCTCTGCAACATGGGTTTGAGAAAATTGAAGCAGAATGAAATGATTGAAGGAGATATGGGGATACAGGGATTGATGGAGTGCCTTGGCGATATAGAGTGTAATACCAGAGTAACCCTAGAGTAACAGCAGATTAATCTGTCTTTTCTCTGTTTCAGTTTGAAGGAAGGGGCTGACCGGGAAGTTCAGGGGATGTTGGTGTCCTATAAAGTGAAAGTCAGTTTGTTGATTCCTGGGTGAGTGATGTGCACAATTGCTTAATTCAATTCATACTAAATTTCCAGGACATTTTGTACTGAAAAATCTAAATGGAGTCATTCCATTTAGAACCCTAGCTGTGTCCAAGTTAGGGCTTTTATTTTGATTGACAAGTAGCTGTGTTTGTTATGTTTACAGCTGCTAAGGGATATTACAACTCCCCACACAGGAAAAGACTGATACTCTTTCTGGATAGACCATTTGCATCTCAGTGTGAATCCAATTAGTCTAGATTCACCACTTCCTGAAGTATCAGACTTAGTAACACTCTTGTCTTTGACTAAGTTGATTCTACATTCAAGACCAACTTCAGAAACTTAATCATATATTATAGATAAACACCTCAATGTAGGATGAGTCTTCAACATCAGGCTGTACCTTTCTCTCAGATGGATGTAAATGATCCCAGTAAACTATTCAAAGAAAAGCGAAAGAGATTTCACAATGTCTTGGCCAATATCTAAGGTACAACCAACATAATAAAACGTTGGTTATATGGTCATTATTTTGTTCCTGTTTGTAAGATGTTGCTGTATGTTGGTTTTCAATATTTCCCACACATCATTGTAATAGTGACCACACTACCAAAACTATTTTAGTGCAATAATGAAGCAAAACTTTGTTTCACTACATTAGCATTCTGCCTTCAAAAACATTGTTGTAATTGCCCCATTTCATTGATGGTTAATTAGATACAGAGGACTGCCCAGGACCAAACCGTCTTTTATATTGCATCAGGCTCTTTGCGTTTCATTAAATGATACAATTTCCTGCCTCATCTGTTTCTCAATTACTCCTTCTGTCAAAACATTCCATGGATACTCTTGGCACTATTCACCCTCCACCATATCCCAGGGCAATCTCTTCCCTACATTCTTTACACTCTAAATGAAATTAATTCAACTGTATTAAACACTTGTGCAAAATATTAACTTTGCTGTTTTTCCTTCCTTGCAGTGTGTTGGGTGATCTAACGGCCAGGTGAAGTATTGTCAATTGTCATTCTCCAGTTAATTAAAACCATTACTAAATAGAAAGGCTTCACTGTGGCAAGGAAATGAATGCAATTTTCCTAAATATTTCATATCCTGACTGGCCCAGAAAATTCCCCCGTCTTGATTTGGAATGATTTGTTTTAATTATCACCTTGCGAAAATAGAATAGTAGATGTTTTTCCAATGATCAGAGCATCCTAAGGCCACGTTCCTGAGCTGGTGCAAACCCATTAATGGAGCATTTATTCTCAGCTGATATGTGTAACAGATACGGGCTAACACTACAAGAAATGTCTAGAGACACAGAGAAGCTACGAGAACAATGGGTAACACACACACACACACATACTGTACATATATTATTTCATTATCTGTTACTCACTGCATCTCCCTGTAACTATATCACTGTCAGATGGGGTCATTAAACATTTCACGGACAGGGTGTCACTGGAACAATGTCTTCGCTGACCATGTTATAGTGACTTCTGTTGGCTGCCAGTGTTCAGTAAGCCTTTGCCATTATGATGACCCCGGGTTGGTAAATAAGTAATTTAAAGCAGCACTAGTAGTTTTGTCTCTAAGCCAAAAGGTTGAGTTCAGAGATTTGAGGCTGTAATTTACGGAGTGTTGTATCTCATATGCTGCCATTGCCAGATCAGCAACCTAATCATTAAATAGTCAGTGGCCCCACAGCCAGTTCACACAGGGAACAGAATTTGTTGCCCCAAGGTGAGGCTTAAGCTCTCATGGGGGCCTTCCCACCTAACAGAGCTGCCATCCAATGTCACCAGCCAGTGTCTGTGTAATGCCAACAGTGCCAAGTTTGAGCAGTTGTCACTGCCGGAATTACACACAATCCGTGAACAATAGGAGGCTGTGGAAGTGGATGTAAAGGTTAGTCCAAGGCATTCCTGGGACTTGGCTGCCAGACTCCAGTGATGGTGATGGGAATGGGGGTGGGGGAGCCTCACTTGAGAGACCTGTGGGTAAAGTTAAAGGAAGACATGGATTGAGGCAATGGGGTGTGCTTCAAATGGGCACAGGGGACTCCCAAATTATGTATCTCCATACTCCCTGCTTATCTGACACCAATGTGAACAATGAAAACTGCTGCACTACCAAGGTAGTGTGGGTCAGCCTCTAGTAAGAAAAGCAGGGGAGATAGAATGAGGCACTTAACCAGCCATTGATTGACCATGAACATCTAGGGGTGGGATAAAGGGGAGACTGGGCAAGTACAAAGCCAGTAAATAGGCCACACCGCTGTTATTTCACAAAGCCACCTGCCTTCACACGTACCAAACCAGATAGTTACCTGCACGGAAAATATCTCTCACCCCTCATAAAACCCACCTGATTTTTACCCTCAGTACTGAAGGTGAAAATGACCCTCTTAAGCACATAGTCCAGTGCCACAGAGGGACTGCTGCCTTATCAGAGGACCAACCTTTGGGTTAAGCAGTTAAACAGTCAATGAAGCAAAAAAAGAATCCATGGAACAGATTGAAATGTAGGAGAGTTCATTCGATTCCCTGACTGACAGTCTGCTCCATTCAACATCACAAAATTCCAGATTGTCCAGTCACTTAACTCATTCTGTTAATGGGCTCTCACTGTGTACAGTTTAGCCACAACATTTCCTACATTATGACAGTGACCAAATTTTGAAAGTATTTCATTGGTTATGAAGCTTTTTATTGGGAGATCATTAAAGATGAATTCCTTTAGCGAAGAGTGGAAATTTGTACCCCAATAAATCTGGTTGAATTTATCACAAGTCACTAGTGTTTATGACATTATAATAGGAGTGGTATTGAGTGATATTTTAAAGGCTCGTTTGTTGATGCTTTTTCTTCCTGTAGTGATGCGACAGTGGAAATACCTTTCCTGCTCATGCATCCAAATCCTGGTAAGTTTCACCTTTCAGTAAGATATCGTGGAATTTAGCTTCTGATGCATATTTCTCTAGTTTGTTAAGCATTAACCCTACCCAGAGCTGCCCATGTGACAGGGTCTTGAACAAGGAATAGGGATGGAAACAGGAAGTGCCAACTGGAGGACTGAGTGCCTTCTATCGAATACTGAACGGCATTAGTGTAAGGTCTCTAAAACCTGATTTTGTGAGAGAAATTAATGAGATGGTTAGTTGCGCCCACCTTTTATTTAGGTTGGTCCTGGAACCTCTGCAGTCTGCCTAGTCTTACGTTAAACCCCAGCAGCAGTTTGTATGATATCAGTCTTCTCTTCTGCCCACTCCCCTACTTCAGTCTGATACAGGCACATGCTCAAGCACATTGAAAACAATGCTTTAGGAATTTAGCGAGAATCAGTTGGGTTGGGATGGAATGAGGAGCAATTGGCCAACTGAGCAACCAATTGAGGATTATGTGTCATTATAATAGGGGTGGTACTGAGTTGCCCCATTTTCATCTGAGAGAAGTCAATGGCTCAAGTGGCCCTGTAAGGACCCTACAAATATAATAAACAAACAATTCAATGAAATGTTTTAAGTAAAACAAATAGAACCTAAACTATTAAGGTTATTAATGTTTTTCATGTTTAATGTTTATCAGAATATCTCTGCATAGTAGAAGCTTCAAATATAACTCTGGGCACTGCATTTTGGAAGTGATTCGGGAATGGATGAATTGGAATCCTGTAGTAGGAATAGGATAGAAATAGCAGATTGGATATCGAATTATTAGGAACCCGAGATCAATTCTGCCATTCCATAGCGAAATCACGCTCGCAGAATTGACAGATCGAAAAGTCAAAGTGTCCCTATTGTAAAGACTCTATCTCCATCATATTTTCTGCAAACACCATTTTCCCCACTGGGAATGAATGAAAGCACCAAATAGTCCCTCATGGACCTTCATTCAGATGTTAGATTGTTACCTGGTATTTATGAACAAACTTGTGTTTCCCAACAATTCTTCCCTGGTGTCACACTGAGCTCAACAGAATGGGACACTATAGAACATAGAACATTACAGCGCAGTACAGGCCTTTTGGCCCTCAATGTTGCCCTTACCTGTGAAACCAATCTGAAGCCCATCTAACCTACACTATTCCATTATCATCCGTATGCCTATCTAATGACCATTTAAATGCCCTTAAAGTTAGCGAGTCTACGACTATTGCAAGCAGGGCATTCCATGCCACTACTACTCTCTGAGTATAGAGCCAACCTCTGACATCTGTCCTAAATCTATCACCCCTCAATTTAAAGCTATGTCCCCTCATGCTAGCCATCATCATCCGAGGAAGAAGGGCTTATGCCCGAAACGTCAATTCTCCTGTTCCCTGGATGCTGCCTGACCTGCTGCGCTTTTCCAGCATCACATTTCCAGCTCTGATCTCCAGCATCTGCAGACCTCACTTTCTCCTCATATGCGTTCTTAACAACACTATCAACCTGGGTGGCAACTTTCAGGGATCTATGTAGCCGGACACCAAGATCTCTTTGCTCATCCACACTACCAAGAATCTTACCATCAGCCCAGTACTCTGCATTCGCGTTGCTCCTTCCAAGGTGAATCACCTCCCACTTTTCCGCATTAAACTCCATTTGCCACCTCTCAGCCCAGCTCTGCAGCTTATCGATGTCACTCTGTAACCTACAGCATCCTTCTGCACTATTCATGCAACTCTACCTCAATGACCTTTGTGTCATTCGCAAATTTACTAACCCATCCTTCTATGTCCTCATCCAGGTCATTTATAAAATGACAAACAACACTGGACCCAAAACAGATCCTTGTGGTAGACCACTAGGAACTGAACTCCAGGATGAATATTCCCCATTGACCATCACACTCTGACATCTTTCAGCTAGCCAATTTCTGATCCAAGCTGCTATATCACCCTCAATTCCATACCTCCTTATTTTGTGCAATAGCCTACCATGGGGAACCTTATCAAACACCTGATTGAATTTAGATGGGACTATTTGGGACGGCCATGGGCAGACTGTAATTCATCTCAGTGCACCCACATTAGGGATGGTGAAATTTATCAGACAGGTCTTCAGGTCTCAATCAGTTGTGTAGACTGTGTTGGAAATGGTTGGGTTTGGTGTAATATTAACTACACCCAAATAACATGGCGCCATTTACTAATTCTTAGTTATAGTTTTAATCTAGTAAGAAGCTATGTGTCTCTGTTTATGTGCATTTCTGTGTCAGTCTCTCTGTGTCTGTGTCCCTGTGCATACTATACTATACTATTGTTGGACTTGCACTAATTCCTGTATTTGTTTCTCTTTTCCTAACTCTCTGGTTCTCTTGCTGTGGGATTCATTCAATAGAAAGTATCAAGTAAGAATCATTTTTTTAAAACATAATTCTTCTGTTGGTAGGTAGAGAAACTCCAAAAATGTTTTATATAAAAAAACGATTATGACGATCATTTTTGTTCCTAGTGTGGTGCAGGGACGGGTGAGTTGTGTGTAATCTCTTCTTTCACAGTATGCTGGACAACAGCCAATCTAGTAATCTGGTGTGATTACAGTTGCTGATGGTGGATCAGCAGTTAGCACTGCTGCCTCGCAGCATCAGGGGCCTGGGTTCGATTCCAGCCTTGGGTTTCAAGCCTGTGTGGAGTTTGTACATTCTCCCTGTGTCTGTGTGGGTTTTCTCCGGGTGCTCCGGTTTCCTCCTATAATCCAACGATGTGCAGGTTAGGTGGATTGGCCATGCTAAATTACCCATAGTGTTCTGGGATGTGTAGGTTAGGTGCATTAATCAGGGGTAAATATAAGGTAGGGAAAGGGTCTGGGTGGGTTACTCTTCGGAGGGTCAATGTGGACTTTTTGGGCTGAAAGGCTTGTTTCCACACTGTAGGAATTCTATGCTGACAATATTACACTGAGAGGGAGACTCATTTGTCTGAGAGGGGATTGGTCGTTATTAAATAAAATTTAGAGTTCAATCAATTAGTAAGTAGTTTTCAATGAATAGTTTTTGGTTTGTTACCAGTGTGATTAGGTATTTGTGATTAATCTTCAATTAATTGAATTTCAACATTGGTCAAGAATTAAACTTTATGATTAAAATTTACTTTCCATTAAATGAAATTGAATTTTCACTCTTCCGTTTCTACCGGATGGGATTTAATCAAATGAATTTAGTCTTAATTGAATGAGAGTTCAATCGGTTTGCATCCAAAGGGCTGTTTCATCAATAATGTGAATTCTTTATTTTTGGTATTAAGATTCCAGTTTAGTTTTGTTTAAATTAGTTATTTTAAATAGATTTACTACATCGCTAATAAGATAACCCACATAGGAATTTCATAAAAGTACATTATATTTTGATTTTAGATATCATTTGCAGATTTTATTTTCCTTTAAATAGTAAGTTTTTGTTGGTTTGTGTGGTCTGCCAATTTACATTTCTTTTAAGGATATATGCTGCAAATTTCCTCATGGGTTATCATGTTTGGCTGCTATAACTTCAGTGAAAGATCAATTGATCTGGAGTTGGTTATTCACCACTTGCACTTTTCCAACGTGATTATGGCTGATCTTATCTTGACCCTGTCCACCTTTACTTCTTGATATCCATGTCCAGCAAAAATCCCTCCATGTTAATTGAGTTTATATCCAGTGCTTTTTTTGTGAGAGACTACTGGATGACAAGGTGTTGCCTAACCTCTCTCCTAAAAAGACTAGCAGAGATTTTTAAGGTTTATGCTCTTGCTGCAACTCCCATCTTAAACAGCAAAGGTTTCTCTTCTTGCATATATCCAGGAGTTTCTATCAAAATTATTGAGAAGCTCTCTAGGGATTTTCCCAGTCTAACTTAGGTCATTTAGCCAGGTGTACCCATTGATTCTTTCACTGGTTTTAAGTCTTCAATGGGATTGGTTTAATCTGCATGGATCAGGATTCATTATTTATTTGGAAGAGGCTGTATAAACTGTTTAGTAGTTACATTGGTCGAGTTTGTGTTTGTTACTTTTCTAATTGGAAACTCTGCTGACATTCTCTTCAGAAATCCAGAGGAGGAAGACATTGCAATCGAGGACGATGGAGATGTTTCACCAGCCGATGATGAAGATGATGAATGACAGCTGCCGTACCTTACTGACCATGTAGAGTTCACTTGTTTGTAGCTCAATGATGTATGACTGAAATCTGTTTAATTGTTTAGCGGGTTAGGGTTTCCAATTTCTTCACATTTGAGCTGTAGGGAGAAGCTGAACAGGCTGGGGCTGTTTTCCCTGGAGCGTCGGAGACTGAGGGGTGACCTTGTAGAGGTTTACAAAACTATGAGGAGCATGGATAGGGTAAATAGGCAAAGTCTTTTCCCTGGGGTCGGGGAGTCCAGAACTAGAGGGCATAGGTTTAGGGTGAGAGGGGAAAGATATAAAAGAGACCTACGGGACAACTTTTTCACACAGAGGGTGGTACGTGTATGGAATGAGCTGCCAGAGGAAGTAGTGGAGGCTGGTATAATTGCAACATTTAAGAGGCATTTGGATGGGTATATGAATAGGAAGGGTTTGGAAGGATATGGGCCAGGTGCTGGCAGGTGGGACTAGATTGGGTTGGGATATCTGGTCGGCATGGATGGGTTGGACTGAAGGGTCTGTTTCCATACTATACATCTCTATGACTCTCTGTCTCTGGAAGAAGCCAGGAAAGATTCTGCATCTGAAGGTGGAGTTGTTAGATCATGGAAAGTAAATACTTTATGAAACTCTTTGGGCTGGTCTCCATCTCAGACACAAGTTCAGAATCTCAGAAAAGGATCAGGATTACACTAAGTTTGATTCAATCTTTAGAAATTGGGTTAGTAACTTGAATAGCAGATTATACAAGGTTACTATTTAATGGTAATTAACTGTGAAGTGTCACTTGATAGATTGAGTGGCAATCATAAGTTCTTCAATGTAAATGACAGCAAAATAACAATGGCAAAGAGGGCTGAGATTATAATCAGTGCTGAAATCCATCACACAGAAAGCAAATGATTCAATCAGTCCCACAAACACTACAATGTATTTATCCTGAATTAGAAAACATAACAAGAGTAAACTTTTAAGAGGCATCTGAGCATCATTCTCACTGGTTCTAATATTATTTGGTTTGAGTTGAACATTTGCTATTCTCTATAAAAATATCCTAATCCCCCAATCAGATTCCAGGCTGCTCATTCCAGGTATCTGTTATTCTGTACCTTCTGGACTCATTAATTAGGCTCCCATCTATAACTCACTCCTAGACATCTCTTCTTCTATATATAGATACATAAACATAATGGTTAATGTGTCTATATATAGTCTGCCATTTGTTACTGGATATGCAACACTCTACCTCCGAAACAATAATTGTATCAAATGTGTTACTACCTCTTTTGGAGGTGCAGTTACTCTCTCTCGAATTAATCCTCAAGATATGAAGGTGACACTCTGATCATTCTGGCAGGAGTGAGGAAGTATTTGGATAATCTGGTTGTGATTTTACTTATTTGTGGCAATTAGTTTGAAATAAAAATGCATTCAAAACATTTGTTTCCTTCTTTCCAGAGTTGCAACGTATTTGGAACAATTGCAATCTTTTTGTATAAAATGGAATATTCACGGTTTAAAGCAATTTACATTTCCATATTCCGAGTAAGCAAGACTATTATATCAGTTCTAGATAACCAGGTGTACTGTACTATATGAGCTCCAGGGATCTGCCAAGCATTTTGTACTGTACCACACACACAGAGTTAGGGACTTTATCAGCCTTCCCACTATAAATTATACAGTTTATTTGTTGCCATGAAATTACTTATGACAAATTGAATTTCCCCTGAACTAAATCAGAAGAAAATGCATCAACACAACCTGTTTTTAAAGACAATGTTAAAGAGGCAATGAGAAAATGGCAACCAGATGATAATTATTTCTTAATATTTCACTATATCTCTTATGGCCTTGCTACAAATCTGTCAATGACAGCTAAGGCCACCTTTGAGTTTAAAACAGAAAGTACTGGAGAAACACAGCAAGTCAGCAATGGCAGCATAGAGGAAGAGCCAGTTATAGAGATGTACAGCACAGAAACAGATCCTTCGGTCCAATTCGTCCATGCCAACCAGATATCCTAACCTAATCTAGTCCCATTTGCCAGCACTTGGCTCATACCCCTGTAAATCCTTCCTATTCATATATTCATCCAGCCTTTTAAATGCTGTAAGTCATCACCTCATGTAGAATAAAAGTAACCCAGTGAACTGCATTGAGGATAGGACTGCCGCTCTGCTTTGATGTCACTCTCCACAACACCATGATCACTAGGGTGAACTGCAAGGGACAGCATCAATTTGCTTTCTGGCCAGAAATAGCCAGCGGTGGGGGGGGGGGGGTCCCGGCTCCTGTCAGCCAAGACTTTGAGAGTTTATTAGGCATCTGTGGAGAGACAAAGTTAATGATTCAACAATGTTCTGATGTGCCACAGCAAGAAACTGTAATGACCTCCTCAGGAGACAGACATGAGCTACAACCGACAGGGTACCCTTCATTGCCCAGTACTTCTCAGGAGCCAAAAGGCTATGCCATCTTCTTCGCAGCCCACAACACATTCTCAATGTGGATGAACACCTTACCAAGACCTTCCCCACACCTCTACTTCTCACCTTTAAACAGCCACCAAACCTCAAACAGATAGAATGATAGAGTGTCGACATGGATACCACCATTACAGATGGGTACTCCTCCCACTATGTACGTGGCAGGTACTCACGTGACTTGGCCAATGTTGTCTATCTCATACACTGCAGACAAGGATGCCCTGAGGCATGGCACATTGTCGAGACTATGACAACGGATGAATGGGCACCGCACAATAATCAACATACAGATGTGTTCCCTCCCAGTTGGAGAATTCTTCAGTGGTCTGGGACATCCAACCTCAAACCTTCAGGTGACTGTCCTCCAAGATGGACTTCAGGACAGGCAACAACGAAACGTGGCCGAGCAGAGGCTGATAGCCAAGTTCAGTTGGGATGGCCTCAACTAGGACCTTGGGTTCATGTCACACTACAGGTGACCCCACTGCACCACACACACACACTTCTACAGACCCATACACCCACGCAGACCCTCTCTCATACACTCCCACACACACACACACATCCTCTCACAGACTTATACCTCTTTACACTCACACTCACGTGCATTCAAATACACATACTGTCTCACAGACACTCATACCCCTCCGCAAACCCAAACCCAATTGCAAATGCACACATATAAGTTTGTGGGGTGAATTTGTACTTGCAGAATTACATCTTATTTTGCTCAAAACCTGCATGAATCCATGTAAGAATCCCTCTTTTACATTAGAATCAGTCTGAACATTGGGGTACAGACAGCCTTACACAGGGCATCCCACACCTTCAATGTATTATCTGGGCCAACATGGCAACTATTGTTAAAGTTCACTTGAGAATGTAACTTTAAGAAAGTTCTGGAATTTAAGAACTGAAACCAAGATGCCCATTCTAAAAGATGAGAGACTTAACAAACAATCCAGGTCTTTTTCAATATATAATTTCAGTTACTTCACACTATAACCTGTTGCTCTAGATTCTGTGTCCTACCATCTTATACTCCACAACCACCTGACAAAGGAGCAGTGCTCCGAAAGTTAGTGCTTCCAAATAAACCTGTTGGACTATGACCTGGTGTTGTGTGACCTTTAACTTTGTACACCCCAGTCCAACACTGGCACCTCCAAATTAATGATTCGAGTCCATTATCAGTCTTTGGAGCTTAAGGGGAGCTGGAAACATGATGAAAAAGTGCTGTAGAAACCGGGGTAGGAGGAGCAAATGGAGCAGACGACAAAAGCAGCTTGGAGTGAACAGGCAAAGGGACGTCAAATGGTCATAGAGGACTGATTTAAATGTGTTAATGGTAAGTGCTAATAACAGAAAATGGGTCAGCTCCATTAGGAGCTAACCTATACACACAAAGCACTGGAAGAGAGTGTATGAGGGGACTGGAGACAATAAATATGTTGTACATAGTTCATGCTCTAATGTTATTGAGCTCGATGTTGTGCCCTGAAGGCTGCAAAGTGCCTGAGTGGAAAATGAAATGCTCCAGCTTCCTTTGATGTTGCCTGGAAAATTTTCGCAGTTCTAGAACAGAAATGTGAGCATGGGAAGAAGAGAGGCTATTAAACTGGCAAGCAACCAGTAGGTTGGGGGCCATTCTTGCAGTCAGAGTGGAGGTGTTCTGCGAAACTGGTTACCCAGTCTGCATTTTATCTTGCTAATGTAGAGGTGACTGCATTGTAAGCAGTCAATACAGCAGACTAGATTGACAGAAGGATAAGTAAATTGCTGCTTCACTTCAGAATTATTTTTGGTGCCTTGGCCAACAAAGAGGGAGAAAGTTGGAAGGTTCCAATGGGAAGTTAAGAGTTGCTGGGAATAATGAAGAAGCAGATCAGAGCGTCACAGTAGAAAGCTGACAGAAGAGGGCAAGGAAATATGTCTTTGGTGATGACATCTGGTGGATGTAGCAGGAAAGCTGAAGAATGGTTCTTTGAATGCAGAGGCTGGCAGCATGGAAAATGAGGCCAAGGGGAACGCTATCATTGTTCTGGAAGGGAGAGGAAGGGCAGAAGCGCAGTAAAGGGGCTGAGGGATTATACGTCAAAGTAACATTAATTATTATATTAATATTAAACACAACTATGCATGGTAATACTACGTACTGACTTATGGTTACATTAGGTAAGGGTGAAGCTATATTCTTCATGTGCTCATGTCCAAATGTTCTCAAGTCTCTCATTTTAGAATGTTCTAACTCCACCCACACTGTGGTATTTATACTCAGTGACGTGCAGCACAGTGACATCAGCACAATGTTGCTTCAGGGTCCTGAAGCTCTCACATAACAGTCGCCACTTGAAATCTGTTTCTAGTTCTATGTAGGCTCCCATTCCATGTGATTGCTATTTTCTGCCTTTGTGATCTCTAGTAGTATGTCGATGCTTGTTGTTCTAAAGCAGTAGTATTGCCTCTAGGTGGGCTATTTGTGTGTTCAAGTCCTACTTCAGACTGAGACCTAAGTATGGAATGCTAATACTCTAGTAGAGTATGAAGGCTGTGCTATGCTATTACAGGGGCTGCTTTCTGGATGACATATCTTAAAGGGACACCAATGCCATGACATCACTTCAAAGTTCAGTTGTGTAAGTCATAGAGTCATAGAGATGTACAGCATGGAAACAGACCCTTTGGTCCAACCCGTCCATGCCAACCAGATATCCCAACCCAATCTAGTCCCACCTGCCAGCACCCGGCCCATATCCCTCCAAACCCTTCCTATTCATACCCCTATCCAAATGCCTCTTAAATGTTGCAATTGTACCAGTCTCCACCACTTCCTCTGGCAGCTCATTCCATACCTGTACCACCCTCTGTGTGAAAAAGTTGTCCCGTAGGTCTCTTTTATATCTTTCCCTCTCACCCTAAACCTATGCCCTCTAGTTCTGGACTCCCCGACCCCAGGGAAAAGACTTTGCCTATTTACCCTATCCACGCCCCTCATAATTTTGTAAACCTCTATAAGGTCACCCCTCAGCCTCCGACACTCCAGGGAAAACAGCCCCAGCCTGTTCAGCCTCTCCCTGTAGCTCAAATCCTCCAACCCCGGCAACATCCTTGTAAATCTTTTCTGAACCATTTCAAGTTTGACAACACCTTTCTGATAGGAAGGAGACCAGAATTGCACGCAATATTCCAACAGTGGCCTAACCAATGTCCTGTACAGCCGCAACTCCCTGATGTCCTGGTAAATATCTATCCCTTGACTAAACTTGGGGAAAACAGGGTAGTTGGTCATTGATAGGAATTAGATGAAGTACAGTGTGGAGAAATGTGAAATGATTTGTTTTGGTGTAAGAAAATAAATAGACAATATAAAACACAAGGGTACAATTCTGAAGGCATTCTTCACAGGAGCTCTGGGCTGGTTGCTGTATGTAAATAAGTAATTGAACATTGAAAGACAAGTTCAGATAATGGTTAATAAAGCTAATGGTATCCTGGGTTTTATCAAGGGCCATACAGCAAGAAAGTTTTATTACATTTGTATAGGACACTAATTTGGCCTCAGATAGAGCACTGTGTCCAGTTCTGGACCACACTATGAGAAGGATATGAAAGCATTGGTGAGATTTCAGAAAAAAAATTTTCAAGAATAGATCCAGCGATGAAGAATTCAGTTATGAAGATAGATTGGAGATGTTAAGAGTTTTCCTTGTAAAGAATGTAAAGGCTGAGAGGTATACAGATATTCATGCAGGGCACATACAGAGTAGAAGGGAGAAATTGTTCCCACTTGCGAAGGGATCGAGAATGAGAGGGCACAGGTTTAAAGTAATTGATAAAAGAAGCAAAAGGAACACAAAGAAATCTTTTTCACACAGGGAGTGGTTAGGGTCTGGATTGCACTGCCTGAGTTTGTGGTGCGAACAGATTCAGGTGAAACATTCAGAAGGGAGTTAGCTTTTTATCTGAGAAGGAAAAGGGTGTTGAGTTACAGGGAGAAGGCAAGGGAATAGCTCTCGATAAGTTGCTCATTTTGGAGAGATGGCATGGCCACAATCATCCCAATGGCCTCCTTCTACACTGTAGCAATGATGTGACATTGTGGTGATCATATTGGTTATTTATTGGATGTCGCTGTATGAAAAGTGACTGCTAACAGTTGCAACAACTGCCATTTGGAAAGTACACCCTAAAGCACATTGGGATGTGTGGAGTTGGAGAATAACATTTAGAGGACCAGCGTAGGACCTGATAAACTGCAAGGCCAATGCAATTTTTAAAAAATAGATAAGTCCCAGTACCAAAACCAAGCTTTGAGAATTCACTGGGTGGGGCAGACAGCAGTTTGAAAAACAAATGTCCATCTGAACTAAGACAATCAGTATCTATTATTAAGCAGCTGCAAGCTCTAAACCTCTTTAAGCATTTTATAACTCACTTTACTTTTTCAATACGTGCAGTTTCCAGATAAATTCATTCACTATTCTTGTGAATTTACAACTAAAGTATGTATGTACTGCTGGGATGTGAAAATTGGTAACATTTTCATAAGTCATTTAAATCCAATCATTTATGAATAATTTATCTATGTTCATCTGTAAATTTAGATTTCAGTAATTATTGTCTGTCAAAGGGCAGCACAGTGGGACAATAGTTGCACTGCTACATCACAGTGCCAGGGACCTGGTTTTGATTCCATCCTCAGAATCCAAATATCCCAATGTCTGCATGGGTTTCCTCTGGGTGCTCCTATTTCCTCACACAATCCAAAGATGTGCAGGTTAGGTGGACTGGCCATGCTAAGCCTATTTCCTGATTAGATTCCCTACAGTGTGGAACCAGGCCCTTCAGCCCAACAAGTCCACACTGACCCTCTGAAGAGTAACCCACCCAGACCCATTTCCCTCTGACTAATGCACCTAACACTATGGGCAATTTAGCATGGCCAATTCACCTGACCTGCACATCTTTGAACTGTGGGAGGAAACCGGAGCACCTGGAAGAAACCCACGCAAACACAGGGAGAATGTGCAAACTCCACACAGACAGCTGCCCGAGGCTGGAATTGAACCTGGGTCCCTGGAGCTGTGAGGCAGTAGTGCTAGCCATTGAGCCACCGTGCCATCCCAGGTGAAGGGCTTTTGTCCGAAATATTGATTCTCCTGTTCCTCGGATGTTACCTGACCTGCTGTGCTTTTCCAGCACCACACTCTTGATAAGCCATCCCATATGTAGGCTAGGTGGGTTAACCGTAGTAAATCTGGTGTTATGGGGCTAGGGTAGGGTCTGGATGGGATACCCTTCAGAGGGTTGGTGCAAGACTCAGTGGGCCAAAATGCCTCTTTTCATACTGTAGGGATTCTATGAACATATAAATCAGTAGTGCAGCCTGGCTTATGTGCGGTTCCCCTAAAACTGAAGTGAACACTTTACTGTAGACAGTCAGTTTAAATGGATTATTATACATTCTAAGATTTGTTTGCACTGTTGAGATTAGATTTTTATAATCAATTTTAAATGAACATGCCCAATTCTCTGTAGATGCCAAACACAGTGAGTCTAATTTGTGTTGCAAAGGTTTTGCTGAGGTTAAGATGGACAAAAAAACCGAAGAGCAACTGAGTGTCAATTGCCCAGTTATACGTTGGTCCCTTCTCCTGAAACTGATCAAAACATCCCAGAACAAAATAGTGTGCAGTCAAAACTTTGCACCTTCTTCATTGATCATTGGTTCTTTTTTCACAAAGTTACAATTTACTAAGACATGTGTTTAGTTGGAATGAAAAAGGCTTTTCCTGATTCACAGAAAGAGGTTGTTCAAATCCTTTGGCTTTCTCCATTATTCAGTTGGATCATGGCTGACCTGTAGTTCGACTCGACCTTCCTCCATGTGCATTTCTTCTGATATCCTCACTAAACACAAATCTATTGACCTCAATCTTGAAACTGTCAATCTACCCAGCATTCAAAATCTTTGGTGAGGAGAGATCCAGACTTCCACTTTTTGTGGAAGAGAGTCTAAATGACTTGAAGAACTTTTGAACAATTTTAACATTAAAATCTAATTGGCGCGTTGCAAGGACTTGTTTCAAAAATTTTAAAACTAACGTTTAAACAAATCTCTTTAGAAAACTCCTGCTCTATCTGTTCAACAACTCTTGAAACATATCCAGCCTTTCAAAAACCATTCAGAATTTTGTTTTTTGATTCTATTATGAATTCCCACCCAGACTTCTAAGTAAAAAATGAATAAAGTTGTTGCATTTTTATTTATAATTATGAGCTCCTATTCTTGATATCTTTCTAAACAAAAGCTGCTTTACCCTTCCATGGTATGAATTTCTGGTACCTGGAACTGCTATTGCATAGCAGTGATGTCTTATTCAATATCACTCCATCACTTTGAGGTGTCCCTAAAAAGAGGCACACACAGTCATTTTATGCAGTTTCCAGCCTCTGTATTTATTCATGGGCTTTCCTTTAAAGCCTGGATGTTCGATTATAACAAACAGTAACTACTGCACAGAACAAGCTAATTATTTGATCAATTTTATTTCATTTACATCTCTACCAAAGGAACCTGAAATAAACAACAACTCTTTTTTGTTAGCACATATTCAGTTAGTTAGTGAGAGTCAGCAGTTTCTACATTAAAGGGTTAGGAGAGAACAGCCAACAAAGTCCAAATTAGTGACTGGGTGCAAGGATTGTCGTTACATGGATAACCAATAAGCAATACAATTTCTGAATTTAGTGAACGCAATCAATAAAAAAAAACTTAGCTCCATCACAAAGCGCTTACGATATCAAAGCTTTTAATATGGGGAGAAAGGGGACAAATTTGGAAAAGACACTTTGAGTTGAAATGATGAAGTTGCAACGATTGTGAAGGGAATTAGCAAATAAGATTACAGGTTAATGTAACTCTGTGGAGAAGGAGTCAAATCTCCAGGGACAGAGCCTGCAAATAAGCAAAATCAGGATCAAGAAAGGGAAATGAATTTAGAGGGATCTTTGCCATCCAAAGGACAACTGAACAGCCAATGAAGTGACAAAAATGCATTTAGTTAGAATGAAGAAGGCTTCTCTTATTCACAGAAATAGATTGTTCAAACTCTCTGACTTGCTCTGTTATTCAGTTAGAAGTAAAGCTCAACTCCACTCCCCTACCATTGCTCCATATCTTTTGAAATCTTCACCTCATAAATCTATTGACAGCAATCTTGAAACCATCCCAGAATGCACAATCCTTGGTGAAGAGAGATCTGGATTTCCACTATGTATTATGTTTTATGTTTATTGTATGTATCTCATTCATAAATAACTAAACTATCATTCTATTAAGGCCTTGTATCAATCTGCACCACACTTTTTTTCCCAAAAACATATTTACTTCTTCAGGTCCTGTGTCCAAACTGAACACAGTACTCCAGCTAGTGTCTGATCAAGGTATTGTACAAATGAATGATATCTTTGTATTCAATCTCTTTGAGATAATGACGAACAGGTGCATTAGCCATTTTGATAGCATTTTGTACATGTGCATTAGCTTTGTCGTGCTTTGCGAATATGGACACCTAGGGTCCACTGGTTCACTGCAATTCCTAATCACTCACCATTATGAAACTCACTATTCTTTACAAATTGTTTCAGCTCTATGTTAATGTGCATTTCTACAGTTTGAGAGCAGGAGTTGCAGACATGGTTCCAGCCAGTGGAATCCACTTTGCATTGCTTGGCCTCTCAATGCCGGAACTTTATCTTGCTCGGGCCAATTTTTGAGCATAACTTGGATGTATGTGGACAATGCTCTCTATCCCACAATCAAAAACTTAAAACCCATGTTGTAACAAACCTGGGAGTCTTTTCAAAGCTCAGGAACTATAAAAAACACAGTAAATTAAGATGCATATTTTTTGCTGAATTCTCTACACACAAATAGCTGGATTCTATGAAGAGGCAACTGAAGTTGCTGTACAGGACTTTGGTTAGGCCACAGTTGGAGTACTGTGTGCAGTTCTGGTCGCCTCACTTTAGGAAAGATGTGATCGTGGGCCGAAGGGCCTGTTCTGTGCTGTATTGTTCTATGTTCTATGTTCTATGTTCTAAGTTCTGTAGACAGTCTCAGCACCTTCCTTGAGATCTTCTGTCACTGCCATAGGACCACCCCGATCAAAGTCTTCAAACTCAATGTCATCTTGATCAACACTGAGAACAAAGAGGAGGAAATGTCTGTCAAAAGCATAGTCTCTTCCAGCCTGCACATGCAAAATCATAGACAGTCATCTAATAATTACCTTGATAACTGGTTACTGAATGAGGTAATCCACAAAATAGTATGAGTTGTACATATGGGAGTACCTTATAAATGGGTTGGAGTTTGCTGCCAAAATAATAGTGGGGCTAATGGTGGTCCCCATTATGAGTTTCATAAATAAGTGTGAATGTCAAAAAGTTGACGTCAAAGTTGTACCATTCACTGTCTTGCATTTCATGAATACAGCAACTCACTGTCTTATTGAAATGGATCAAATGGTGCACATGCAAATGATTGGGCACGTGCACCAATATAAACTATACACACCACAGTAAAATAAACTTTGCCTTTCTAATCTAAGTACTCCTTTAACAATGTCAATTGCTGACAATCAATACTTCTGGCACTGAAAATAAACTATTATGGAAACACACTCCTTCAGGTTTGGTGGTTGAAGTTTCAAAGGTGTAAGATGTATTTACAAGTTTCATTTCTGTCCTTAATTTTTGCTTTCTTCCTTATTGAATCTTTCTTTATTGCTATTTCTTATTTGCTGCTTGATTAACTTTGAATTCCCTCAGTCATTTATATTTACATCCCAGTCCTTTTACTGTTTATCTTTTAATCATTAGGCCTAATTGATTAATGAAATACATTGTTGCAAGCTCGGATCACTCTTGACCTCACAATTATGGTATCACTGAATGTCACTTTTCAGCCAAGAGCTTTAAGATCCTTAGTTTGCAAAGGTCGGTCTAAATGATGACAAATGCATTCGATCTCCTACTGCAGTAAATGCTGGACCAGTGAAAGGAGTGGAATTTGGGGACTTACCCTATGCTATGTAATCAGGGAAGTGACTTTGTGTAATGATCCAATACTGAAGGGACATTACTGTGTCCATCCAATCTGACAGCTGCATAGGTTGCAAATTTTCACTCATTGGACCCTGAACAGTGCTAGGAATTGTGGTGCAGTTTTTACTGCCAGATGTTCCTGGTTCAAGTCCCATCCCAGGACTTGATGGCCAAGGAATGCGCATTCATAACACGATCCATTAGCTTGATTATCAGCATGGAAATCCTTCCAAAACACTTATGGTAGTCAATAGATAGGGGAGAGGCTTCTGGTCAGTCACACTTGCTGCAGAGTGTCATCCATCAAGATGCAACATCTGGATTCAGGCCAGCAATCTGTCTCCCAGAAAGAAAAGCTGAGGGAAATAGAAGTGAGCATATGTTTTGTCTGCCTCACGTGAAACTAGACCCAAGAAATCTTCTAAGGTTAAGCCTGAACTGTGGGGAGAATAATTAGCTGGAATAAAATAATTGCTGGAAAGCTCTGGATTTCAGGACTATGTACCAGATGAATGTGCAAGAAATAAAACAAGTACTTACAGGCTTCCTGTGAATTGTGGATTTGAGGGAAAAGAAATAGAGAAAAATTTGAAGGTGTATCTACTCAACATTGAAAGTTAATTATAAAACACTAACATACATAGGCACATGTAGGTTCAATGAAAATCAATCTAAAATCATATTTAACTCCACTCTTTTTACTCTCTCCTATTCATTTGAATGTGATTGCATCACATTACTTCCTACTTAGTCCCATTATATGGGATTACAATGGAGCAATGCATTTTGTTATTTACTTCCATCAGAGACAATTCTAATGACCAAGTTCCTTTCCATTCTCTACCATTACATAAAATTCCTGTGGACCAGTCTCTTCCCAGTCTGCAGCTATTACATAGGATTTAAATGAAGAACCATTTTCCCAAACAATCCCATTTGCAGATGTTTTTCACTAGAGTTTACAGTGCATTTGGAACTCACCAGTTTGGGGTTTGGGGTGCATGAGCAAGAACGGTAACTCCACAGCAACGTCACTGCAAAGGAAGAGAAAAACAAGAAACTGACAAGTGCTTGTAATGTGTCAGCTCAAAGCTTGAATGGAGCCATTTCAATTTTCTTCAGTTCATCTTTCAGTTCCTCTCGGACCTTTTCCCTTGTTGTGTGAGCTACAGTGGTTACACTAGACCTCCAATACACTGCCCAACTTTACTTTGTACTGAAGAGCTACACCGCTGATCCTATATGAAAGGGATGTGCCCAACACCAACCAGTGAGAATGGGTTGAGGTGAACCTTAAGAAGGGTGAGAATATTTTTGCCACCTTGGGTTGGGCTGGATGGCTTGGATAACTATTGATGGAGCACGGGGTTTGGTGTGAGAGCATTTTGCTTTCCCAGCTCCCTCAACTAAGTCACAGGCTATTGCGAGGAGAACAGAATGGGGATGTGTTGGTAGGCTATTGCAAGAGAAAAGTATGAAGGTGGATTCATGGGTTGTTGCTTCAGGAACAGAATGGGAAAGGGTATACAGGCCATTGGTCAGGAAACAGAGTGGGAATAGGTACACAGACCATTGACTGGGGAACAGTTTAGAGATGGTTTCACAGGCGTTTGCTCGGGGAACAGAGTAAGGATGGATTCATAGATCGTATAATCCCTATATTGTGGAAACAGGCCACTAATCCCCACAAGTCCACACTGATCCTCCGAAGAGTAACCCACCCAGGCCCACTCTCCTACCTCATTACTCTACATTTACCGCTGACTAATATGCCTAAGCCACACATCCCTGAACACTATGGGCAATTTAGCATAATCAATTCACCCAACCTGCACATCTTTGGATTGTAGGAGGAAACCGATGTATCTGGAGGAAACCAACGCAGACACAGGGAGAATGTGCAAACTCGAAACAGACAGTTGCCTGAGGCTGGAATCGAACCCGGGTTCCTGGTGCTGGGAGGCAGCAGTGCTAACCATCAAATCACAGTGCTAACCACTGGTTCACAGGTCATTGCTGGGGGATCAGTGTTGGGGTGGGTTCATAGTTCACTTTCTCATTCCTAGGCCATTTGAAGCACTAAAGAGACCATTTATTTTGTCAGAAGCTGGTGTGGGTGTAATGAGCCAGGTGATGCAGGAATAGCCCTTATATCCAAGTAGCGAACTACACTCATTGGTCAGAATGGAGCAGGGGTATACTGAGGACTGACAGAGTTTGATGTTGTAATGGCTGGTAATAGTATACTGGGCACAGGTCTGCATGACCACCTCCTGTCAACCCCTGAACACACTGAAACCTGTCTTTCCTGTTAAGATGCAATGATGGTTGGTAACGTGAGGCAGTTCTTGCCAATATTGCTCCTCAATATTTTGTCAGCATGCTCAGTGTGCACTCTGTCAGGGACACTGTGTTGGTGCACAGTGTCTCTGGGCACTGTAGGACACTGGTGCTACCCAATAACATGAGCCCGTGTGGCTCAGAGTGGCAGTGGCACATCCAGCAGCAGGTGATGATGATGAGGGAAGATACTAGGCACTGGGATTTAGAGAAGGATGTCTTTGGGGAAAAGAGGTTCCAAGGGAAAAAGAATCAGACAGACAAAGGATTTCCTCAACCAGATATAAACCACAGGCTTAATGCCATTTAAATAGTGTGTCTCCCATGTTTAACCTTAAGTTCTTTTCAGGTTTGTAATGACCTGATGTCAGTGGAATAAAGAATCCTTGCTTCTATGGGCCATCTGTACATTCAAACCTCAGGTTATATTTTACAATGCTGTGCCAGTGTGGGTCAATCTGGGCACTGGCAGGACAGTAGTATTGCTCTACAGTGCAGTTCTAATATGGTGCACTGGAAGCATAATTTTCCTTTTCTTTCCCAAAAATCCATCATGAAAGCTGAAGATTCTCCATGATTCACCTTCAGATATTGCCTCACATTCAGTGAAAGCACCCCAGTAACTTTGTATGAATACCAACAGGCTATTTAGCTGTGGATTGAGTACATTGTAACATAGTTCACCCCGACTTCTACACATGCTGTTATGAGCAGGAGTCACTTTGCTTTGGTCATCAGTGAGGAATCTGAGGGCTGTGTGAATTCAGCGCAGATCACAAACCATTTAGTCTGTATGATTTGGACCCAGCTTCACTGAGTTGTGCTTCTAGTTCCACAGGACTGTCGCGATAATGAGCAGCATTGCACTCCAGTGGACAACCGTGAATCAAACTTTGATGAGTCTAATCTTTAGAAATCCTGCATCGAAGGAATTGATCAACCTCATATTTGGATGAGTCAACGTAACAGCTTACCTGAACAAAACATCTCCCAGCATACTGAAAGGAAAATAAAGAGACAATTTGACCAACAAAAAAAAAAGGCAATAACTGTACTTCTAAATATACAATTAAAAGTGACAAGTGGTTGATCTCAGGGGCTTGAAGTCAAACCCGACATAAGCATTGAGATAAAACATCTCCTTAATAATGGGAGAGACAGCAATGTACTAACCCACACGCCCAAGCTAATCCTCCAGGGCCATGTATTCAAATCCTATCACAGCAGCTGGTGAAATTCTAGTTCAATTAATTTTGAAAAAGCCAATGTAGCACTGACAGCTGCTCTCAGTAATGATGAATAATCGTCCTTAGAAACTGTTTGGTTCACTAATGTCCTTGAGGAGATGAAATCAACCATCCATTCCCTGGTCTGATCTACATGCGACTCCAGAATCACAGGAATATGGTTGATTCCTAACTGCCCTCTGAAATGGCCAAGCAAATCATCAGTTCAAGGTTAATAAACATTGGGCAACAAACGTTGGATTTGCTGGTGACTCTGATCTTCATAAATTATGCATTAAGGTAAGTATTTCAAACTTCATATCAATCATATAAAAGTAAAACAGAGTACTTCAGATGATGGAAATCTGGAATAGAAACAGAAATTATTGGAGAAGCACAACAGGTCTGGCAGCATCAGCAGAGAGAAAGCAAAGTTAACGTTTTGAGTCTGGTGACTCTTCTTCAGAACATTTTGCATTTACCCAGTGAGGCTCTCAGACAGAGTTATTCTTTATAAAAGTCCTTTTATGATGCTAGCATGTGATTCTAAGCCATCATTCAGTGCTCCATCCAACACAGTTGACTTGAGTTCATAGCTTAGTATACATTTCAATCCCTTTTTAGCTACATTTGAGTGTTAGTGCAATTGTATTATTCGGCTGACTGGATTTCCCAAAGCCGCAATGGTCAGTCATTGGAGAAGAGAGCTTATTCTGTGTGTGATACTTACCCAGACACAATCAACTTCACCCTTACTTTGTACGAAACAAGAATTCCCCAAACTTCTCGATCGATTCCTTCTTTTAAGCTGAAAACACAGAATAGAAATGTTAATCACATTGCGAAAGACAGATGGTAGACCAAATATTTCCAGCAACAGGAAAAGGCCTCTTTATGCTAACTGCTTTCATTGTTTTTTAAAATAGGAAAATAATTATGATGTGCACTGCCTGAAACCTAACACATGTTTCACATGTAAAAGATTGGTCTTCAAAAGAAAATGTTATAAAACATTCACCCCTTGAGTTATCCAACACGTGAGTTGCCCTGTCTTACATTGTGGTCGAAGCCAAGTTGGTGTCCTCGTGTCTGAGTTTTCCGTCCAGCACCACACCGTGTTTCTCACGGTTATTATCAATGACAGGATAGAGAACGTAGATTTTCTTTAGAGTGGAACCAGGAGTGACCTGTTCACTGAGTAAGAATACACTTATCAACAAAGGTGAAGTACAAATGAACATATACTTCCGAATCCCTCCCCAACCAAATCTTAGAGCTAACATCCACTGTACACTACCCCATGGCACAAACGAAATATAATCTATCAGCACTCCAGTATGTATTCAGTGAACAGTCTAAATATAACCCCATCGTCAATACACACATGAACACATATGGAATATGACACAGATGCACCTCAAGTCCAGGCAGTACGTCAGCAAATAACAGTGAAACATTCCAATCTGGAGCTTCCAATCAGGGTGGAACATCTTGAGAAATTTCAAGCTTAATTTAAATCAGTCCTTAAAGGTTTTGAAAAATATCTATAGTGGTTCAAAAGTCAATTCAAAGTAATCTCATAACTGGCCATGGCTCAGGTTGGTATGGTTTGTTTCAGCTGATAGTTCTCATTCAGCAGTTTCCCATATTGCCAACAGTATTCCAGATGCACGGATACTTTGATCTAGAGTTGCTAACCTACAATTGCAGTGACCAGCCGTTCATGCAAACAAAAACAGAATATACTAGAGAAACTCAGCAACATCACCCAGGGAAGAAACATATTAGATTGTAAACATTAACCCTCTGTGTCTCTCCCTAGATACTGAAAGATTGGCTGAGTTTCTCCAACACGTTTCTACTTTAATTTAGATCTCAAGCATCTACAGTATTTTGCTTTTATTAAAGCAATCAATTGAAACCTCAATTAAGGAGTCAAGGGAGGAACTTTCTGAGGCCCTGGTGGAGCTTTTTAATACTTCGCTGCCCAAGGGTGAAGTACCAAATGACCGGAGGTTAGTTAATGTGGTTTCTTTGTTCAAGAAGGGCAGCCGGGATAGGCCAAGTCATTACAGACCAATTAGCTTGATGTCAGTCACGGGGAAGTTATTGGAAAAAATTCTGAGGGACAGGATTATCAACATTTGGAAAGGCAGGGCTAGTCAGCACAGACTTGTTCGAAGAAGATCCTATCTGACTAATTTAACTGAGTTTTTTGATCAGATGACTAATTTAGCTGATGAAGGTTGTGCAGTTGATGACGTCGACATGCAAGGCCTTTGACTGTGGGACCTTGTCCCACATGGAAGGCTGGTCCAAAAGATGCAAGGCAAGTTGGCAAACTCAGTCCAAACTTAGCTTACAAATAGGAGGCAGAGAGTGATTTGAAAGGTTGATTTTTTGATTGGAAGCCTGTGACCAGTGGTGTACCACAGGGATCGGTGCTGGGATCCTTGCTGTTTGTTATGCACATTAACAAATTGGATGTAAATGTAGAAGGTATAAGTGATAAGTTTTCAAATGTCACAAGAAATGATGGTATTGTTGTAGTGAGGAGGGTGGTCTCTGGCTACAGTCTGATATTGATCAGCTGGTAAATTGGGCAGCACTTTGTATGATTGAATTTAAGCCTGATCAGTGTAAGGTGATGCATTTTGGGATGTCTAATAAGAAAGGGACATACACAATGAATGGTAGATCCCAAGGGAATACTGAGAAACAAAAGGACTTTGGTGTACCAGTCCACAAATCCCTGAAGGTGTCAGCACAGGTAGACAAGATGGTGAAGGAGGCATATGGATTGCTTGCCTTCAGCAGCTGGGGCAGAGCATATAGGAGTAAGGAAGTCTTGTTACAACTTGATAAAACATTGGTTAGGTGACAGATGGAATACTGTGTGCAGTTCTGGTTGGCACACTATCAGAAGGACGTGATTGCACTGGAGAGGTGCAGAGGAGATTCACCAGGATGTTATCATAGAATCATAGAATCATAGAGATGTACAGCACGGAAACAGACCCTTCGGTCCAACCTGTCCGTGACGACCAGATATCCCAACCCAATCTCGTCCCACCTGCCAGCACCTGGCCCATTTCCCTCCAAACCCTTCCTATTCATACACCCATCCAAATGCCTCTTAAATGTTGCAATTGTACCAGCCTCCACCACTTCCTCTGCAGCTCATTCCATACACGTACCACCTTCTGCGTGAAAAAGTTGCCCCTTAGGTCTCTTTCATACCTTTCCTCTCTCAAACTAAACCTATGCCCTGTAGTTCTGGACTCCCTGACCCCAGGGAAAAGACTTTGTCTATTTATCCTGTCTATTTATCCTATCCATGCCCCTCATAATTTTGTAAACCTCTATAAGGTCACCCCTCAGTCCCCGACACTCCAGGGAAAACAGCACCAGCCTGTTCAGCCTCTCCCTGTAGCTCAAATCCTCCGGCCCTGACATCATCCTTGTAAATCTTTTCTGAACCTTTTCAAGTTTCACAACATTTTTCTGAGGAGACCAGAATTGCACGCAAGTCTCAGTTATGAAGAGAGATTATATAGACTGGGTTTGTTTTTACTGGAGCAGAGGAAGGTGAAGGAGGATCTGTTTGAGACATACAAAATTGTTAGAGGAATAGAGAGAGTAGATTGTGAGAATCTCTTCCCCATGGCAGAACATGTCCAAAACTTTTGGGCATAAGGTTAAGGTCGGGAGTAAATGGAAATCTGAGAAAATTGTTTTCACCCAGAGAGTGGTAAAAATATGGAATATGCTGCCTGAGGGAGGGTGGCTGAGGCAGATATTCTCACAATATGTAAGAAGGATATCGATGAGCGCTTAAAATGGTTGGACATTGTGGGCTATGGACAAAGAACAATCAAATAGGATTAGTGTAGTTTGATGTTTGTTGATAAGCATAGACATTGGAGGCTGAAGGGCCTGTTTCTGTGCTGTATGACTCAATAACTAGGTCTGTTTTTTATACCAATGTCACATTTAATTTGGATTAATTTGTGATCAACAGTTAATTGAAATCACAAACAGGTCTGTTGCAGCAATTACTTGACGCAATTATCAGTTAAATTAGTCTAATTTTGTAATCTTGAATCCTCAACTTCCTCTACGACCGATAAGGCTGTCCAATTGCACTGATTTGAAGAGATTTTAGCTTAGGGTTTATGCAAATAATTTGGAGTGAAAACATAGGTATTACTTCACCTCCGCACTCTGGTATAATGTCCAGAATAATCCATTTATGCTTTCCTAATAGCATCCCCAGTGGAAACTCCAGGTTTTCACTTTCTGATCACAATGACTCCAGAGGCAGAAGCATGAGAAAAGTTGCACTAAGACAAATATTACTGAGATGTCATAGGAAGAGGATTTTGATGAGAACACAATTATATGTCCAACAACTAAATGTCATAAAGCATCTGACAAAGCTAAAACTCAACTACAATAAAGTAGCATCGTGTATTCAACTCAGAATGTGGTCTTAATATGAACTTTTGAAACATGAATAATTGAAGTTAATGGGCAGACATATTATTGTCTCCAGATCTTCAAGTCTGTCATTACTAAGGATAAGAATTATACCGAACACCCTTCACCGGTTGATGGCCAGAAACCTGCAGATTTCATCAAAATGTAACTCTGTCACTTTTGGTAATGTGTGCGTTTATTTTTGTGTTCGGTCAGTTAAACTGCTGGGAACTGGACTGGGATCTTCACCAGTTACTTTTATTTAAGAAATGTGACGTCACATACTGAGCAATTGAAGCTTATCTTGCTGGTACTGGTTGCTAGGAAACTATAATAGAACAGGGCTCCAAAATGAACAGGATGTCTGACTTACTCCACTTCCTTAGCAGCCACCGCCTGGCTGTATTTGTCATGTGAGTACAGAACCACTGATGCAACCTGATCAGCTGAAGGCAAAGACAGTACAGTTAGAAATCTCTGAATGATTCAAAGATACAGCATGCTGTTCAGGAACAAAAACATTTCACACAATGAAGAAAGAATGAACAATAGTGTGCACCATCTAAAAGATGCACTCCAGCAACTTGTCAATGCTTCTCCAGCAGCAGTTCCTGAACCCTCAACTTCTACCTTCTAAAAGTATAAAGGTAGCAGCACTTGGAAGCTTCCATCCAAGTCCCACACCATCCCAACTCATAATCATATCACCATTCTTACATTGCCACTTGGTCAAAGCCCTAGTAGCACTGTAGGTGTAACTTTGCTGCACGGACTACATTGGTTCAAAACGTTGGCTCGCTATCACCTTCTCTTAAATCGTTGATTTACCAGCAATGTCTATGTCCCATGAAAGACCTAAAAAGAAACCCTTTGGTCCTATCTTCGTACCTGTTATTTTCACCTTCTTCACAGTTTTGGTGGAATGGTTGATCACCTCAACAGTGACTTCAACTGGTTCACCATGGTAATAGATCTATAAGACAGTGCATTTCAAGTGAAGACAATATTTTTCAAAGACTATATTTTGGATCATTTAATTTATCCTTCCATCACAATATGCAATCCTGCCTTCATTAAGAATGAATAATGCTAGAATGTTGTTCCCACTATTTCAGAAAGGGTGCATTCCAGCCACTGATCCTTCTCCCTGTGAAGAACTTGACATCCATCCTGATTGTACATATTACCAGCTTGTAGCTGCACGTTTTTCTGCTGAGAGTGTGGTGCTGGAAAAGCACATCAGGAGAGATGATGGTTTGGGAAAAAGCTCTTCTCCTGCTCCTCGGATGCTGCTTGACCTGTTGTGCTTTTCCAGCACCACACTCTCGACTCTAATCTCCAGCATCTTCAGTCCTCACTTTTGCATGTTTTTCTACTACAATCATGAGTTAACTTTCAGTAACAAACTCAGGATTAACTTCACCACTTCTTTAAATGGTGTCTTATTAGCCTTTCATTTCCTTTGCTTCATCCTCTGCTTCTTTCAATGTTGAAGCATGGAAAGTGACTGTGTTACTCAGTCCTTCATTTTGAGGAGTTAGGGACTGGGATGTGATTTTAATGATCAACAATCATTGTATGTTCAATTGTCAGGGAACTTGGAGTTGATTATGTCAGATGGTGGTGTGACCATTTTTGTGATAGGACATTATCTTAGTAACAACAGCACTGAATGAGCCCTAACAGGCAGCTCCCAAGCACGGTGACTGCTTCAGAGAGCTAAGCCAAATGTTTTAGATTCAGTCAGTATTGTTGGCATCCTGTCCCTCTTCATTATCAGATCTATAAACTACTTCTGAGCAGTTAAAGCAGAGGAACTGACTATACCTAAAACAAATAGCTAGTCTTTCAAATATTTTATAAAGTCCTTGCTAACTTGAATATTTTGCAGACGCCATGGATTTCATTCCAGAAATAGATCTGACCCTATCGGCTTAAAAAGTGAGCAAATACATTGCAGGGACTGGAGGGTTTGAGTTATAAGGAGAAGCTGGATAGGCTGAGACTTTATTCACTGAAGTGTAGAATGTTGAGGGGTAACCTTGTAGAAGTTTATAAAATCTCGTGGGACATAAATAAGGTGAATAGCAAAGGTCTTTTCCCTTGGATGGGGGAGTTCAAAATGAGGGGGTGTATTTTTAAGGTGAGAGGAGAAAGAGTTAAAAGAGCCCTGAGGGGAAACTTTTTCATATTCATAGATGGACGAAGTGGTTGATGCAGATGCAGTTACAACATTTGGAAAGGTACGTGAATGGGAAAGGTTTAGAGGGATATGGGTTGAACGCAGGCAAGTGGGACTAGTTAAGTTTGGGTAATTTGATCGGCCTGTGTGAGTTGGGCTGAAGGGTCCGTTTCCATGCTGTATGACTCTATATCTATCACCTAACATGTCTGTATTCATTCCAAAGCAATTTGAAAGCCATTACTTTTCAATTGGTGTTATGTGCACAAATGAGGTAACCAAATTACACACAGCAGGCTTCCACAAACAGCAGAATCAGCTGAGAGAGAAGTACGGCTCAGAATACCAAAATCCCCCTCTGTTCTCCTTTGAATACTATCATGTGATCTCTTACATCTACGTGAGCAGGAAGATGAAGCCTATCTCCAAACCTGCTGGTCATTTAGACAAGCAGGTCCTCTCATTGATTTATAGATCTCTGTTGGCCATCTGCATTTCTGAGGGTAGAACATGGTTTGCCAAACACTCACCTCTTTGTTCAGTGATGCTTCCAGGTGGAGAGGTTTATCTGACATGAGGAATTGTCGGGTCGTTTTAGCCACTGGCTGAAAAATTGGTTTATCAGGAGCATACTGTACTTTACGGATAACCATTGACACGGAACTCCTGGGGGAAGAAAAACATTGAGGATATGAATAATTGTGATCAGGTAGATATTTTAGCAATGTAATTGTATTTGAACTGGAATGCAATCCTCTGTTGTTCTTTTAAAGCAACATGTTATGCAGATATCAGCCAATGAAGTACCCCTATGAGTGGATGAGATGGCATACATTTGCAAATGGATCTAATGTAGAGATTTATTGTGCCCACACATGTGCTTATCCCTTACTTGTCTGTTCAAGTGGATTAGCAGACTGTGTGCATTAGCAAACTGACTGGGTGCACACTGTCGTATTATAGATTCCAGAAAAACAGTCCACCTTCAAGCCAGCTAGATGACATCACAACATGTGATGCTCCAGGATAAAGATTCTCATTTCACCTTCATTAATTACAGTGCAATAGAGTCAGTACAGTCTGCAGTTAGTCTGTCAGCCGTGTCAGCGTTGCTTTCATGTAATGTACAGTAACATTAGTAAGTACACAAGCCAGACTAGGTGTAAGTCTCAGATTTTGTGGCAGTTTAAACAGTTCCTGTTGCTCATTAACTTCAAGACATCTGAATCACCAAGAATCCAGTGTTTTTGGTAGATGTTACATCAGTTAACATGCAAGGCAGCATTCAGACCATATCATACTGACAGTGGTGTTTGACCCAAGAAGCCACATCACACACTGTTACATTACAGGGCTGTGTGAGTGATCCCAGCTCACTTACTTTCCACCTGATTATGTGTCAAGAAAGGCAGCAATATTAATTACTTTCCAGGTTCAGACAAATGTGCACTTACCTTTTAGAGATTTTCTCATCGATGCTGAGAGTCTTTGCACAGAATGCCAATATTTGAAAGTCCACCCCACAACACTGTGGAAAGAGTAGAGAAACTCTCCCAAGTCACATATATAATAGGATTGAAAGGTAACATTCTACTGTTAAAACTTCCAAAGGACAAAACCTACTCATTCTGAAGCCAAGCAATGGTACTGAATTCAACCAATGAGTATAAGCAGGACTTGTTTGTTTCCCCAACACAGATGAGTCTCCAAGAACAAGGAAAAAGATGGTGGGTGGAGGAGAATCAAGGGCAAGCTAACGGTAATTTCCACCTACATGTGGCTAGAGCAAATTCAAGCAATTGATGGTAATGTTCTGACCTTTAAACATGTACTGCATACACAGTATTGGACCAGGGCTGACTACACTTTCATTTCCTGAACAAACCTGAGAATGGAGCATAATAGCCTAATGCTCCAACCTACTTCTGTTGGAGATTAAGCCAAATCAAACTGTCCTGCACTTAAAGAGGGGACCAGTTACACCATTTAGTTGTGCGATCGTTTAGGTGAAAGTAAGACTGTAAATGTTGTAGAGTCAGAGTTGTAAAGCATGGCACTAGAGAAGGCACAGCAGGTTAGGCAACATCTGAGGAGTAAGAGAATTGACTTTTTGGTCTTCAGTCCTGAAGAAGGGTACTGCCCGAAACATCGACTTTGTTGATCCTCGGATGCTGCCTGACCTGCTGTGCTTTCTCTAGTGGGAGAAAGGGAGGTCTGCAGATGCTGGAGATCAGAGTTGAGAGTGTGTTGCTGGAAAAGCATAGCAGGTCAGGCAGTATCCAAAGAGCTGAAGGATCGATGTTTCGGGCCAGAGCCCGGATGATGAAAGGCTTCCTGATGAAGAGCTCTGGTCGATTCTCCTGCTCCTCGGATGCTGCCTGACCTGCTGTGCTTTTCCAGCAACACACCCTCCACCATGCTTTCTCTAGTGCCATGTTTTATCAACACTAGTGCCATCTTTTTAGACTTAAATAGTCTAATCACTTACCCTCAATTCTCCATGTGCTACAAAAAGGGAGGAATCCCCGATGTAACACGTCTTACATTCACCACCTTCCTCAACCACCAATTCCAATCACCTTTACCCTCTACCTGAAAACAATAGGAGTCCCATTAGCAAAGAAGGAAATTGGGCCCCTAAATGTAGCCATAAACTTTCTTTTTGTTGCCAACAGACAAATACATTTATACTGATGACCACATTATATGATGTGACAAAATCCTGAGCATAAAACAAAGAACTTTCAACTGAAGAAATTGTATCAGAGTCTTTACCCATTTACCATTAATTTCGATTTCATCCCACTTTTATTTTTAAAGCCATTATTTTTTTAAAAAATAAAACAATGAGGCTTGCTAGCTTCTGTTTAGTACTTTAACCAAGTGCTACTCCTCTGTGCAAACTGGGAGAGTTACTATGCAAAGTTTCTCATCAGTAAACACAAAAATGAACGTCCCATCAAAGTCACTGCCGAGGAAGGGAGCTAGACAATCTATTCCTTTCTTCTAAAATTGAGACCAATTGCAACAGCCCAAGTGGTATCCTAGCATAGATCTGGGGTTAATCTTTGCCTGCCCTGATTAGTTTTACTCTATGTGGTGCTTCTTTCTCATGACATCACTGGGGAAAATCAGTGTCCTAAACTGCCAGGATTCATTATCTTGAGATCAACAGCGTTTAGTTTGTCAATTAATCACTTGAGTCAGCACAGACACATTCAACAATATTTCTATATTGTGTAGAATTGAGGTGCAAAGTGAGATTGCCTTATGAGATGTTGTGAGTCACTTTAGTTGGTTTTGAATATTCAGTGTCATGTTGGGGTGGAGCTGTTTCAGATACAAAGCTGTTCATAAGTTAGCACCATCCAATCTTTTTTCAATGTTATGATTACATGCTGATAGCTGAATAGCACATGGGCTGCTTCTGACCCAATGCATCAACAGTGCAGCATGGATTAACATAGCCTCCTTCAAGCTTTGTCAGTGCTGTGGAGATAGGGGTCTAATGATATGCAGAATCATCTCTGGAAATGCACTATGACCTCAGCAGACATAGGCTAGAAGGTTGAAACCAGTGCAACTCTAGTGTTATGATCCTATATTAGAACACAAAGTATTTATAGACATTTTTAACTTTTATTTCCAAAAAGGGGTATTTTTAAAAAGAGGACAGTTATAAAAAAGAGAGCCAATCTGTGGATATAAATTCGTTGACAGACTGACAAAATCCTTTATGAAGCTCATGAAACGTTGCACCTGTAAAACAATCAGAGAAGCTTCAAATAGGGAGAGGTTTAATAAGAGTAGATAACAAGGGACTGACTACTCCCCCGCTCAGCAGTTAGTCACCTCATTCCCCTCCAGGAATATACAAAACTTGTTAAAAACTGACTGAAAGCCTAACTTCTGTGTGTAAGCTTTAGCTACATATTCCAGTATGCGGACTGAAATGTTGTTAGGGCCATAGCTTTAAGAGTAACTATTTTAAACACCCTGTGTTGCAGGTAAAAGAAAGGACATTCTGAGTGCTGCAATTCTATCACTGTCAATAGGAGTCAGAACTGCAAAACTAAGAATGTCGAAACTAACAAATCAAATGCCAACATCACCCTACCAGCACCATTCAATAATGACCACAACTTCTTTTTGCTCTTCATGAACAATTCAGAAACTGAGCCAAATATACATACTTTATCATTTTAGCCTCACCTTTTATTTATACTCTGGGTGTATCATTAGAATCTAACATGATCTGAAGGAATGCCTGCGGCCAAATAAAATCAGGAAACAAATGATGGGATATATTAATTCAGAGTTAATTGGATGTCAGTCAATTGGATAAATATGGGGATTTAGCAATCAGTGGTGTGTGAGTTTCATGGAGTAAGGTTAACTTCAATAGAGGTCTCACTTAAACTGTGGACAAACAGTACATGTTATATATATTAGAAGACATTGTGCATATACAAAGTTCATGTACTGTTTGTGTGAAATGCTATTTTCTCTGCCTGTATCTCAACACCACTGACGCTCAGTAGCATCAATGTGTATCATTGACAAGATGCGCTGCAGAAATTCACCAAAACACCTTAGACAGCACCTTACAAACCTACAATCACTTCCATCAAGAAGGACAAAGGCAGCAGATATAGGGAAAATTACAACCTCAAACCTCTCCACCCAACTCCCATCCTGACCCTGAAATATATCAGTATTCCATTGCTGTCGCTGAGTCAAAATTCTGGATTTTCCACCCTAAATGACAATATGGGTCCACAGCACATGAGCTACAATGGTTCAAGTAGGCAGCTGACCACCATCTTCTCAAGGGCAACTCAGAACAGGCAATAAATACTGGCCAGATAGTAATGCCCATGAGTGAATAAAATAAATTGGGAATTAATGAACTGTCTTTTTGTTAATTTAAGAAAACCTGGTTAAATTGGCTCCTTTTGAACCTAAAATTCACTTGGGTCAGGGAGAAAGTGATTCTGAATTGAAAGGATCCTTATTAAATGAACATTGTTGTGACTAACTAGGGAAGTGGGTGAATAAGCAAGGGGAGCCAGTTCTCACCTTCCTCATGCAGGAACTTAATGATTTGGGGTATTCCATGCAGTACCGTAACAAATTAGATCCCCTTTCTTGGGTGCTGATCATATCACTGGACACATGCCAAATGTTTTTAATAAATACTATTTAAGAAAATTCTGAGGTTTGGCAATGAGCTTTTCTGAGGAGCAGAAGAATCTCTACTAAAACAAGTGCTGCCCTGACACCAGCCCAGAACACCCACTGGTAAGCAGTTCAAGGTGACTCCTGATCTGACTACTGTATACCCTCTCATGGCTCTTTTTGAGGGAGACTTTACAATTTTACTTACTGTCTTACCAAAATAGTGTTGCTGAGTTTGACTGCAAACATAGGTTTAGGTTCTGCCAAAGTGGTCATTTGTCACTGTCTGAAAACCTTAAACTTTTTCAACACCTTCTAGGTTAGTCTTATGGGCAGAGGGTAGCAACATTTGGGCTTGGCCTTAATACACTGCCCATGGTTTCTGTACTGAGCCAGTGTTCCAGATCCTGAAGACATCCATTCTTGTCAGACACCCCTTGAGCCCACGCAGCACCTGAAAGCTCTCACCTTGTCAATTTCATTGGCACCCAGCTGCAAGGTTACGGAACAGGGGAGATAGTCCGGGAACTGTCAAAGGAGAAATAGAAAGCATGAACACTTTTGGGTTGAGACCTCATTTTGATGCAACACAAACCTAAGAAAAATAAGCTGCAATACACCAACTGCTCATTATCCTTAGTGGATAGGGGCACAGATTTTCCGTGGATAACAAAGAAAAAGGGGATATCACTCCAATTTAACTCTCCCATGGATTATAAATGATCACATGATCGCACTGGACAAGTCTGGTGCTTACTTTACAATTCAGGGTGTATCTCAATATCTTACATTGCCTAGGGTAGCCCCATTATTAATCCTATATCTCCTGTTGATTGTAACTGACAATGAAATGGGTGATTCAAATACAAAAGTCTCTCTGTAAAGAAACATTTCCACTACTATCGTCTTACACATGTATGCTTGCTGTCGATATAGCCCTGCTTCAAGTGAGTGGTATGCTGTAATCACACTAGCTAATTTTCCTTCAGTGCATAGCGGCAATTCTTTAAATGTGGAAAGATTTATATAACAAGATTTTGCAGGGTGAAGAAGGCCATTCAGCACACTGTGTCTGTGCCATAGCAGAGTACAACAGTAAACCATAGTCCAGGGATTGGAGGTCACGTGTAGCACAGGCTGTGTAAAGTCTTTAATTCCTGAAGGAATTACTGAATCAAACAGATTTATATCACACTGCGGTTGTGTCATAGTTACCATTGCAGATGGTAACAATTTATTCCAGAGATTTTGTTCACTTGAATATAAGTTCCCCAGTTGTCATGATTTCAACTTGTAGTGAAAGTAGTGGAAGCGGGTTATTTAGCCCATTGAGTCCACACCAACCCTCCATACAGCATCCTACATAGACCCACCCCCTACTCTATCCCTGTAACCCTGCATTTCCTATGGCTAATCTACCTAACCTGCACATCTTCGGACTGAATCGTCTCTAACCGTACATCAAGCCACTGGATTGCCAGTCCAGTAACAAAATAATTCTCTCACCATATCGCCAGTTTATTGGCAGGCAGGAGTTGCATATGGCTCCAGCAACAGCTCCATTCATTTTCACAAAATCACAACTTTGAATGACAATAGGAGCCATTGAAGATTGTGTAATTGAAAAGTAGTGATATCAGATTATTACAAGCTTCACAAATAATCAGATAGCTTGCTAGCTCCTCCCCGGTTACAAGTACAGCAGTGGTTCAATGTAAGTACCTGAAAGTAGAATGGATAAGCTTTATCTCCAAACTTCCTTTCCAAACGCTCCTGCAACTTGGTTTGGGCTTTAGCTTTTTCTCCTGATGGAGGTGGATAGACTTGCACAGTGGACTCATATAAATCTCTTCTGAACTTTAACCCACAAACATCTATATCCTCACGCCCATAGCGGAATGCACAGAGTAGTCTGCAAAACACTGAATAGTCCAGAAATGACACAGAGATCATAAAGTTATTTTAAGAACTTGGGAATTACAAAGTAACATAAATAGGTCAACTGAATGGGCAAAGTTGGCAAATGGAGCATAATGTTGGAAAAAGTGAAATGATTCATTTTGACTTGATGGATAAAAATGAAGCATATTATCTAAAGGGTGAGAGATTGCAGAGCCTTAAGGTGCAGAGTGATCTGAGTGCCCTAGTACATGAATCACAAAAGATAAGTATGCAAGTGCAACAAGTAAGCTGGAAATCCAATACACCATTGTTATTTTATTGTAGGGAGAATGAAATATACAGGGCATTGTAGAGACTACATCTGGAGTACTGTGTAAAATATTAAGTTTCCTATTGAAGGAAGAATGTAAATGAATTGGAAGCAGTTCAGAGAGCTTTTATATATGAATGAATTAGGTGGACTGTCTGAGAGGACAGATACAAGTTAGCTGGAGCTTAGAAGTGTAGGAGGGATTTGATTGAGAAAAAGATCTAGGCATCTTGATAAGTTGAATATAGAAAGGGTATTTTATCTACTGGGAAAATCTAGAACTAGGAATCACTGTTTCACATTAAGTGGTTACCCATTTAAGACAGAGATGAGGAGAAACTTTTTCTCACAGAGAGTTTTGAATCTTTTGCACTCTCTTCCTCAATTGTGGTAGGAACAGGCTCTGAATATTTTTAAGGCAGAAAATATCAGTTTTCTTTAATAAGCAAGTGGAACTAAAGGGTATTGGGAGTAGGCAGGAATGAGGAATAATCAGATCAGTCACAATCTTATTGAGTGGCAGAACAGCCAAAGGGCCAGATATCCTACACTGCTCCTAATTCATACGTTTGTATGAAATAATTGTCACTAAATGTCAGCAGTGAATAATGTTCCATATAGTTCTGCAACTTGTTTTACATGACATTTCATTAATCCTCCTCTATGGAAGGATTTCTCACAGGAGACATGTATTCAGCTCAATTAGTTACTATTTGTTATTTGGCTCATGGCAGACAGATCAAGGTTTCAGACCTACTGCTTCCTCTTCTTCATTTCAGCACTCCCATTAATTCTTTCTGCTTGAGGATCAACATCTTGTACATCTTTCGAAAATTCCTGGCATAGATCTAGCAAGGTAAAGCTGGACATCAGTGAGGCACTATAGGCCATCAGCAGCAGAATTGTAGTGCACTGCATCCCCCTCTGTCTACCATTACCATTATGATGGGAGATCAAGCCTTCTTCAATAGGGAGCTCAGGTAGGCATGCTACAAGCAGCATCAGGAAAACCTAAAAATGAGGTGTCAACCTAGAGAATATGTCACACAGGACTACTTGTGTGCAAAGCAGCACAGCAGCACATAGTAGACAGAGCTAAGCGATCCTACAGTGATTAAAGAGCTGCAGTCCTGCCTCATTCAATTGTGAATGGTGATGGACAATTGAAAACTCACCGTCAGATGAGACTCCAAAAAAACCCCATCCTCAATGATGGGGGAGCACAGAACATCATGCAAAACATAAGGCTGAAGTATTTTCACCCACCTTCAGCTAGAAGTGCCGAGTGAATGCTCCATCTCGGCCTCCTCTAAAGGTCCCTACCATTATGGAATTGTTATGATTCTGCCAATTTGAGTCACTTCAAGTGATATCAAGAAACAGTTGGAAGCACTGTACATTGCAAAAACTATGGGACCTGACAACTTTCAAGCAATAGTACTGAAGACTTGTGACCCTGGTACAGCTATAACTGGCATATACCCAACCATGTCGTAAATTGCCCAAACCAACCTGGCCGATTACAGCCCTATCAGTCTACTCTCGATCCTAAGTAAAGTGATGGAAATGATCATTAACAGTGTTATTCAGCAGTACTTACTCAACAATAACTTGCTCACTGATGCCCAGTTTGTGTTTTGACAGGATCATTCAGCTCCTGACCTCATTACAGTATGTGTCCACATATAACAAAGTATGGCATCAAGAAGCCCCAGCAAATGGGTCAATGAGAATCAACAGGAAACCTCTTCACCCGTTGGAGTTATTCCTAGCATAAAGGAAGATGGTTGTGGTTGTTGAAGGCCAATTTCTCAGCCCCAGAACATTACTACGGACAGTCCTCACGGGAGTGTCCTAAGTTCAAACATTTTCACCTTCCCTCCATCAAAAGATCAAAGTGGGGATGTTTGCACAATGTCCAGCACCATTTGTCACTCCTCAAATACTGAAGCAGCCTTTGTCCATATATAGGAACAGCTGGACAATATCCAGGGTTGGGCGGTTAAGTAGCAAATAACATTCATGCCCACAGGCAGTGCCATCTCCAACAGAGACAGCTAACCCTAACCATTGCCTTTGATAGCCTTTGGCATTACCATCACTAAATCCTCACTATCTACCATCTGGGGGCCATTACTGGACAGAAATTGAACTCAGCTGACTATTTAAATACAGTGGCTACAAGAGCAGGTTAGAGGTTAGAAATTCTACAGTGACCAGCTCACTCCCTGTCTCCACAACATCTTTACACCATCTACAAGGCACAAGTCAGGAGTGTGATTGAATACTCCCTATTAGTCTCGAAAGGGTTAGCTCCTATAATGCTCCAGACGCTTGACACCATTAGAACAAAGCAGTCTTTTGATCAGTACCCCAACCAACACTTTAAACAGTCATTCTCCTCACCACTGCTGCTCAGAAGCAGCAGTATGTAACATCTATAAGATGCATTTTTTAAAATTCACCAGCGCACTTTAGGTAGCAATTTTAATTCCATGACCACTGCCAGGAAGAAGATACATGAGGTCATCACAACCTGTAAGTTCCCCTCCAAGCTATACACCATCCTGACTTGGAACTATATCAGCATTCCTTCATTATCGTTGGCTCAGAATCCTAGAACTTCCTTCCTAGTAGTTAACCCTACACCCCAAAGTCTACATTGGTTGAAGAAGGCAGCTCGCAGCCATCTTCTCAGGGCAATTAGAGATGGGCAGTAAATGTTGGCCCCTGCCAGAAATACCCACATCCTGTAAAGGAGTAATAAAAAAGAGTCATGATAGTATGGTTATCCCTTCATCCACTCCTACTGGGGATGTGTTCAGTGAAGGCTTTAGCAGATGTGGCTTGAATGTGCAGCTTTTGGAAATGGAAATGGTCAGTTATCTGGTTGCAGCTATGGATGGAACGAGATTTGCCTCAGATAAAAGCTTAAAAAAACTGTCAGCCAAACAGTTGAGCTGGTGGATTGGAATGCAGGACACCTGCCTTCAGTTGATCAGAACTACGCTGGCCCAAGCCTGAAGATTCCCAAGGGGTCTAAACTTAACCAGCTCTGTGATCGGGCCTAGCCGGTGCACACCTAATTGAAGAGACCCAAAGGATCAGTACAACCTGGCCAAGGCTTCATGTACACACCTAGAGTGGGCCAGTCATTCACTGTGACAGATAGTTCATCTGATGAGAAATGGAAATTTGCAGACAATTACAGGTTGTTCTAGTATAATGTGCGTTTTGTCAATGTGAATTAGCTATAATGTGATTGACAAATTGTGGATGCCGCTTGGATAACGCAAACTTTCTAATGAACGGGTATAGCGATCATCTACAGTCTGGTTTTCCAGAGCGTGACTTTCTATAGCTCGAAGTTTCAGAGGAACACAACTGTTGCATTATAGCAGAATGACCACCACACAAGCAGTGGTCCCCAGTGAAACACAGGAGAAGCTTAGAATAAACTATATAGAACAGTGTATGATTGCAAATATGATTAGGAAGTGTCATGGTCCTCCTAATTCCACTGAATGACTTTTTAAAAATTGATGTATTACAAGTTGCTGAAATGTCCATCCATTCTGCTTTCTGCAATGTCTTCTTTAATAGGCTCTGAGTTCATATTTTCCAGGAGTCTTAAACTTGTTCAAAATATCCATCCTGGTTTGTAAAAAATAGACCTCAGGAATTTATCAGTGTTAAGAATAATTGTGAGAGTAGGGTGCAGAATGTTCCATAGAAAAATTGGCATGGTTGGTACTTGTTTTGAAACCTTGAAATGACCGCACAATGTAGCCACTAGTGTCTGTCCCAACACTTCAATGGTGTTAAACAAAAAGAGAAATTGCTAGAGAAATTCAACAGAACATCTGTGGGTAAAAAACCGTTAACATTTCATGTCCAGTGACCCTTCTTCAGAGTTTCTCCAGTTTTTGTTTCAGATCTTCAACATCTGTAGTTCTTCGTTTTATTCAATTCAATGTTGTCCATTTTCACTCGCACATGCAGGAGATATGGTCTTTAAATGCACATGCATGGGTCATTATGTGTACATCTGAGCAGGTTACAAAAGGCTATCAATGTGTTATTGGAAGTCAAATGAAATGAGCTAGAGTTCTTCAGCAATTTATTTTAAACACAGCTTGATCATGTTTAATCGACCAATAAAAGTACAGGGTTTGAGGATTTAGTGAATGTCAGATTACAGTGTGTGTGAAGTTCAGTGCGTGTGAGTGTCAGTGTGTGTGTGAGTGTCAGTGTGTGTGTGAGCATTCTGTATACATAAGGACCAATTTGTACAGGTTTCAGTGAATGTAATAAGGGTTTAGAAAATAGAACATAGAACAATATAGCGCAGAACAGGCTCTTCGGCCCTCGACGTTGCACCGACCTGTGAACTATTCTCAGCTCGTCCCCCTACACTATCCCAAAATCATCCATGTGCTTATCTAAGGATTGTTTAAATCTCCCTAATGTGGCTGAGTTGACTACATTAGCAGGTAGGGCATTCCACGCCCTTACTACTCTCTGAGTAAAGTTTGGTTTTGGTGTCAGGACTCTGAGCGTTTGTGAAGTTTTGTGTCTGAGAGGTTCTGTGTTTATGAAGCATAATCTGTACTTGAAAGTGCAAGGTGTTTTATTTTTGATCAAAAATATTATGTTAACCCTCAAGTAATAAACATCCGTTGATCTTATTTCTCAGGACACAAAACCTTTACAGAAAAGCAAGAGTCTGAGCAAATGGTCAAGACAATCATTTTTTTTTCAACATTACAGTGGGATTTCTCACCTTTTCTATCCTTAATGTAACCAGTGTCCAATACAAGCACACCATCTGCAAATAAATCAGATAAGATCAGTTACTGCAACCAGACTTGATCATGCTGTTTGGTTCTTCCAAAAACAGCTTTCCCATGAACCAGCTCAGGACACTATGATTCATCCAGTTCAGTACAAGATAACCTATCAGAGATACTCTGTAGATCATTCTGCATCAGCCCTGGGGCTTCTCTTTAGCTCTATGATTCTGGGTAGAATCAGCACCAACCTTCCCATTAACCAATCTTGAAATGTTATGTGTTATGGTACTAACTGCCAATACTGCCAACAAACTGTCCTGGTTGTTGTGTGGTATCGGAGGTACACTATTATTGGAGTTGGATTACATGAGATGGATTTTTTTGGGGGTGGATTAAATAAGAGAAGTTTTGTATTTTAGGGAGTGTGATGTCCACGCAGTGTTGCTTCTGGCAGCAATGTAAAGACTTCATTGATTTGCTGAGGCACAGGCAGTTACCTAAGTAGCCTGTTCAGGTTTCCTTGATCAAATCAATGAAGAACCCAGTATGGGTGGCAGAGGTCACAGTTGGTGGCATACACCCATCAGGAATTAACAAAGTTCACGGAGTATTGGTAAAAGTAAGGCTAAATAAACAGGTTTCTCCCCTGATTAATTTTATAGATTTCTTATTTGGAAGATGTGGAAAATATAGCAATAAAGATCTGTAATGTGCGTTGATTACATTGGGGATAGGTTTCTTTGGAGTTGAATTGCATTGGGATTGGATTCTAAAGGAACCATATGATATTGGTTGCAATATGTAGATCTATTGTGTTAGAATTATGGTATTTTGATATTTTTAGGTTGGGTTTTATTGGGAGGGAAGTCTTGTGGCACAATGGGTAGTATCACAGCTCAGAGCCAGGAGCTCCAGGTTTGAGCTCAGAGAAGGTACATTCATAACATCCATTAGAAAGACAGAGGTTGAAGGGGGCCTAATTGAGGTTTATAAAATCATGAGAGATTATAGATAGGGTGGATAATAAGAAGCCTTTTCCCAGCGTAGGGGACTCAATTACTAAGGGTCATGAGTCCAAGGTGAGCGGAGAAAAGTTTAAGGGAAGTATGTGTGGAAGGTTCTTCGTGCAGAGGGGGGTGGGTGCCTGGAATGCGGTGTCAGCGAAGGTGATAGAGGCGGGAGTGATAGCGTCATTTAAGATGTATTGAGACAGATTCATGAATGGGCAGGGAGCAGAGGGATATAGATCCTTGGAAAATAGGTAATGGGTTTAGATAGAGGATCTGGATCAGCACAGGTTTGGAGGGCCAAAGGGCTTGTTTCTGTACTGTAATTTTCTTTGCTCTTTGTTCTTTGTATGACCAAAATCCTCCTGATACCCCCATAGCAAGTAATAAGAGTAGGGGATTATTCAGGTCAGCCATGCTTGATTTGGACTGGTTGCTTCAAGCTATAGCTTCTGGCAATAGGCTAGCAGACTGTTCCAGGAAAATCTAGCTGTGGAGAGAGTTACTGGGGATATATTTGTGCGCCTCATGTGTGACTAGGCTTGGGAAGACTCTCAGGCTATATTAAAGAGTCTGCAAGGGGTTATATTGTATTAAGGAAGAATGTACTGTATTAAGGAAGAATAATATTGTGGGGGATTATGTTGAGGAACGGTAATAATGCGAAATATATTGAATTATATTGTATTTGGAATTTACTGTTGTTGTACATTGTTTTTATAAAGTTGCATTGCTGAACTGTCAATAGCAGCAGCTTTTTCCTGAGCTTTGTTCAGAAGGTGTACTGCACAACAGTTTTGTTTTCTCAGCGTCCATTTAGGAAAGTCTGTTATTTTAGTGGAAACATCAGGTTGATTTTTTTAGCAGATGTAAATGCTCTGTTTGTAACATTCAGCTCATAATCATTCACAATGCAAATCTCATGGCTCAGCAGCACTTCGTGGCTCTGCCCCCAAACTTTTGTTTCACTGTAGAATCTCCATAATAAAACTGATGAAGTTGACAGCAATGTTGATTTGACTGACGCTCCAGATACCCTGTTTGTACTCTGAACAGTCCATGGTTTTCTGCATTTTGCTGTCCACTCTATGTTGATCCTATCAGCTTTTCCTCTCATGGCTATAGTGACATTTCTAAATATCGCTACATACAGTGTTTTCTTTAATGATCAAGATGGAAGAAGTTGGCGTAAGTTCTTTCTAATGCCAGCTAACAAACACGAAACTGGAAAACTACGATGCATGCCTGTCAATTTTATGTGAATAAATTATCTGTTAACATTAAGGAACATAGTCATTATGGGATAGTGCATACTTGCTACCTAAAAGCACCCGGTCAATTTTTTTTACAGTGGCACAAAGAATTGTGATTTTAATGGATACAAAGTGTAGAATCTCTTGGTATTGCAAAACAAGTTTTCTTTCAGAACATATACTTACCAACAGGATCAGTGTGGGTGACATGATCCACAAAATCTCTCTTGCCCAAGTAGACAGCAATCTGTGAAAGTAGTGATAAAACAGTGTTAGGTCAATCTGAGACTGAGACGGTCATTACAAATTACATCCTCTGCCTATCACAACAATAACCTCTGCTTCCATGTAACATAACTTTGCTTTAGTTGGTTATTCATGACTTAAGGTTAAAACAGGCTTCATTTGAGAATAATGTCCTTGCAATTTATAAAAAGGGAAAGAAAGAACAGCGAAAGGAAGAGAGAAAGAGAAAACAATTAAACAATGTTTACACGGGGGATCTAAGATGGCGGTGATCTGAGAAGATCACACTGCAGAGCTTCGCCTTGCAGCAGGAGCAGGACGGTCCTTTAACCCGCCCAACCCAGGTCATCAGGATTTTTTGGGGCATTGGAAAGATTGTGGAGCCCCAAGAAACATTTAAAAATTGACTTATCTGTATTTTAAGCTGTCCAGAAATGCCTAAAAAGGGAGGAGGAGCATCTGAGGCTGGGCCTGCAGCTCAGCCTGCAGCAGCCTCGGAGCCGATTACTCTCCAGGACCTGGTGAACCAGCTCTCGAAATCTCGTGAGATGTTGGGGAAATAGATTGAAGAGAAGCTGGCTCCAGTCTCTTTCATGCTGCAGAAGCACGAGCAGCAGCTGGGAGACCTGGAGAAGAGGACGGATGAGGTGGAGCACAGGGTCACAGTGGTGGAAGCTGATGCCAGTTCATTCAAGGAAGAGATCCAAGCCCTGAAGACGCAGGTTCATAATTTGCGTGACCAAGTGGATGATCTTGAAAACAGGGGCAGGAGAAAAAACATTCGGATCATCGGTCTGCCTGAGGGTAAGGAAGATGAGTGGCTAACGGAATTTGTTGAAGATTGTTTTCCGAAATTCCTTGACTTGGAGACTGGCATGAGAGGATTGAAGATAAAGGGGGCTCACCAGGTCGCAGCATGGAGGTCAGGTCTGGGTCAACGCCTTCGTCCTTTCCTGGTGCGGTTCCATCATTACCGGGATAAGGAGAGAGTCATAGAGGCTTCCAGACTCCAGGGGAAGGATCCAAAGGCCCTAATTTACGAGGGGTCTAAGATCATGTTTTTTCAGGACTTTTCAGCGGCGGTGATCAAGAAACGAAAATCATATGATGGTGTCAAGAGAAGACTGAAGGAGCTTGGGATTCAGTACTCCCTGAGATATCCGGCAGTGCTTCAGATCACCTTAGATGGATCCATGCATCTCTTTGACACATCGGAGAAGGCAAGAGACTTTATGGACAAACTAACCTAATTTTTTTCTGACCCCTGCGGTAACTCTGAATCTGGTGGCATCCTGTACGATTGGTAATATTGCCATCTCGGATCATGCTCCAGTGTACCTCATGGTTAAAATTAAGGATGTTACAGTGGATTCAAAGTACTGGCGAATGGACCCCTTTATTCTCATGGACAGTAAGTTTGTGGAGTATTTCTCAAGGGAATTTCAGGCATTCCTAGACATCAACATAGGCTCGGTTGATAGCTCATCTGTTCTCTTGGAAACTGCCAAAGCTTATGCCAAGGGGTTAGTTATTTCATATTTCACCAGTGGGAAGCGGCAGAAGGGTGAGCAGCAACATCTCCTTGAAGCACGATGTTGTGCCGAACATTTGTCCTAGCTTAAGCACCCATCCATGTACCTATCCAATTGCCGCTTAAAGGTCACCAAAGATTCTGACTCTGCCACTCCCACAGGCAGCGCATTCCATGCCCCCACCACTCTCTAGGTAAAGAACCCACCCCGATAAACTGAGAGAGGATAGAAAGGGGAGCGACTGACTGAGCGGGAGATGAAGAGATGTTAGATGAGGGTGAAGTTAGATAGATCAGAAGACCGCATTAGAGTTGATCAGTATGCACAGACAGAAGTTAGAAGTTTTATTTAGAATTTCCTCTGGACTGCAAGCCTTTTGTCTAGGCGCCATATCCTGTGAGCACAATGATGATACTGGCTGTCATCCCAGATCATTTATTTTCAATACTGCCACAGAGTTGTTTATTGACAGCTAAACAGAACCCATTAGGCCAATAGATTGGTTTCATGGAGAAAGCTGAATTTCCAAGCGCAGCAGGAAATGATAACTACCCACGATATTGTGTGAGAAGCTGGGCCAGAGAATCTCAGTGAGAGGGATCACTGACAGAGGGGAAATCATCATCTCAGCTGTGGGTCAAATAATGATTGATAAAGTTTACACACCACTTCCCTAGTTTTGTAATCCACATTTCAATTTATATAGCTCAGTTTCAGGAGTGCATTTTAAGAACCTTATCTCTTTATACTTTGCATATATTGGTAT
>NC_057722.1:11569366-11587783 GCF_004010195.1 Chiloscyllium plagiosum | reverse complement strand
GTTTTCAACCGGGTATGATAGATTCAGGATTTAAACATTGGGTAGCTAGGGGTATATCTTGTATGTGTGATTTATTTGAGGGAGATGTAATGATGTCCTTTGATCAGTTAGTACGGACGTACGAGTTACCTAATAGAGACCTCTTTTGTTTTTTTCAAGTTAGGGATTTTATTCAAAAAAGGACCACACTTTTGACTGATCCCTACAAATCTGACATAGAAAGAAGGGTACTAAGGGCTAAGAGTACACTTTCTGTCAGTACTCTATATCACCAATTGGGAGGTGCCACCTCAGATGAGTCAGATCGACTCTGCAAGATGTGGGAAAGAGAGCTGGGTGTTGAAGTTTCTTCAGAGGCATGGGAGGATATTTGGGAGAATGCAAGGAAGATATCAATTTGCAATAGGACCCATGCTTTACAGTTGAAGATTCTCCACAGGGTCCACTTAGCCCCAGACCGTTTGTCAAAATTTAAACCAGGGGTATCTTCGGCATGTCCCAAGTGCAAGTTCTGCACAGGCACTCATACCCATAGTCTTTGGTCTTCTGACAGGCTTCAAACATATTGGAGCGCTGTAGTGGGTGCAATGGAGAGGATTTTAGGTGTAGGGGCGGAGAAGGATCCTATTTCTCTCCTTTTGGGCCTACTCATTGTATTTCCTGCAGACGCGCATAAGAAAAAACTTTTCAATATTCTTACGTTCTGTGCAAGGAAGTATATCTTGCTTGGTTGGATATCCGAAAACCCCCCAGGCCTGTCGGGTTGGTGAAAGATGGTTATGGAGCATATTCCCATGGATTTTCTCACAAATATGGCACACCACAAAACTGAGAATTTTTACAAGACATGGCAACCCTTTTTGAAATACTTGGACACAGATTTATCTGCCACACTAACAAGGGCTTTTATACAGCCGTAACGATTGTGTTTCATGAGTCCAATATCCAGGGAGGAGGAACTGTGAATGTACAAGTGTTTTGTTTGGCTGGGTTGAGTTATTACAATTTATTTGTTTGTTGTTAGGTATTTATTTATTTAGTTAAATAGCTCGTTTAGGTTTTTTTTAATTTTACATTTTTCTATATATGTTCAAACATTCGTATAGGAGGGTGGGTTGGAGAATTTTTTTTATTATTTGGTTATTTTTGTACTGTTTTGAATTGCATTGTTTTGTATTTGTTGTAATATTTAAAAATCTATTTTTTCTTAATAAAAATATATTATATATAAAAAAACAATGCTTACACAATTTCAAGATATCACAAAGTATTTCACGGCCAATGAAGTTTTTTTTTAAAAAATGGTTTTAATGACAACCAATTTTCACCAAAATAAAGTTCCACTAAAGCAAAATTGCTAACTTCTCATTGATTAAGAGGAAGACATTGGCTAGGAGAACTCACTTTTCCTCTTCTTTGAATGATATCATGAAATATTTTACATCTTCAAAAAGTTGAAAAGAATAATTTTAAAATTTTAATCTGCAAATCTAGACATCTAACATTGCATAATTCATTCATGACCAAAGTGCTTTACATTTAAGAGACCATTTGGACTATGTGCTTAAATCCTTTCGTGAGATTTATCATAGAATCCCTACAGTATGGAAACAGGCCAGTTGGCCCAACAAGTCCACACCGACCCTCCAAACAGTATCCCACCCAGACTCATTCCTCTACCCTCAATACTGTACATTTCCCCTAACCAATGCACCTAACCTACACAGCCCTGAGCACTATGGGCAATTTAGCATGGCCAATTCACCGAACCTGCACGTCTTTGGAATGTGGGAGGAAACCTACACAGACACGGGGAGAATGTGCAAACTCCACACAGACAGTCGCCGAGGCTGGAATTGAACAGGGGTCTCTGACTCTGAGAGGGAGCAGTGCTAACCATTGAGCCATCATACCACCACTCTTTTATTCACATTTGTACAACAAATATCAAATGCAGAATTCTGGTGGATGGTCTAAGGTCTTCATAAGCTCACATTAGACTGGAGTCTTCTCTCCTATTGATGTTCGAGACATGATCAATTACAGCATCATGATTTACATGCATCTCATACCACACTTAGGAATTGGTGTTACACTAGAATGATTTTTGTTTCTGCTGTATTTTAACTAAATTATTGATTAATTAATTAAATACATCTGCACAGTTGGTTAAATGTTAGGACTACGGTTTCATTTTCCTGGCTGTGTCCTTTCCCTAACATCAAACTGCTCACACAGCCTGAATTGCCACCACATCTCGAAGTTGTTACTGTGGCATTGGAGTCTTCGGTGAAACATCGGAGGCTGGAAATCAGGGAAAGTAAGAGAGGAAGCATGAAAGCTGAGTGGAGGCGGGGTTCACATACCGATTTATCAGAAGTTGTCTTTTTGAAGACAATGTTTTTGGGAGCTGGTGGTGGTGGGTTCATCTTGGCAACAACGACGCTGGGAGCAGGGGTCTTCTGAATCTGGGGAGCACTCATCTTCTCAGGTGTGTGATAATGCAATGAGGCTGAGAAACAAACAAGTAAGTAAATGTAATTAAATAGCGGCATCTTCTCAACATAATATAATCCTGTTAAATAGATTAAAGGTGAGCTAGTAGCAATGCTAATTCCCACATCAAAATATAACTGCTGCTGAAATGATGGAGAAGTAATTTGGTAAATGACTGAAGTTGGTTGGAGATTTTTAAGTGGCCAGTTAATGGTAATGAAAGGCCTTCTTGTGCCACCACTTGTACTCTACCAGTGGGAAACCCTGGCAGCCAGAGGGAAATGTTTCTCTTGGTCAGACACTCTGCACCCCATGGAAGAACCCATTCCCCAATGGAAAGGACTTGCCTGATTTAGTTAACCTGCCAGTGTCCTGATTGCTGGGTTTGCTGACTGACCCAATTAGCTTGTCTCACCAACCTACTTCTCTGGCCTCCATCACTGCCCTGGTTGAAGTTTGGCTTCAGTCATAACAGTGCCCATTGCGTCCATTGGTGTAAAACATTCTGTCTGGTTCTATTCTACCTCTTAAATATTGCAAAAGATCTCCATTAGGTGATTAATCAGCCTTCTCTTTTTAAGAAAGAGAAGATGCAATCTATTTGTTGTCTCTTGCTTACAAATCTTTTTTACACTCACTCCAGTGCAACCATCTTTCTGATATGGTGACCAGACTGAACACAATATTCCAAGTGTTATCTATTCAATAAATGTTTCACTTAACTACTCTATTTTCCAATTCTATCCCTTCAGTTATAGATCCTAGTTCCTGATTTACTTTTTTTAATGACCGAGCCAGTGCCACTCCTTTAAAAGGCTTATGCCTTCACACTCCCAGATCCCTCTGCCACGCTATCCAATGACATCCTTATTTTCTAAACTCTGTGTGATGTACTATTTGCCAAGATGTAATACCTTACAGTCATCTGTATTGAAATTCGTTTGCCAAATACACTTCTATTATGCAAGTTTATTCATATTTTCTTGCAAATTGTTGCAGTCCTTTCCAGCACTGACTTCCCAATCACTAATTTGGTATCATTTTCAAATTTAGAAGGCTTTCTTGTAAAGCACTATAGGATTCTTCAGTCAGTCTGACAAAGTGCTGGGAATAAATACCTCTGTTTCTCTTTAAGGCATTCCTTAAAACCTACCTCTCCGAACAAGATTTTGGTCCTAACCTAATATTGCCTTTTGTAGGTTAGTGTCAAATTTTGTTTGGTAATGTTCTTGTGAGGCACCTCAGACTATAGAATAAAAGCTATTGTTACTGTAGTCAGTGATTATCTCCAGGAATTTTAACCCTTGGGGATTTCACAATGAACTGAGATCCTCCTGTAAATGTTTTACCCTGCATTCTTGACCAAGGTGTGACTGAAGTAGATTAGATTAGATTCCCTACAGTGCGGAAACAGGGCCTTCACCCCAACAAGTCCACACTGACCCTCCAAAGAGTAACCCACCCAGACCCATTCCCTTCTGACTGATGCACCTAACACTATGGACAATTTAGCATGGCCAATTCACCTGCCCTGCACATCTTTGGACTGTGGGAGGAAACCCACGCAGACACAGGGAGAATGTGCAAACTCCACACAGACAGTCACCTGAGACTGGAACTGAACCTGGCACCCTGGTGCTGTGAGGCAGCAGTGCTAACCACTGAGCCACTGTGTAGATGGTGACTGTCTTGGATGGAAACTTGCCCCCGTGTTTCTGCTAGCTTTCTCCTTCTAGATGGAAGTGGTCATGTGTTTAGAAGGTTCTGGCTACGGATAATTGCCAATGTTTGCAATTCATCTTGTTGATAATACACATTGCTGTTACTGAATGTCAGTAGTGGAGGGAATAGATGCTTGTGAATGTAGTACCTGTCAAGAGGGCTGGATGGTGTCAAGCTTCTTGAGTGTTGTTAGTGCTGCATCCATCCAGGGAAGTGGGGAGTATTTCACTCCCTTCCTGACTTGTGCCTTGTAGCTGGTGGAGAGGCTTTGGGAAGTCAAGAGTTGATTTAACTGTTGCAATACTCCCAGCCTCTGACTTGCCTTTGTAACTGTTATATTTATATGGTGAATCCACTTTAATTTCTGGTCCAGCAGTAACCCCCAGGATGTTGATGGGAGGGTGTTGGATTTCATAGATGATAATGCTGTTGAAGGTCATGGGGTGGTTGTTAGATTGTCTGTTATTGGAGATGGCCATTACCTGGCATTTCTGTGGCATGGATATTACTTGCCATTTGTCAGCCCAAACATGGATACTGTTACATTTGAACATGGACTGCTTCAGTATCTGAAGAGGTGTTTGTAGTGCTGAACATTTATAATAATTAACAAATGTCCCCACTTCTGACTTTATGATGGAGAAAGGGTCACTGATGAAGCAGCTGAAGATTGTTGGGCCTAGTACACAACCCTGAGGAACTCCTGCAGAGATGTCCTGGGCTGAGATGACTGACCTTCAACAACCACAACCACATAAGACATTCAACTACATAAGACATCTTCTGATTCCTTTATCACAGTTTTGAATTTCAAAGGATATAGGAAAATGATTCAATAAAGTGTGTTAGTGTTCACGGTGGGGTATTATTATGCTGTTGTAGCAGTGTTATGATGTGGTGCTGCACCTACACAAGAATATGATTATAATATTAATGTTGAACAGGATCTTTTTTAGATATCGATATAGTAGCTGAAGTTACACCAATCACTTTCTCAGACTGACTGGCAAATCCTGTGATGTTCATAACTCTCTAAAACCTCTTCATTCACAGAATCACAACACTCTAGAACATGGTACAAAGTTCGAGAAGGTAGCATAACATTCAACACTACAAATCAAAGCATTCTAAAAATGGCACAGCATTGTACAGCACGGGATATTTTAAGAGTAAGTTTATTGCATCTAGCAAACCAATTTTTAAAATAGGTCATCTAATTAACCAACCTTACTGCTAGAATGCATTTGAACCCCTACAGTGTAGAAACAGGTCATTCAGCCCGTCGAGTCTACATGAAGTCTCCGAAGAACATTTCACTCAGACTCACCTTCCTACTCTTTAGCCCACATTTACCATGGCTAAACCAACTAGCCTGCTCATCCTTGGACAGTGGGAGGAAATCCACATAGACACAGGGAGAATGTACAAACTCTGCAGAGACAGTCACCCAAGGCTGGAATTGAACCCAGGTCCCTGGTGCTGTGAGGCAGCAGTGCTAACCACTGAGCCACCATGCCATTATTTTTGCAACCCTCAGCCTACTACTGCACCAGGTCCATCAATCCTACATTCTCTGCAGTTTATGAAGTCCTCACCAGTTCACCTTCTTACCTACTTATACAGTCTTCTCTCTCTAAAGGAATGCAAATATATCTCTTTTGATCCCACCTAATTATTTTGATATTCTTCCCTGGAAACTTATTTCATAATTCAATTACCCTTTTGGGTGATGATGTTTCTTTGAATCTTCTGCATAATCTGAACTTCACTTTTCCTAGAATCTCAACCCCTTGCTCCTGGGAACAATTTTCCTAAATCAAGTTTGTTAATTCCTTTAATAATCTTGAAAATGTTGGTTAGATCTCTTTTCTGATTTGATTAACTTTGGAATATAAATTATGGTAAAATTGCATTTTCTGCACTTTTCACACAAAAATCACTGGAATAAGATAGTATGGACGCAATAGTTGATAATCAATCAAATTTAAAAGATTAGATCTTATTTCATCATTTTAAAAATAATTATTCTGCTTTCTTGCTATGAGATAAGCAGCTGATACAGACTCAGAAAGATCACTCAATCCTGTGCAATATAGAAATATTCATCTTCCAGTTTACCAATCAGCCTGACTTAACACAGAACAGATAATAGAATACTTTAAACATCCAACCTCTGCCAGAAATTGAAAGAAGGACCAGTGCTTTGATAGAAGAATCTCTTGACAATTCCTTTCTTTCTTCAGGTGTGTTAGTCAGAGAGAGAGAGAGAGAGAGAGCCTTTGTCTTAAAATGGGGCAACCGAAATACTGAATAGTGCAGGTCAGCAATTGTACAAATTTGTAGTCATGTGTGTCACTATCTGAGCGGATTAGTGGTTGTGATAAGGAGACAATATACGAACAGCAAATCCTGCCCAAGGTTACAACGCCACATTATAAACCTTCTTTAAATAATCTTTTAATTGTCCTATTGTGCACAAAGAGGATTGTGCACAATAGGACTTCCCTCCTCCAATTTCTGAGCAGAATGTGGTTGGGAGGAAGGGGCCATTTTTTATTATTATTATTTGTTATTGCCTTGTAATAATGTGTAAGTCATGAATATATGTCACCAGAATTCCTAATCCATCTAATCTGTGAGTAATTCATCTCTCCCCCCTAGTTTAATCTGACTGATCATTAGCCATTATTCAAATGAATGGTCTTGGTCACTATCTATTCAGGCTTTTAAGTAAATGTTTTAGAATAGTAAGCAACAACATTCATAATCTCAGCCGAGTTGCACATTGATGGACTGCAAGCTTTTCGTTCTAAAGTGAACATTATCAGCATTGTGCCTGTAGGGCTATGAGTTGCATCAATATTGTTCTGTGCATTGGGAAATCCAGCCAGGAATAGAATGTGTAGCAAGACTCTCAATTGCACTCATAGCATCTGTCCCTCTGAGCCAGAAACTCCAGGTTTGAGTCCTACTCAAATCTTGGAACTCCTTTGTGGGTGTAACTTTTTCCCATGGACAGCCTGGTTCCAGAAGGTTTTCTCAAAGACAATTAGGGATTGCCAATTACTGGACCAGCTGACCCGCTCACATAATATGAAGAAATCATGAGAACATTTCATTCATTTATACTTAATGCATGTGATTAACTTGCTAGCAGTCAAGAATTCAAGTTCCAGAATTCTATGAAGGGGCAGGAAAACTAAACAGATGGGTACCAGGATTTCAAAGATAATCTTTTCTAATTAAGCCCATTTCCCTTCCAACACTCCAGGATTTTCACTCAATAACAGTGAATGGAAAAGAATCCCTTCTGCCCATGAAGACGTTGGGACTGAGTGTACACACCTGCATTCCACCAATGCAAGGTGAGTGTAAGAAAATGAGCGAGATACGATTTCTCTCGTTAGCCAGGACATGGAACACATTTGGAATGATAGTACAGGATCCTTTTTCAGAGCAAGCAGATGGGGGAATGTTGTTTTAACATTTAACCTAAAGGCAACATCCTTTGTGATATCATATTCCTTCAGTGCAACAACTGCATTTTCAGTCTACAACATGGTAAGGTTATTCTTACAATCTTCTGATCCAGAGATGAGAGGGCTGTGGACCAAACCGAATGAACTCTCAGAAAATGTGGTCACACTCCCTGACAATACCAATCTATAACATTCAAAAAGGAACAGACTATCTTTAAGACACTATTGGTGAGTAATTCTCCTCATGATGCTCAGACTGCTATGGTAATAATCTGAAGACAAAGGGTCAGAATTTGATTTTGATACAGTGTTTTACAGCCAATAATGGATCATTATGTAAAGGGGAGTTTGACAGGATATGTAATAGTCTGCCCAAATCAGACTATCACCAGAAGTTAAAATGATTCCCACTTCTAGAGTGGGAGGGTTTTGTCTCTTCTGACTTCACAAAGCTTGGGAATCAGGAAGAGGAAACTTTTCAGCATTTCTGATGTTATAATTAAACTATCACCGACTATATAGGTCTTGTTAGTGTGGTCATTAATTTCAGACACTGGCAGTTTAATTCAACAGAATTTATTATCACTACTTTATGAATCAAAAACAGATTACCTGACCTGGAAAACAAGTTCACTGTGGTGGAGCTTAGCCTATTCCTGTTTCAAGAAACAATGGCTGTATCAGCTATTTTATACTTGCCACTTTCATTAATGGCTAGTTCTGTACTACATACATTTCTTCTTTCATTTATTTCCATTCATCTCTTAATTTATCTCTTAATCTCGTCAACAGAGAATAATTGCATGCATGCATTCCTTTAATACAAAGAAATACTTCTGGCATATCACTTTTCGTAACCTCAGGATACATCAAAGCAAGTTCCAGTCAATGAAGTACTTTAGAAATGCAGTTGCTGGTGTGATGATGAAAACCCAGAAGTTAATATGCACACATCAAGGTGCCAGAAACGGCAACCAGTTAGTCTGTTTCAATATTATTGGTTGAGGAATATGCATTGATCATGATACTGTGAAAACTTCCCTGATCATTTTCAAATAAGTACTGTGTAATTCTAAAGGGCAGGTGGCGTATGGCTTTGAAATGTTGAATACTGAAGAACGCCATAAGCACGAATCACTATGTTGAATTGTTATGACTGAGCCTGGAGGAGTGCATTGTGGTTCAAGTCCCACTACTCCATGAGGCACAACATAAAATAAAAATACTTTTTCCAATTATCAAGATGACCAATTAAATCTGTTATCTATATTAGGTTTTAAACAACAAAATTTAAGAACCAGCTTTCTGAATATACACAATTATTCATTCATTATCAAAACTAAACTTGTTCCCTCTCTCTCTCACACACACACACACATACATATAGTAAGATGAAAGAAACACTTTGGTCATTACATTAATCTTGAAGGTAAAAGATGTAGGACATTCCAAAGTCTGCTACTCTGATAATCTTGTCAAGTCATTGGAGTTATATCTGACATCTTTTAAATATAGGAGGAGAAAGTGAGGTCTGCAGATGCTAGAGATCAGAGCTGAAAATGTGTTGCTGGAAGAGCGCAACAGGTCAGGCAGCATCCAGGGAACAGGATGGATGCTGCCTGACCTGCTGCGCTTTTCCAGCAACAATTTTCAGCATCTTTTAGATATAGTTTGCTTAGGAAATAGTCTCGAGATGCTCTTTCAATCAGTCATTCAAAAGAACAAATAGGTTTCACCCTGAACTTAACAAGAGGGTTTTCTGTTAAGAAATAGAAGAAGTCAGTTTGGTGGCTTGCCTTTCACAGATGTCATGTAGGCTTGTGGGCAGAGCAACTATACTTCTTGAAGAAGTAAGACCCAATATCTGGTCACCTTCAAAGTCTCTGCAACAACATTTACATATCAACTAGCAACTAGTTGTTAATATACAATAAATTATATCTTGTTAACTACAAGAGAATTTTCTAGTTAGACTGAAAATTGGTTTATCTCCAATAAAAGTCAAATGCTGTAGATACTGGAAATCTAAAATGAAAACAGAAAATACTAGAGAAATTGAGCATGTCTGACAGCATCTGTGGACAGAGATGTTTTAAGTTGATAGATTTTTCATTGGAGCTCAGGAAAACAGTTCTCGGCTTTTATTTGAGCAATTCATTCGCTGCCACTTCTTATCCAAGTATGCCCACCTTGAAGAAGTTCTGCTCTTCTCTCCAATGGGATTTCTGTTTAAAGTTTCCAAAGAAGACATTTTAGATTCTGAGTGTGTTTCCACCAATGCTGCCAGATCTGCTGAGCTTCTCCAGCACTTTCTGCTTTTATTATAGTGCTTTTCCTCGAACACATTAGACCAAAAAGGCTCTGTAATTTCCTGCACTTAAAGGGGATGGTGACAGCAATCTTTATCACGAGCAGAAGCTCATTTAGTGCAGTGAGCTGGCATGCCCATACAACATGGTAGCCAAAAGTGTGAATTTAATTTGTCTGTTCATACAATGCTAAAGTTAAAAATCACACAACACCAGGTTATAGTCCAACAGGTTTATTTGGAAGGACTAGCTTTCGGAGCGCTGCTCCTTCATCAGGTAGCTGTGAAGCAGGATCATAAGACATAGGATTTATAGCAAAAGATTACAGTGTCATACAACTGAATTAACATATTGAACAAACCTAGATTGTTGTTAAGTCTTTAATCTTTTATAATGGGTTCTAGGTTTTAGTTCATTAATATGTAAATCTCAGAACTTCTTTAAAATCACATTATCGAGATAACTTAAGGTTTTATAAAAAAAGGTGACATCTCAGCTCAAACAATGCATTAAAGGTGTGGGGTTAGAGTCTGTCTATATCCCAGTCTTGAGTCAGACTGGTTCTATTTCCAAAGTACAAATTTATAAAATATTATGTGAATTGACTGCCTGCATTGTTTGCCAGCAGATTGAGTGCTTTTTGAGCAAACTAGAATGTATCTGCAAGTGCAAATTCACCCCATAGACTTATATGTGTGGCCGCGCATGAGAGATAGACTGAGTGTGCACATATGAGTGTGTGTTAATGTGAGTGCATGTGAGAGAGTGTGTGTTTGCGTGTGTGTATGCTTGGTAAAGTGTGTGTAAGTGTGATGGAGCATAAGCCTATGAGAGGGTGTGTGTATCAGAGAGAGCATATGTATGAGAGAGGGTTTGCGTGAGTGTGTCAGTATGTAAGAGTGTGCGCGTGCGTGTGTGTATGAGAGAGACAGAGAAAGAGAGAGAGTGAGTATAGTGTAATGCATAGCGAGCAATGGTATGAGATCTTCAGGTGCAGCTTTAGGTTATCTGCTCAAGAAGAAGAAAACCTGCAGAAGAAACGTCTGTGACAATCCTCAACAAGGAAGAATTCTTCAGTGACCTGTTTAAAGAAAACATTTCAGACCGAGTGAGAGATGCATTGCAACTGGAGAGATAGAAACTCTGGAGAAGGAGAATTAGTAAGTCCAAGGCAGATACAGGCAGCATCGGAGGCGGTGCTCTGTGGGAGATGTCCCAAATTGGAATTAAGAACTGAGTGAACTTGCAAATAAAGCTTAAAAGACAGAGTAAACCTGTTTGGAAAAGCAACAAGTTAAAAAATTATTTGCAGTTGAGATTAAGATTCACTGCCATAACAAAAGGACATCATGAAGCACGGCTAGAGAAATGTAAGTAAAGAGCCACAAAATAAAATAGTAATCCAAGGGCACGGGACTGGGGACATCACAAAACCACTAATTAAAGTGATAATGTTGGGCAGATTAAAATCCTTAGCAGACCTGGTCTAATGGAGAAAGCAAGTTTGGGAGATTTAATTCAAGCTGCAGAAAAGGTTGGAGCATCTTCATAAAAGCCCTGTGAAGGCATGAATCATCCATTTTAACCATAAAAATGCGATGAGACTGAACAAATAAATATATTTCTACACACAGTTGGAAGTATAGCTTTTATTATAGCTTTTGCTAACCAAGGGGTGAAATAAACAACAGTACTGTTGAAGTAGCACCAAAGGCCTTTAATCATTGTTTCAATCTCAGAACTAATAAAACTGAAGAAAAACATAAAGTGCTTTAAAGGGAAGAAGGTGATCTACACCTTACATTTTGGCAAGCTGATATTTCTGTCAATGGTCATCTCACAAATTTGAAGTTTGACACTGCGGCAAGAGTCACTATATTATCGGCTCGTGAGCTATGGTTAAGAAAACACTGTCTGTAGCTAACAACAGTGTAATTACATGACCTAGGAAGCATAGCACTTAAGATTAAAGATGTGCTACAAGAAAGTCTCTAATATTGGTGATGTCAAAGTTGTAAATAATGTCTACATACTTCACAATCAAGTATTCTGACTCTTGACATCAGTCTTCTTCAAAAAGTGGAAGAAGTAAATTATATTAAGTTAAGAACCAACCAGTCAAAGAACAGTCAGTCAAGGAACAATCAGTAAAAGGACAGTTGATGGAAGGTTTAATATATTAAACAGAGTATCTTTAATGTAATATGATATCCCAAGTTATTTCAAAGGAACTTTACCAAATCAAATTTGACACAGCAAAACAATAACACATTAGAGTCCTTTGTCAAAAAGGTAGTTTGGCAACATACAAGAGGAAAGGTGTGTAGAGAAAATAGAAGGGTAACTAAAGGCACGACATGTGAAAGTATCGGGTAGTAGCAGCAGCAATGGATGATAGCAGTTATTTGTGTTTTACTGAAGAGGGGAGCTTCTTCTCACCTTCTAACAGCTTTGGAAACAAAGTCTTGCCTCAGTATTTCAGATTTTAGAGTCATGGTGTTAGCTTATAGGGCTTTTACATCTAAGACACATATACAAATCTGATTAGAGGGTATTATCAATGACAGTATGAGGAATGGATTTTCAGTAAATCCCTTTGTTCATCATCATGTTCCCAGACAGTGATTTTTGTTCTGTCTGCAAGGAAATTTCAGCATTCCAATGAGATGTTTTGTTGTATAACAATCCTCAGTATATCCACTGTAATAATTCAGTTTTACCATCGAAAAATAAATCTAAAATAATGCAAAGCCATTATTGCACAGGAAGCATCTAGATTTAACAACTATCTCTGTAGGTTGCTGCAACATACAATTTGATAGGTACAGTTACAAATCCTTCAGGGATTAAGTGCTATTGGTGGGTTGAGTTTATGTAATCCAGCTGTAATTCATGTGTAATCTGCACCTCCCTTTGTCATCACTGTCCGCATTAGCAAGGACCACTAGCTACAAAGGGCACATTAAAGGAACATTCTTTTGCATCAAACTCGATTGGCCAAGACATTTAAAAAAATTATTAGTGCTTATGGACATGAAAAAAAGAAAGAAATTACATTTAGATGGTCCCTTTTATGTCCTCAGAATGCGTGAGTGCTTTACAGTCAAATAAGTACTAGTCACTGTCCTAAAGTATGGAATACATTAGCCAATATGTGTTGAACAATATTTCACCAACAGTAATGAGATAAAGATAATGGTGTCAAAATTGGCCTTGATAACTTTGAGTTTGGCACCTTGAATGATGTTTTATAACTGAAGTGGTATCTATGCCATGGTGCACTTTTCCAATGCAGCTTATGTTGAATGCTATCAATGCAGTGAAAAGGATGTTGGTACAGGTTTAAGGACCAATGGCTTGAAGTATGCAGAGTCGACAGTTCATGTCTGAAAGTAACACTGATCCCATGGCTGTGCCTTCTTACCTTGCTACTCCAGTTACCGCCCCCACTTAACCTTACGCATTGAGCATGCTGTCAGTAGCAGGGACAATCCCTAATGGTGCTATTTAAAGAATCATCAACTACTTGATTAGTTCATTGTTAATTACTTTCTACAGACACTGTTTCAACATGGAATTGCTGATGTTTTGAGTCATTGGTTGCAGTTTCCAAAGTCTGCAGGGACTGATCCTTTGCGTGTTGAAAACACAGTTGTAACTGCAAGGGCTCTGGACACACCAGTGCCTAGCCATTGGCACCATGGTTGCAATATGAGAATGATATTGAACTGAGGTAGCAAGTAAGAGACACAGGAAATTGTGTGCTCGTAAAGGGAGGAGAAAGGGGAGGGAGAGGAAGCTTCTTAAAAGAATTTATCTCCGTCAAAGCTAGGAGCAGTATATGGATTATCCGTGCTTTACAAATAACATGCTTACATAACCTTCCCATCCTTTGGAAACAGACCTGCAATCTCAGAATTGGGGCAAGGACAGAGCTTTAAGTATTTGTGATCCTAATTTTTTTCACATTTGGTCTCTCCTTCCCGGTTGAAGCAGGTAGCTTGTCTAATATCTCCCAATTCTCTACTGCAACAGAGAGTTGAAAAAAAGCTTTTCATACTAGGGCAGTAAGTTCATTGCATTCTGTAATCATTGAGAAGCAAATTATACATGAGATTTTGCCAGGAAAGTAGACTTCCCATGATGTATAGTAATGATTGGTTTTTCAATGCATTAGTTGTTGTGGGCTCAGGAGACCTCTGCATGCTAACAACTACATGATTGGCTCCTGGGCAAGTGGTTACAGCCTTGTATGTGGACAATCTGAGCGGAAACATTGAGCCTGCAAAGAGAAAACATCTCAAACTCTCTTTCCCCCTCCTGTGTGAACAAGTAAGAGAAAGTATTCTAGTAGCTGTTCTCACTCACCATTTTCCTGTAAACTACTCTTTCTTTGTTACAGGGAAAAGGAAAATAATTATCTTCACTGTAAAAGTTAACCATTGAATTACCAGTTGAGAATTGGTGTGCTCACAACTATCTATCCTCATCAGAGTCAGAGCGAGTCAAAAGAAACCAAAATGATAACAACAAATCAACATTTGTAATTTGGACAGGTACCAGAGCTATGCTTCATTTGACTTTGTTTCTTCCCTTGCCCACTCCTGATATTGTGTCTTGTCTGTCTTTTTGTGTTTGTATGTTTGGGAAGATTTTAAAACAGATTTCAAGTTAAGAATAACAGGTTAACAATTCATATTTCTTTCTCATCATTGGTTAAAAACAATTTGATCACAATAAAGTTATTTTACTAGTAATGAAAACGTAGTGTGCATATCATTTCAATCTCAACTGGACAGTTAGGTAGAATTGGGCAATTTAATCAAGTTTTCATATTTTTGGCGACTCGGGAAACAGTGGAGCTTAATCTCCTGCACTCCATCGCAGTGAGTCTTAACACTAAATTCTGAAGTTGAAAGCTAGCCTCAGTAATAATGATCATGAAACTATCATTGATTGGCCTAACAAAATAATCTGGTTCACTAATATCCTTCAGGAAGGCTGTTCTTACCTGGTCTGGCCTACAAGTGACTCCAAATCCATTGCAATGTGATGGACTCTTAAATACCCTTTGAAATAGCCTAAAAAGCTATTCAGTTATTTCAGACTGTGTTAGAAAAGTCAAAAAGTAAAACCTTATGTTATCAACATAAACAACAACAGATTCTAATGACTCTGCAAAGTCTTTTATACTAATATCTGGGGACTTGTACCAAAGTTGGGAGAACTGTTCCACAGACTACTCTAGCAACAGACTGACAGTCATGCTCACCAATGTCTCAAACACCACAATTATCATTCCGTGTGATAGTCCCATCACACCAGCAGAATCAACACATAGTGGCGTTCAAGATTAGACTCGTGCTGGAAAAGTAATTTTCCTGTTCCTTGGATGCTGCCTGACCTGCTGTGCTTTTCCAGCACTACTCTAATCTTGACTCTAATCTCCAGCATCTGCAGTTCTTGTTTTCGCCACATAGAGATAGTGGTACTGTGGGAGAAAGTCAGGAGGGAGATGCCCTGAGAATGCTCAGTATTAACTCTTGACACGACCAGGTGTCATGGCATCATGACAAAAATGGGTAAGAAAAGCTCCTGCTGATAACCAATGATGTCCTCTCTCAGCTGATAACTCCGTATTCCCCCACATAGAACATCACTTGGAACTAATAGTGAGGATAGCAAAGGCACAGAATGTACACTGTGGGAGGCATCAATGTCTATCACCAGGCTTGGTAGCACCACTAGTGACCAAAGTGGCTGGCTCCAGGCCTGACTGGGCCTGAGGTAGGTGGTGAGGAAATCGGAAAGTGGACAAAACCTACCTTTGTCTTCATTAATTTATCTGTTGCAGATGGACCTATCCATGACAACATTCGTAGAAATTAGTGCCACACAGCCTTTGTGAAGATAAAATCCTGACTTCATACCCATAATATGGTTCAGTGCATTTTGGGATACTACTACCAAACTAACTGGGATAGATTCAAAATAGATCTGGTGATGAAAAACTGTGCACTCATGAGACTCCGCTGGCCATGAACAGCAGCAGAATTGTAATTAACTACAATCTATAATCTCATGGGTTGGCATGTCCCTTACTCTACCATCAACATTAAGCCGTGATGAAACTTGTTGCAATGAAAAGTACAGGAGAGCACCAGACATGCCTAAAAATGAAGCGCTAATGTGGTGAAACAACACCATAGAATAACTTTTACACTAAACAGCAGAAGCGGTAAAAGACCAAGGGGAGCCAAGCAATCTCACAACAAATGGATCAAATCAAAGCTGTGAGGTTCTATTGCATTCAGTTATGAATGGTGGTGGTCATCTATAAAAACAAACAGGATGAAGGAACTCCACAACTACAGCAAACTTTGTTTTTATAAGCACCTTATGAACACTTGATAAACCAGTAAATATCGTACACATAAAATAATGGAAGTTTATTGTATTATCATGATCTCTGCAATGTCCAAATAGTCAGTTGAGGGTGTGAGTGAGAAGATTCTCTGCTGGTAAGTTTTATTTAAGGCAAAGTTGCTTCATTATTTAAGTGCGTTATGCTGTAAATAAAGTAAAATAGTGATGTGTATACCTCCTGCATTATGCTTCTATTTACTTAGTGTGTGGCTTTACATTTATTATGTAGACCTTTTAATTAACCAAAATATTTGATCAATCAACACACCCTTGGTCCTACAGGTGCCAATTAATAAAACGTTTGCTGCACCCCGTCCTCTGTAATTAACTACTCTGATTAGCTGGCAGTTTTGTCATCCCAGTAGTGCCAGAATCAAACTGTTACCACTGCTGCATTAAAGGCAGTCCCAAGAAGAAGTGATGTAGCCCAGTCTCAGATAACCATTTCTAGGAAATACCAGTGAAGGGGTCAAAGGGACTGAAGGGCCAGGTTTTAGAGAATGGTAGGGGGTTAGATCTAGGAATAGTGCCTCAGATGGGATAGAAGACTCCCCCAAAAGGAGATATTTTCCTTTCTGTCCAAAAACAGCTTGCACATTGAAAGCTCTCAGTGAAAAGGGTATAAAACTAAGAGAATCCTAAGGGCTCTTTGCATAGCCAGAGAGAAGCACTTCAGAAGAGGACACTTGCTGTAGGGAGTTTATGTCAAGAGAGAAAATTAGGTTAATACTGGCCAGGAATATTACCAATTTAAATGTTATTGGCAAAGGTTAAAGAAGTAAGTAGTTAGCACTGCTGCGTCACAGCACCAGTGACTCTGGTTTGATTCTAACCTTGGGTGACTGTCTGTGTTGAATTTGTACGTTCTCCCTGTGTCTGTGTGGTTTCTTCTGGGTGTTCATATTTCCTCCCACAATCCAATGATGTGCAGGTTAGGTGGGTTGGCCATGCTAATTGGCCCATTGTGTCCAGGGACGTACAGATATATCAAACATGGTAAATGTGAGGTTATAGGGATAGGGTGGGAGTGGGATCTGTTTAAGTTGCTCTTCATAGGTTTGCTGTAGAAAAGGCCAAATGGTTCCTTTTTCCACTGTAAGAATTCTATGATTTGCCGCAGGAAACCTAAAGGAATTGCTGTAAGAAATTCAGGACTAGTTTAAGGACTTGCTATAAGAAATTTAAGTATAGGTATTAGATTAATAGATGTTAAGAGAAAATGAAAGTAAAACATCTATGTTAGGAAGCTGCTGTTAGAAAGTACTTCAGCAATTGATTGAGAGAAAAAATCTTTCATGAATTAGCTGCATCTACAAGCGTTAAGGTATATTGCAAAATCATAGTTGAAGTCTTAAGGGTGCAAAGGAGTTTTACATATAAATTAGAATTGAGTTGACTAAGTTAAAATATCATTGCATATCATGAGTCAAGAGGCCAGCTTCAGTACGTTGTAAGTCAAGGTTTAAGGAACCAATAAGAACCAAGATCCACAGAAAGGCAGTTGAACTTGTGTACCATTCCATATCTCAACAAGAGGAATAATAATACTAATCTCTAGTTGCCTAGTCAAATCTGTTAGTTCCCAATGTAAATTAATGATTGTCCTTTTTATCAGTAAGGTTATGCCCCATCAATAATTTTATTTATATAGAATCCCGACAGTGTGGAAACTTCCCAAATATTGATTGGAAGCTCTTTAGATCAAGTAGATTGGATGGGGCGGTGTTTGTGCAGTGTGTCCAGGAAGCTTTTCTAACACAGTATGTAGATTGTCCGACCAGAGGGGAGGCCATTTTGGATTTGGTACTCGGTAATGAACCGGGACAAGTGATGGGCTTGTTAGTGGGTGAACATTTTGGTGATGGTGACCACAATTCTGTGACTTTCACCTTGGTTATGGAGAGAAGATAGGTGCGTGAAACAGTGTAGGTTTTACAATTCGGGGAAGGGTAATTACGATGCTGTAAGACAGGATCTAAGGAGCA
>NC_057722.1:11464152-11567721 GCF_004010195.1 Chiloscyllium plagiosum | reverse complement strand
TCGCTATTACCCCCCTGCCAACTTGCATCCACCTATCACCTTCCCAGCTATGTTGCCTCCAGCTCCACCCTATACCCCTATTTATCTCTCAGCCCCCTTCCCCCTCCACCTTTCTGATGAAGGGCTTATGCCAGAAACATAGACTCTCCTGCTCCTCAGGTGCTACCTGACCTGTGCTTTTCCAGTGCCATAGTTTTTGAATATAGAAAAGTGTGAAATTATGCACATTGGTAGGAAGAATAGACGGGTAGAATATTTTCTAAATGAGGAACGGCTTCAGAAATCTGAAGCACAAAGCAACTTGGGCATCCTAGTTCAGGATTCTCTTAAAGTGCAGGTTCAGTTGACATTTCAGGCGGCAAATGCAGTGTTACCATTGAGGGCTAGGGCACAAGAGCAGAAATGTATTGCTAATGCTTCATTAGGCTCTTTTCAGACAGCATTCGAAATATTGTAGAGTAGACAGTCAGAAACTTTTTTCCCGGGTGCAACAGAGTGTTACAAGGGGACATAAATTTAAGGTGAAGGGTGGAAGGTATAGGGGAGATGTCAGGGGTGGGTTCTTTACCCAGAAAGTGGTGGGGGCGTGGAATGCGCTGCCCGTGGGAGTGGTAGAGTCCGAATCTTTGGTTACCTTTAAGCGGCAATTGGATAGGTACATGTATGGGTGCTTAAGCTAGGACAAATGTTCGGCACAACATCGTGGGCCGAAGGGCCTGTTCTGTGCTGTATTGTTCTATGTTCTATGTAGACCCTTCCACACCAACTCTCTGAACAGTATCCCATCCAAGCCCATGCCCCATTATTCTACATTTATCGCTAACTAACGTACTTAACCGACACATCCCTGAACACTATTAGCAATTTAGCATGACCAATTCATGTAAAGTGCACATCTTTGGAATCTTTGGGGAGGAAACCAGAGAACCTGGAGGAAATCCATGCAGACACAGGGAGAATGTGCAAACTCCACACAGTCAGTTGCCCAAGGCTGGAATCGAACCCAGGTCTCTGGCACTGTGAGGCAGCAGTGCTAACCACTGAGCCTCCGTGCTGCCCACAATTTTCTTACTTGGGTTTTATAACGAGTCCAAAACCCAAACATATTTCAATATGAATTCCCTCCTTTGCAGTTAATATCTCTAAGAAGCCCAAAATACCTTTTGTACCAGAGTCTCCATTTCCACTTCAGAAAATCTGAAAATGCCTTGCTGTACCATCTTAATTCTTTTGTAAATCAAATACTCCAAGACAATAGGAGAATAGAGCCTTGGGATTACATTTACATCTGTCTGAGGGCAGTCAGAAAGACAGTAGACCAAACATTTAGGAGTTGGACCACAATCCAGAGTTGTCACACCCATTCTGGGAGTTCCCTATTTCCAATGGCATGGGTCAAGAGAAGAAGTAGCAACCCTTGCCCCATATGCCTGATCTGGGTAGGTCTATTGAGGTCAATCCCTTCCTCTTGCAATTTTCATGGAGTTGAGGTAACTTTCCCATGACTTGTGGTTCATGGGTCTTCAGAGGAATTGACAGCAATGTGCTTGATTCAGGAAGCTTTTGAAAGGTCTTTAAAAATATCAATCAAACAGGGTTTTAAATATAAATAATAGGAGCTACAAGCACCTGATACCTCTTTATCATGACAAAATGCTCATCAAGGAACTGAAGAAAAGATCACAGAAGAAACATTCACATTATTATGACCTCAAAAAGCTGTTAATCGTTTCTGCAATTGTATCAACAAACTTAAAGATTCACATAATCTTTTTATGTGAGTCTGACTCTCAGTCAAACTTCAATATGTACAGACTAAAGGGAGGATCTTATAATGATTACTATTACTAGAGAAAAAGTGATGGGACTACTAATGGAGTTTAAGCTTGACAAATCTTCTAGACCTGATAGATTGAATCTTCGGGCTTCAAAGGAACTGGCTGCAGAGATAGCAGAATTCTTTGGTTGATATCCTGCAATTGGTGAGAGCACATCTAGAGTGTAGATTTTGGCCATCTTATTTCAGGAGGCATAAGCTTAAGTGGAGGTAATTTAGAAGATTCACTAGGCTGAATCCTGGGATGAAGGGATGTCTTACAAAGGAATGTTGAGCAAGTCTTGCTTATATCAATTGGAGTTTAGAAGAATTAAAAGTTATCTTATGAAAATATTTAAAATACTGAAGGTGCATTATAGGGTGGATGCTCAGAGAATGCTTTCCCTCATGGGATAATCTAGAACTAGTGGCCACAGTTTTAAAATAAGATGTCTCTCATTTAATGTGGAGATAAGAGGCATTTCTTCTTTTAGAGGGTTCTTAATGTTCAAAATATGTTCAAGGCTCACTTTGATAGATCTTTGATTGACAAGAAGTCAAGTGTTATGGAGGAGTGGCAGATAAGTTTAGCTAAGACCATATCAGCCATCATCTTATTTACTGGTAGAGGGAGCTCAAAGAGTGAATGGTCTACTCCTGATTCAATTTCTTCTGTTTTTATGACATAGATCAGTTGCTTGTATCTGTGTTGTTTACATAATATTATTGATTACTATTTACATAATCAAATTGAAAATATTCACTTAATGTTATGGCAAAGGGAAGAATAAGTGCAGAAGAGATGAGAAATTGTCAGGAAAGAGGAGATCTAAAAAGGGAAGGAAAGAGAAGAACAGAATTCAGGAATGGGTTTCAGAATAATTGAGGGCAGGAGACAAGGAGAGTATTGGAGGAAGAAAGGAAAGGAAAGGGGAGATGTTTTCTGATGAAGGTTCATGAAATTATTATATGGAAATTTGGGTCCTGAAGTGTACAGAACCATGTAAAGCTTTAAATTTGATTTATATTCTTATATTGTGTGTGTTAAGAAGGATATTTTAGTTTCATTTTGAGTTCTAGGTGTCTGAATTTTGATTATGTGCATCCAGATGTGCCCTTTAAGAAAAACTCTAGGTGAATATGTTAATGTTTTCGATAACAAATCAGTGAATGCAGACAAGAACCAAGTACAACCGTGCCAAATGAACTTTAAAGTGAATCAGGGTGACAGTCAAACTTCAGTGAACAATCTTTCAGGTTGCTGTTGACAGTAACAGGGATGAATCCTTATTTTTTGACCTGTGGAATAAGACCATTTCAACTAGAGTTTTTTTATGGTGTAATAGCTTGTATTATTTATATTGACCACCACAGTAACCAAACTGTAGAAATAAAGCTTGTGGTCTATCAAGTCAGATTTTACTTTGGGATCTGACTTACGTAACATTAGCATCAGCTGGAATAATAAAATTTTATTTAATTTACATATATTATGAGAAAATTAGTCAATCAAAATGCACATGACATAAGTTGCTGATATGTATTGGGACTGTAGGTTATACTGCATGACGTAGTTAATAACTGTGAAATTATAACAGCTTTTAGCTAATTTCTCCCCATCAATCATTGAAAAAAGTTTGTGATGACTTTTAAAAATCTACATTCAGACTCAATTAAATGGCATGACTGAAATTTTGTGAGTATGTGAGCAATAACATGGACTGAGATAGGTTGAAAAGCTGAGCTAAGAAATGATAAATGAGATTTATTGTTACTAAGTGCAATATGATTAGGATATGGTAAAAGGATGAAAACTGTCACTGTAACAAACACATTGATCTAAAGGATACAGTCTAGAAAGAGACCTGAGCTGCTGCAGGGCAGGTCACTGAATCTGTGTTCAGGGGATGAAAATAAAGTAAATGTAGGAAGAACTGCATGGCATTTAGTTTAAGCTCTATATAGTATCACAAAATGACCACCTCTAACAAGACAGACTCTAACCTGTTCTTTTTAATGTTCAATGGTAGTTCAATTGGTAAACTGTCATGAATAGCTTAGTGTTACTATTGACTACACTGGACCGCAAGGGCAGGTAAGAGGCTGATTATTCTGTGACAATTCACCTCATTTCTTTGAAAGTATCTTCACCATCTTCAAAACACAAGTGTGGAGCTTGACAAAATACACTCTATTTACCTTGATTTGTATAACTCTGACAGTCAAGATGTTTCACACCATCCAGGATAAAATAGCCAACTTGATTAGCATCTCATTTTATATCTCAAACATTCATTTCTCCCATGATCAACATACTGTGTCAGCAATGTGTACCACAATAGGATGCACTGCAATAACTTGACGCACTCCTTCAATAATATCTTACAAACCAACAACCTGCAGCACCTAGAAAATTAAGGGTAACCAATGTACAAGAACACCACAACCTGCACGTTCCCTGCCATGTCACAAACCATCCTGATTTTGGAACTACATCATCATTTCTTATTGTCAATCCTGAAAAAGCATGCCTATACCAGTTAGGCTTCAGCAGTTCCAAAAGGCAACTCACCACCAGCTTCTTGACAACAATTTGGCTTAGGTAATAGATGCTAGCTTTACTAATGACGTCCATATCCGACGAGCAAATAAAAAAATGGATCGCATGTGCAGCCATACTTTGGCCTTAAAAGCTGTATTTTGTTCCTTTTTTTAAAAGAGAAGTTTTAAGGCAGAGGCTCAGAGCTGTCTATTTGAATCCAATAAACAGCTTGCATTTTTGCTTTAAAAAATTAGAACAATAGAAACAGTCTGAATGAGTGGGGTCAAGCTCTCACAGAACCAGGATTTTTAGTTTGAGTTTTCAGTAGTTGCTGCTGGATGGAAGCTGCATTATATCTCTGCCTGTTACTCTTTCTTCTTGAACTGGAGAATTGTCTTTGAGACAATCTATTCTTTTCAGCTTGTTTTTTTCCAAGGGTATGTTTATGGTATATTACTATATTGGAACACTTACTTTTTAGTACTAAAATAATGTATTATTCTGTTAAGTTTCCCAATAGAGTTAAGGTTTTCCAATTCATTTTTTCTTTTGTTATAACTTAACAAAATGTATTTTGTTTCAAATCTGGTAGTTTGACCAGCTGAATTGCATCTGAAATATAACACCTTACAATTACCTTTAAAATAAAGAAAAATTAGGGTCTCAACTATCCACTGAATATATTTTGTGGGTGTTTGGTGTATTCCATAACACATAGAACATAAATCACAGATGGTGATGGTGAGACTATCCAGGGCATTGTTTCTTTTCAATCTGTATTAGTCTGTAGGGTAATCATTGTGCCATAGGAATGACTTTGTAGCACTCAAAATGGTGCAGTAAATGCAATTCATCCAATATCTGGGTATTAAATACCCAACCTACTCATTGGATATCTAAATTATAGAATTGAATTTGTTGATACAAGAAAAGACTGAGAACAATGTTATTCAGATATTCAAGATCTTTAAGCAAACCAACTAGCTGGACATGGAGAAGTTGCTAATCCAATTATATAAGGCAGATAGTTCGAATCACAGAATAGAGAAAATGATGCAACAAAAAAATGTCTAATTATTTCAACTGTAGTACGGTGAATGTTCAGAATGGTCAGCTAAAGCAGATGATTAAGGCTGATAACATCAGCCATTTGATGCAAGAGGCAAAATTGAGGACTGCGGATGCTGGAAATCAGAGTCTAGATTAGAGTGGAGCTTCTTCATTCCTGATGAAGGGCTTTTGCCCGAAATGTCGATTTTCCTGCTCCTCAGCTGGCAAAAATAGGTTTTCCAAGTCCAGTCTGTTCCAGTACTCCCATTGAAATAACAAACAGGAAAATTAAAATATGTTGCGCAATACATTTTCATGTTCATGTGTTTAAGAAAAGACAGAGCTAATTTGAGAGAAACCAAAACAAACAACATACATTTTCAGATTTTTATTCTAATTGGTACATTCTCTGAAAGAGACGTGGCCTACGTAGGCTGAGCAGTGTCTGAACCATACTTCCTCCCCACATATTTAGGATGAAAAATATTTGATGCAGCAATGGATCCAGATTCTTGATTTACACTGACTGACACTATCTAATAACTAAGCTTGCACAGTTAATGAGGTAAAGGCCTAGTTCAAAAGTAGCATGTGAAGGAATCAAACACAGGAATTAACAGCATATATGTCATACCTGAAATATATCTTGTTTTTAGATACCCAAATTTGTGTGAAAAAGTTAAATTTGTCAGAGTTCAGAAGGGAGAAAAAATGCTATGTTTTCATTCCTAGTTAACAAATTGTAATATTGGTTTGTTCGCAGTGCAACATAAACAAAGAACTACAAGCCTTGTTTCATGATTTTACAATTACTTCAATCAATATTTTGGATGCTTCCTTTATGAACTAGTTAGCTTAATTGGTGAATGTGGTTGAAAATGCAACTGTAGTGATTACTGCCATCTTGAAGTTGGTGGCCTTGAGTTTTTGATTGTGGGTCCCTGCGGGATTTAAAAATCTGTTTGTTCCTATTATGGGGCTTTACTGGCATTTGTAGGCATGGGCTCATATGAATCAAAACCAGAACCAGAGCCAGAACCAGAGCCGGGGCCAGAGCCAGAGCCAGAGCCGGAACCAGAGCCAGAGCCAGAGCCAGAGCCAGAGCCGGAACCAGAGCCAGAGCCGGAGCCAGAGCCGGAGCCAGAGCCAGAGCCGGAGCCGGAGCCGGAGCTGGAGCCGGAACCAGACCCTGAGCCGGAGCCAGAGCCATATTCAAAACCAGTGCCAGACCCCGAACCAGAGTAGTAGCCAGAGCCAGAGCCAGAACCAGAGCCATCATCTTCAGAATGTGTTGGGTTTTTACTATTAAAGTCAGGATTGTAATAATCAGAGCCTCCTGAAAATCCTGGAACTGTTCCCCTGGAAATAGCTGGATAACAGGAATCGGGATAGAGTAAAAAGCCGCTGAATGTGCTGTCTGTATCCTGGTCTGCAAATATGCCATTGAAATTAGAATCCTTTACTTGTAACCATATTTTGTCCCCTGCTTCAAGGTGTACTATTAAAGTTTGGGAAACGTGATCCCTGCTAACTTTGTTAGCTGTTTTGATAACTAATTTACGGTTTATGAATAATCCCAGTTTAACAGGATTTTCATCTATCGACAAATGATAACTAAATATATATGTTCCATTGACTGGTGCAATGTAAACTCCAACTGCAGGATTGAAATGTCCTTGGATGTTGTAGAAAACAACAGTGAATGGTATCGGGAAAAATGGATTCGGTAAGCCTTCTTCAGGACTTCGTCCAGCAGAGAATGCAGATTGGATAGTAGGAACACATGGGCCGGGTGGTCCTATCTCACCTTCTTTGCCCTGTTCACCTTTGTCTCCTTGTTCACCTCTTTTTCCTTGTTCACCCTTTGGCCCTAGATCTCCTTTGTTTCCCTGTGGTCCAGCGGCTCCAATACTTCCACGTTCACCTTTCTCTCCATCCACACAGTCACAAATACCTTGTTCCCCCTGATGACCTTTTACTCCTTTATCTCCTCTGTCCCCTTTCAGTCCAGGGATGCCTGTTTCGCCTTTGCTGCCAACAGGCCCAGTCAAACCAATTTCACCCATTTCCCCTTTTGGGCCATGGGGGCCTCTATCTCCTTTGGGTCCTGTATCTCCTTTTAATGTCTGGCAAGTAGTTGGACATTGGCCAGGTAAACCTGCACTTCCCTTAAGACCTGGCAGTCCATTAGCACCTGGGTTACCCCTTGGACCTAGAAACAAAATATGAAAAGTTATTAATAGAAGACATTCTGATAGGAGTTAATGAAATTATGTTAAATATATAACAAATAATCAAAGAAAATACTTTATTGGTGCCATGGGCTGGGATTTATCACCCCAAGCAGGGCATGTTTTAGTGAAAGATGGGGGAGCAACGTAAATATATTGGTGGTGAGAGAACCCAGTTTCCATCCACCCCTGATCCTGTCTGCATAAATCAGAAGGCAGGTAATCGCTGAAATCAGCAGCTCACCTGCCCTTTAAATGGAAAGGATATGGACAATTGAGCATCTTAACAAGCCAACAGACCCAGATAATACACTGCCCATGTCATATGACCAGTGTGTGCAGGTGGGTGAGAAGCAGAAGTCAGTTCCTTGAAAAAGTGGGCATTAGACCCAATTTAGAGAGAGGTTTTGGTGGTAGTATCATAACCAAAATATTAGCTGGCAGTGGTGGGCAATAGAGAATTCCAATGGAAATGCTATCTACTGATATCTTTAATGTCTTTGAAGATTAATGCATTCTCAATGCATTATCCATTCTGCTACATAACTCTGTCAGTGTCAGATTTATTTGGCTCCAATCTCAACACCCCTCTTCTAAACAGGTATGGTTCTGCATTTTCTCAGATCTCAAATAAGAAAATCAATCAACGTTGTTTGTTTCAACTTGATTTTCTCTCCTTGTCTCAGTAAGGTGCAACTCCTTTCCTGAGTTTCACAAGATTAGAAAATAAAAAGTGTAAATACATGTGAGAAGTAAATATTTCTGCAACTTACCTCTAAGTCCGCGGAACCCCCTACGTCCTCGAATCCCCTTGAGTCCCATCATGCCTCTTGGCCCTCGAGCACCTTTCTGTCCTGCAATTAGAAGAAAGAAAAATAAATTTAAATTACACACAACAACATCTCAAAATACCAGCCCTGGTGATGACATTTTACTTGGTATTTGTGAGATTATTTAAGTGGTGGACGCAGAATTACAGCAAAACTGGTACAGACTTAGGGTGAATATTTTAAAAATTTATATGTTACAGGCAGAATTGTATTATCTTACTTAGGACAATAAAGTATATTGCCTGGGGCTGATATTGGTCTTAGGTAAAACAACACAGGTGACTCTTTTTTACATACTGTGCAATTAACTTTTCCTTTGACTTCATGATATAATAAATGGGTTACTTTTGAAAGGGGGCTGTCAATTCGCAATTATTCATCTTGAGTTAGACAGAAAGCTCTGTCAACTTTACCTCAAGTCAACACCTTTAAGAAGTATATAAAGCATACATCATTCTTTCCATTCCCTTTCTCCTGAATGGGTGACCTTTGTAGTAGCACAATATAACAAGGATGATAGCTCATCAGTAACTCAACTCAAGTTAGCACTACCCAGAAGTGTACTTCAGAGTATTTGACTATGGATGGCATCAAAGACAAATTCTATCTCCATTCAATAAACATATAGAAACATTCTCCTGCATTGGTTCCTGAGTAGCCATTATGATTGGAGCTGATTGCAGCACCCTAACTGAAATCAACAAACTCAGGATGTTGTTTGCTATTATATCAGTTATTAAAACATAGGAACATAGGAGTAGGAATAGATCATTCAGTTCATCATTCGACTGGATCATGCCTAATAATCTATGGCATTCCATTTTCCTATACTATCCCCCATACTCTTTGATATTATTAATACCATAACCTAATGTAAACACAACACACACAAAGGTTCTGTAAGCTTATTCACTTTTTTTTTGTATTGTACTAATCACTAAATTATGTAATTGTGCTTTAATTTCTTTTTCATAAACTGGTTGTGGTGAGGTTCTGCATGCTGGGCATCAAAAAAGAAATTGCTATGGTACATTCACAGCAACAGAAGTGTATAAGCAATCTGCAAAAAGGACTTGGTGTTGCAGACAGTTAGCGCAATTTGGTCACCAACTCGAAAACTATGCCGTAGAGATCTGTTGGTGGAATAACTGCCTGAGGCAGACCTTGGATTGTGGAACTGCTAAACAACCTATGTCATTATGACTACATAGTATTGTTTAGTCATGCAATAAAGGGTCTGAATGGCTGGTTGCGATGTAGAATGACTCAATTGCATGTCTTAAATTCCTGCATCTGGTGACATTACCATGACGGTCTCTCTTTCTCAACCTTTCCCATCACCTGAAGCATGGTGACCCTCCAGTTAAACCACCACTAGCCATCTCTTTCTAATGAGAGAGCAGCCATATGATTTAGTCAGACTGTGGCAGTTTTGCCACAGGAAGTGAAAATATATCCAAGTTGTTGTGTGTCATTGAATATTGGACCAGAACTATGAGACCTAGAAAAGAATTACATTTTTCAGTGGTAAGCCAACCAGGAAGAGGATTGGGCCAACCGGGAAGAGGCTTATCCCAGAAGTGAATATTCCAGAATCTGAAACATAACAGAGCATGGAGAGTTCTACTTATCTGCCTGTACTGATAAGGACTGTGAAAAAATTAGACTTAGGTAGGAGTCAGAGATCATAGAAATTAATTTGAGAGTGACACAATAACAGAGATTACTGTTGAAAAAAGACAAGACAGAGAAAAGTACTTTTGTATAAGTCTTTTCTTTGTGTCTGTATTTTATAGAATTGTCCTTTAGTATCTGTCCTTTCAAGCCAGCAGAGATCATCATCCCCATATGATCTAATCCTGCATATTTAAAAGCTGTTGTGGATTTAATGCAGAGGAAATGTGGAATGATTGTAAAAGTCAGCCAGATGGAGCTCATAGAATATGAGTTCTTTGGCTGGGGCTGTTAATCTGAGCTAATCAGGGCACCCTCCCTGACAGACATAAAGAGGACTGTCAAGCATTCTGGTCACTCTGACAGCTGGCTCTGATGGAGTTGGATCAGTGTCAAGTCCTCTCCATGTGTAAATGAAGAGGGGTTTGGTGATGGGATACTGGTCTCTGTGGAGTTATTTCAGTGGTGATGAGAGAAAAGCACACTCCTGAAGAAATGTGCTTGCAATAGTCATCTTTGAGGTGGGCTCAAGATTTCTGACATCATTCCACTGGATGAAATCGTATCAGAAACAATGACTCCACTAAGACTCTAAGTGGAAAAGAAAGTTTATGAAAGACGATGAAGTTTGGTGTAGGAACCACAGCAATGACCCTGCATGGGTAAAAGGCATGGTCAATGTGAGGTCAGGTCCAGTGGTGCATAAAGTTCCAGTAGGTGGGATGGTGTTGAACAAGCATGTGGACCATATGAAAGCTACAAACTCACAAATGATGCGAGAACAAAACGGCTCCCCAACTGCATTTCCCATGGTTTTCCCTTTCCATGTTGACAATACTTTGGATTCCAAGATGGACACAACAGGTGTCACCTCCTCAATACCTTTGCCGAGAAGTTCCTGGTGCAAGAGTGCACAGCCTCTGTGTGCACTACACACTGCCTGGATCAAAGGCAGAATTGGAGGAACCTGACCCAGTGCGAAAAAGCCCAAGGGGGGGCTACAAAACAGAAAGAACTGGCCTATGTCCTCAGACTCAGAGGGCAAGGGATGTAGTGATTGTAAAGAGTGAGGAGAAAGTGAGGTCTGCAGATGCTGGAGATCAAAGTTGAAACTTTATTGCTGGAACAGCACAGCAGGTCAGGCAGCATCCCACATTTCCAACACCCCTCCTCCAAGTCCCTCCTCCCTACATTGTAAAGAGTGAACCTCATAGAATAAGAGTTTCCTGATTGAGGCTGTTAATCTGGTCCAATCAGGGAGTCGTTGCTTACAGATGTAAATAGGCGTATCAACCGGAAGATGGGTAGGGGCAGGCTGCCTTAGAGTGGTCGGAAGGTGGGAGGGGCAGGGGCTTGCTGAGTCTGTATTGTCTGCACTTTTGTATGTAACAGTACTGTCTAATGTACAACTGTTATTGCTGTTGTCTCTTTATATCTTTGTGAAACTGGGATTTGAGGTTTGTCCTCCTATCCCTGTAAACTGTTTGAATGGTAGGGTTTGGGGCCTGGCTTTGCTGCTCCTCTCCCTTGTAAAATTGCTGTCTCTTGTATGCAGCTGTAAATGTAACTGTTTGTTGTAAACTGTTTTTGTAATTTGTTTAATAAAATAAAAGTAAATAGGAGTATCAGAGTTTCTGTTCACTCTGAGAGTTGGCTTTGATGAAGTTGGATCAGTGTCAAGGATTCTCCATGTGTAAATAAAGGGTGACTTGGTGATGGTATACTAGCCTCTGTGGAGTTATTTCAAAATGTCTCTGCATAAAATTGGAAAGAAAATTCATCTCTTAGCAATTTTAGAAACGTGGCTCAGGGATGGACAGAACTGGCAGCTTAATGTTCAGGATAGAAATGTAATAGGAAGGATAGAAAGGGGGGAAAGGTGGGGGCAAAACTGGGGTGGGGGGGGAGTGATATTTTTGATGAGGGATAGCATTACTGCTGTACTTAGGGTGGATAATCCTGGGAATACATCCAGGGAGGTTATTTGGGTGGAACTGAGAAATAAGAAAACGGACGATCACCTTATTGGGAATGTATTATAGACCACCTAATAGTTAGTGGGAAATCGAGAAACAAATTTGTCAGGAGATTTCAATTACCTTTAAGAATAATAGGGTGGTTATGGTTGGGGATACCATAACCAAACATAGACTGGGACTGCCATAGTATTAAGGGTTTAGATGGAGAGGAATTTAAGTGCGTACAAGAAAACGTTCTGACTCAGAATGTGGATGTACCTGCTAAAGAAAGTGCAAAACTTGGACCTACTCTTGGGAAATGAGGCAGGGCAGATGACTGAGGTGTCAGTGGGGGAGCACTTTGGGGCCTGCAACCATAATTCTGTTAGTTTTAAAATAGTGATGGAAAAGGATAAACTGGATCTAAAAGTTGAAGTTCTAACTTTGGAGGAAGACCAATTTTGATGGTAGTAGGCAAGAACTTTTGAAAGCTGACTGGGGGCAGATGCTTGCAGGTAAAGGGACGGCTGGAAAATGGGAAGCCTTCAGAAATGAGATAATGAGAGTCCAGAGACAGTATATTCCTGTTAGGATGAAAGGAGAGGCTGGTAGGTGTAGGGAATGCTGGATGACTAGAGAAATTGATGTTTTGGTTAAGAAAAAGAGGAAACATATGCCAGGTATAGACAGGAGAGAGTAAGTGAATCCTTAAAGTATAAAGGCAATAGAAGTATACTTAAGAGGGAAATCAGGAGGGCAAAAAGGGGACATGAGATTCCAAAGAGTTTTTATAAATACATTAAGGACAAAAGGGTAACTAGGGAGAGAACAGAGCCCCTGAAAGATCAGCAAGGCAGCCTATGTGTGGAGCCACAGAAATGGGGGAGTTACTAAACGAGTTTTTTGCATCAGTGTTTACTGTGGAGAAGGACATGGAAGATATAGAATATGGGAAAATAGATGGTGACATCTTGACAAATATCCATAATACATAAGAGGAGATGCTGGTTGCCTTGAAACACAAGTGGTGGACCCTAGAACTCTGTGAGAAGCTAGGGAAGTAATTGCTGGGCCTCTTGCTGAGATATTTGTATCATCGATAGTCACAGGTGAGGTGCCAGAAGACTGGAAGTTGGTTAACATGTGCCACTATTTAAGAAAGTTGGTAAGGAAAAGCCAGGAAATGATAGACTGGTGGGCAAGTTGTTAGAGGGAATCCTGAGGGATAGCAAGTACATGTATTTGGAAAGCAAGGACTGATTAGGGATAGTCAGCATTGATTTGTGCATGGGAAATCATGTCTTATGAACTTGATTGAGTTTTCTGAAGAAGTAACAAAGAGGATTGATGAGGGCAGAGCAGTAGAAGTGATCTATATGGAGTTCAGTAAGGTGTTCAACAAGGTTCTTCATGGGAGACTGATTAGCAAGGTTAGATCTCATGCAATACAGGGAGAACTAGCCATTTGGATACAGAACTGGCTTGAAGGTAGACAGAGGGTGGTGGTGGAGGATTGCTTTTCAGACTGAATGCCTGTGATCAGTGGTGTGCCACAAGGATCAGTGCTGGGTCCACTACTTTTTGTCATTTATATAAATGATTTGGACGTGAACATAGAAGGTATAATAAGTTTGCAGATGACACCAAAATTGAAGGCACAGTGGAAAGCAAAGAAGGTTACCTCAAAGTACAATGGGATCTTGATCGGATGGGCCAATGGCTGAGAAGTGGCAGATGGGGAGTTTACTTCAGATAAATGTGAGGTACTGCATTTTGGAAAAGCAATCAGATCAGGACTTATACACTTAATGGTAAGGTCCTGGGGAGTGTTGCTGAACAAGGAGACCTTGGAGTGCAGGTTCATAGTTCCTTGAAAGTGAAGTCACAGGTATATAGGACAGTAAAGAAGGCATTTGGTATGCTTTCCTTTTATTAGTCAGAGCATTAAGTATAGGAGTTGGGAGGTCATGTTGTGGTTGTCCAGGACATTGGTTCGGCCAATTTTGGAATATTGCGTGCAATTCTGATCTCCTTCCTATCAAAAAGAGGTTGTGAAACCTGAACATATTCAGAAAAGATTTACAAGGGTGTTGCCAGGCTTGGAGGATTTGAGCTATAGAGAGAGGCCGAATAGGCTGGGGTTGTTTTCCCTGGAGCGTCAGAGGTTGAGGGGCAACCTTAGAGAGATTTATAAAATCATGAGGAGCGTGGATAGAATAAATTCCCAAGGTCTTTTCCCTGAACTGGGGGGAGTCGAGAACTGGAAGCATAGGTTTAGGGTGAGAGGGGAAAGATATGAAAAGGATTTAAGGAGCAACCTTTAATTTATATATAAAAAGAAAAAGTTATTTTGGGAAGAAATTAATTAGACACTAACAAAACCGCTCAGTGCAACAATTGTTACTTGAATAATCAAACAAGTTCCTTATGAGAAAACAAATAGAAAGAACAAACAAGCAAAATAGGCTAATGCTTGCAACCACATTGGAATTTCTGATTTGTAAATATTATGAAATATTTTCTTTATTGGGCATCAATATTTCTCCAGAGCTCCTGATTGAGATAAAATGATACGAATGGAATACCCACTTAGAATGAAAATAAGTCAACTTGGGTGTCGTTCAATTGAATATATCAAATTGAATCTAGTGAAAGGCAAATTTTGACTTGAACAACTAAAAGAATAAGATGAAAAACACTTAATGAGAATTAGTCACTGGTTAGGTACAGGCAAAGGGAGAACTGGAGGATCTTTTATGTCTATCCGTAACATTTTAATACTTCAGTATTATTGAGAGAGGTAACCCATGAATGGGAAACTTGGCAAAACTCATCTCACTCATGGGCTAGAAGGGAAATAGAGCGTAAAAATAAAAATGATCCGGGAACACCGGAAATCTGAAATGATATGGATCGGAGGCCACAATACAGATATTGCCAAAGAAGCACCCAAGTCAACATGATATTCAGACATAAGTATCCACCCCCGAGAGTCAGACACTGGAGTGTCCCAAATAGCTGTCTGGTCTCTCGAATAGTTAGTGTTGATACCCACCAGAAAAATACCCACCAGAACCATGATGTATATCATGGAGTTGTACCTGGAAGATAATCATAATGAAGATGGGATATCCAGATTGGTGTGATAAAAGGACAAAGAGTTTGCAAGTGCAGCCATTGAGTCAAGTGCTGGATCATGCCATTAGCCCAGACTTTGGGGATAATACGTTGGAAACAGAACTACACATTTTCAGAGGATGGAACTAGATAAATAGGGAACAAAATATTTAACAAGAGCACCTCATTACTGAAAAGTTTGGAGTTGATTTCTCTAAGTAAAAATATAAAAACTTAAGGGGAAAATAGGGGGCATTTGACGAGAGAAAATATCAATCAAACTAAAAGAGCGCCAAATTAGTTAGTCCACCCAATAAGCATCGTGGAGCAGTTGGAGTATCATGTTCAAACTAACAAACTCAGCAAGCAGACAGAAATGCCACAGATGAAGCTGTGAGGAATTATGTGTGTATCAAGTATTGATAGGACAGTGTGAAAATAAGAGTCAAATTTTGGAAAAAGAATCCTCATGAGTTACTAATTACCATTTGGAAACATTGACTAAGGACAAAAACCACACTGTTTTCAGCTCAAAGGTTTGGTACTGATACATTCTATATGAACAGATTATGAAAAGAAATATCTTAAATTGATGGGATTGGTACTTCCTTTTCCAATGATACCACATGTGATGACACCACTTCCAGAGAGCAGGGTTGAGAAGACCAGAGCTTTAGAGGGGGGTAAACATGTGCAACATTATGAGATACTACCAGATGCAGTGAATGTGGAGATTATATAATGGGAACTCCTCTGGAGGGTTGCAATACTGGAAGAAATGTCATAGACATAAATTGTACCAGGGAGATAATGGAAGAAATCTTCAAGACACCCATGTAGTTGACGTAAGGGAGAGAAAATTCCTCAGACAGAAAACAATACCAGTTTGATCAAATCTGATTTGGCAAATAACCATTCCTCCATTTTGTTTCCCTCCAGACAGACCTTTGCTGACAGGAGAAAGAAAATTGGTGAGCATTTAGTTAAAGAGTCATAGAGATGTACAGAACAGAAACAGTCCAACTCATCCATGCTGACCAGATATCCCAACACAATCTAGTCCCACCTGCCAAAACCCAGCCCATATCCCCCCAGGCCCTTCCTATTCAAACACCCATCCAGATGCCTTTTAAGTGTTGTTGTTATACCAGCCTCCACCACTTCCTCTGGTAGCCCATTCCACACACGTACTACCCTCTGCATGAACAAGTTGCCCCTTCAACTCTCACCCTAGCCTATAGCTTCTAGTTCTGGACTTCCCCACCCCAGGGAAAAGACCTTATCTATTTACCCTATCCATGCCTCTCATGGTTTTATAAACCTCTATAAGATCACCCCTCAGCCTCTGACACTCCAGGGTAAACAGCCCAAGCCTATTCAACCTCTCCCTCAAATCCTCCAACCCTGGCAACATCCTTGTAAAACTTTTCTGAACCTTTTCAAGTTTCACAACATCTTTCCGATAGGAAGGAGATCAGAATTGCATGCAATATTCCAAAATTGACCGAACCAATATCCTGTACAGCTGCAACATGACCTCCAAAGTCCTGTACGCAATACTCTGACCAATAAAGGAAAACATAACAAACACCTTCTTCACTATCCTATCTACCTGTGCTCTACTTTCAAGGAGCTCTGAACCTGCACTCCCAGGTTTCTTTGTTCACCAACACTCCCGAGGACCTTAGCATTAAGTGTATAAGTCCTGCTAAGATTCGCTGTGTCAAAATGCAGCACCTCGTATTTATCTAAATTAAACTCCATCTGCCACTCCTCAGCCCATTGGCTCATCTGATCAAGATCCCATTGTAATTCAAGGTAACCTTCACTACACCTCCAATTTCGGTGTCATCTGCAAACTTACTAACTGTACCTCATAAGCTCACATCCAAATCATTTATATAAATGATGAAAAGTTGTGGACCCAGCACAGATCCTTGTGGCACTCCACTGGTCACACGCCTCCAGTCTGAAAAACAACCCTCCACCACCATCCTGTTCTACCTTTGAGACAGTTCTGTATCCAAATGGCTAGTTCTTCCTGAATTCCATGATATCTAATCTTGCTAACCGGTCTCCCATGTGGAACCTTGTCGAACACCTTACTGAAGTCCATGTAAATCATGTTTACTGCTCTAATCTCATCAATCCTCTATGTTACTTATTCAAAACAATCAATCAAGTTTGTGAGACATGATTTCATACAGACAAAGCCATGTAGACTATCCTTAATCAGCACTAGCCTTTCCAAATACATGTACATGCTGAGCCTCAGGATTCCCTCCAATAACTTTCCCACCACTGACGTTAGGCTCACTGGTCTTTAGTTCCCTGGCTTGTCCTTGCCAACTTTCTTAAATAGTAGCACCACGTTAGCCAACCTCTAGTCTTCCGGCAGCTCATCTATGACTAACAATGATAAAAATATCTCAGCAAGAGGCCCAGTAATCACTTCCCTAGCTTCCCATAGAGTTCTAGGGTACACCTGATCAGGTCCTGTGTATTTATCCACCTTTATGAGTTTCAAGACATCCAGCACTTCCTCCTCTGTAATATGGACAGTTTTCAAGATGTCACCATCTATTTTCCTAAATTTTATATCATCCATGTCCTTTTCCACTGTAACATCATGAAATCAAAGCCTAGAACAATAATGAGGGTGAGTTGCAGGAATATGTGAAAGAGTTGGTTGTGATACTCCATTACTAGTCCATCCTATGAGAACATTTAGCTGAGCTATGGAAAGCTATAAATCCCAGAAAGTGTTTAATCAGTTGGGTTAGTTTAGATTCCCTAAAGTATGGAAACAGGCCATTTGGCCCAACAAGTCCATACCAACCCTCTGAAGAGTAAGCCATCCCAGACCCATTCCCCTACCCTATATGTACCCCCGTCTAATGCAACTAACACTATGGCACTAACACTAATACTATGGGCAATTTAGTATGGCCAATTCACTTAACCTGCACATCTTTGGACTGCATAAGACAATCTCAGCATCCCAGGGATTAGCTTGGTAAACCTCCGTTGCATTTCCTCCATGGCAAGTATATCCTTCTTTTGATGAGGAGGCCAAAACTGCACACAATACTCCACATGTGGTCTGACATTCTATACAATTGTAACAATAACTCTTTACCCCAAAAGTAAAGTCTCCTTGTGTTGAAGGCCAACATGATGTTTTCTTTCCTAATTGTTTGCTGCAGATGCAGTGATTCATGAACAATGATACCCTGGGGTTGCTTTGGACAACAACACTCCCACCTCTCAACATTTCAGATATTTTCTGGCATACGTTTTTTTATTTTGCACTCATTTACTTTATATTCCATCTATCATATTCCTGCCTATTCATTTAGCCTGTCCAAATCTCTTTGCATCTTCTTTGTTTAAAATTATTTTGAAATATTATATTTAGTCTCCATATCCAAATCATTTATATATGCTGTGATCAGCTATGGTCCCAACAGTGATACTTATGGTATCCTACTAGTAATATCCTGTCACTCTAAGAATGACATATTTATTCCTGTTCTCTGTTTTTGTCTATGAACCAATTCTTAATCTACACCAATACATTACATCCAATCCTATGTTCTCTAATTTTATTTATTAACCTTTGTGAGACTTTATCAAAAATCTTGTGGAAATCCAATATATTACATCCCCTGATTGTCTTTTATCTGTTCTACAAGTAACATCCTCAAAAAAATGTTATGAAGAATCATATCAGATTTGAAATGTTAACTCTACTTCTTTCCACAGATGCTGCCAGAACTGGTGAGTTTCTCCAGCATTCACTTCATTTACTTCAGATTTATAGCATCAGCAGTATTTTGCTTTAGTTAGAGCATTATTAAACATGATTTGCAGTCTCCTAACAAAAAGCTGTATTGAATTTTGCTACAAAATATTTGTATAATTATAGAATTTTGAATGACTCCTGTTCAGTTTAGATTCTAAGACACATATTTTAGAAATTTGAAAGATTATACACTGGACAGGTTATACCTCTCATAATAAAACAAAAATAAAATTAACTGGGTTAAAAGGCAAAAATTAGTACAGATAAGGATACATTTTTGTTGGATTAATTAGCAATGCAGTTTTTAAATCAGAGTGTGTTGAATGGGGTGGCACTGCTACTTCACAGCACCAGAGATCTAGGTTCAATTCCAGCCTCAGGTGACTATCAGTGTGAAGTTGGCACATTTTCCCTGTGGGTTTCTACACAGTGCTCTGGTTTCCTCCCACAATCCAAAGATGTGCAGGTTAGGTGATGTGGCCATGCTAAATTGTCCATAGTGTTCAGGGATGTATAGGTTAGGTGCATGAGTCAGGGGTAAATGTAGGGGAATGGGTTTAGGTGGGATACTCTTTGGATGGTTGGTGTGGACTTGTTAGGCTGAAGGGCCTGTTTCTACACAGTAGGGATTCTAATTCAACCCAATTGCATACAATTTATCAATTTCATAATGATTCATTACACATATACAAAGATAATAAATGCAAACCTTTTATCCCTCTAAAGCCTCTTGGGCCTATGTGACCTACTGGTCCCATAGTTCCTTTCATGCCAGGCAAGCCGGGCTTTCCTGCCAGAAAAAAACATAAATGTCAGTTTGTTCAATAGAGAAACATATATAATGTCAGCTTTAAAATACATCTCTGCGTCCATTTCTCGCACTATGAAGATTCCTACAGTCTAAACCATCTCATTTCACTTTCATTATATAAAAGTTCAATGGACAAATCCTATACATTTACTCTCATTGTTTGCAATCTAAACAAGTTAAATATTTCCCATACAGAATCACAGAAGTATTACGGCACAGAAGAAGATCATTCAGTTCGCGTCTGCAAAAGTGCTTCATGATTTAGTGCCATTTTCCTGCCTTTTCCTCTACACTTGCACATTATTTCTAAGCAAATAATCATCTAGGGTGCTCGTGAATGCCTCAATTGAATTACATCCACACACTTCCAGACAATGCATTCCAGACCTGAATCACTCATTGTGTGAAAAAGAGGTTTCTCAGATTATATATGATTCATTTCTAGATTACTTTAAGTCTGTGTCTATGCATTCTTCATCCTATTAAGAGCAGGAACAATTTCTTCATATCCACACTATCAGCATTGCATGGAAAACTTCTATCAGACTACCTCTTGGTTTTCTTCTTTACGAGAATAGTCCGAACCTCTCCAATCTATTCTCACAACTGAAGTTTCTTGTTTTAGAACCAATCTTAGAAACCTCTTCTGCACCTCTCCAATGTGCTCATATCCTTCCCATAGTGTGACACCCAGAAATGCTTATAATACTCCAGCTGTGATGTAATAAATGTCTTATACAGTTCAGCATAACCTTGTTCTTACACTCTGTGCCCCTATTAATAAAGCTGATGGTACTGTACAACTTATTAACTGCTCTCTTCACCTTCAATAACCTGGACAGATACACCCAGGCCCCAGTACTCCTGTACCCTTTTAGGTTTGTTCACTCTGTTTTGCATTTTCTATCTGTGCTTTTCCTACCAAAGTGCATCGCCTCATACTTCTATTCTTTTCCCATTGCAGTGAATTCCAATTGATCACAATGTTTTGAACTATATATAATTCAAATTTTGAAAATCAATCTTTAGTGGTTCTAATCTTGTGTCAGTGAATCCCTTAAATTTTCATAATACAGAATTCCTGGGAAAGCACAATACTGTTTTTTTTAATTATCTCATGGGATGTCAGCACTGCTGATTGAGCCAATGTTGGTTGATTATCTCTAATTGGAATTAGGTGTTGGCAATGAACTGCTGCTTTGAACTGTCACAATTAATCTGCTTTTGGCACACCTACCAAATGTTTAGGAAAGTAGTTCCCAAATTTAGATCCAGTGACAATGAAGGAATAGCATTGCAGCTTAAAATCATAATGGTATGTGGTTTGCAGGGATTTCAGGGAAGAAGAGTGTAGTGTTTGAAAAGCATAGCCAGTCAGTCAGCATCTGAGGAGCAGGAGAGTTAACATTTCGAGCATCAGCCCTTCATTCTTGGTACTTGGATGCTGCCTGACTGGCTGTGCTTTTCCAGTACCACACTCTTCGATTCTGATCTCCAGCATCTGCAGTCTTCAGTTTCTCCCAGGGACTTGAGACTGACAGGAAGTGAGTTATTTGCTGCAGAATTCCCAGCCTCTGATCTCTACTTGCAGCTACTGTATTTAAATGGCTGGTGTAGTTCAATTTCTAGCCGATAGTAAACCCTGGATGTTGATTCTGGGGTAGTTCAGCAATGGGAATGCCTTTGAGCAAGAGATGATGGTTAGATTTATCTATTGGAGATTATCATTGACTGGCATTTGAGAGGTACAAATGCTACTTGATACTTAACAGACCTAGCCTTTATATTGTCCAGGTCTTGATGCAGAAGCAAATGAACTGTTTCAGTATTTCAGTGGGACAAATGGCACTGAACATGCCACAATTATCAGTGAACATTCCTACTTCTGATGTTATGATGAACGAAAGGTCATCAATGAAGAAACTAAAGATGGCTGGGTCTACAATGTGCTGATGAACTCCTGCATCAGTGACCTGGGAGTGGGGTGATTAGTTGCCAACAACCATCAGTGTCTTGCTTTACGTTATGAATAGATTTCCCCTTAATGGCACACTCAGTCAACTGGTTCCTTGATGTCAAGACCAGTCACTTTTACTTTACCTCAGGTAAATCCAAGTGTTGTAGCTGTCCTGGAATAGCTTGGCCAGTAGTACTTGTAGTTTGGGAACACAAGTGTTCAGTACTACTGCTGGGATTTTTAAAAAATATTTATTCTTTTATAAGATGTGGTATCAGTGGCAATGCTAGCATTTATTGTCCATCTAGTAAATGCCTTGAAATGACTTGCTTGTTTAGCCATTTCAGTGGGCAGTTAAGAGATAACTACATTACTGAATGAATGGAGTCACATGTAGGCCCTACTGGTCAAAAATTGCAGATTTCCTTCCCTAAAGAATATTATTAAACCAGATGTATATATGATAGGTTCATGGCCACCATTACTGAGAATAGAATTTTTTAACTGAATTTAAATTCCTTCAATTACATTTGGTAGGATTTAAATTCATGCCACAGAATATTATCCTGGGCTTTTGGTTTACTAGTTCATCAACGCATTAACTATGCAACTATCTAGCTACCCATGTTGTCAGAGCTCACGTCCTGTCTTATATCTCGCACCTTCAACCATTCTTTCATATCATTGTCATTTATGATAGTGTAAATATGGACAATCAAATTTTAATTTGCATCAGCTGATTTGCTAATCCAAGCAATAATTGAGGTAAACTTAACAGCATGCTCTATATGAAGAGCAAGACAAAAAAAACGTAAAGAATATACACAAAATAAATTATGAGTTTTGGGCTTCAAGTGATTTCAATCAATCCCACTTTGGTTACCTCACAGGGATTTGTTCAATCGGGAGAGATTCTAATCTATATGATGCTTGACAATCAATCCCACTTTGGTTACCTCACAGGAATTTGTTCAATCGGGAGGGATTCTAATCTATATGATGCTTGACAGTTTATTTTTGCTGTTCTCTGCAGTAGTTTGATATAACCTCAGTGTGTAGATCATCACAATAGTATGCAAATCAAAATTTATGGGAATAACATGTTTCCTCCCTTAGTAGATATTAGACAAACAGATGTTTTCATTGATCCAAAAGCTTCATGGTCATTTTAACTGGTACCAGCTTTTTATGTCTAGGTTACCTTTTCAAAAACAAAACCTGATTTCAATTCTTAAACTATCTTGATTGGATTTAGTCACACATTCTCTAGGTTATTAATTGAAGCCTCTAGGCTACTAGTCTGGCAATATAATCATACATATTACAATATGTAATATATTACTATACATTTCACATTCCACAGAAGAAAAGGAAAACAGACAAAATTTTGCAAATTGGGGTTGGGTCGACATCTATACATAATCCTGCATGTGCAGTTGAGGATGATGCATTAGGTTTTTGTCTCATGTATGGAACAGCCATGCTAAATTGTCCGTAATGTTAGGTAAGGTATAAATGTAGGGGTATGGGTGGGTTGCGCTTCGGCAGGGCGGTGTGGACTTGTTGGGCCGAAGGGCCTGTTTCCACACTGTAAGTAATCTAATCTAATCTAATCTAAAAATAAAAGAATTATTTTCTGGAGAATAGAGTTTAGCTCTTCTTTTGCTTGGCCCCTTGATATCAAACAAGTCTGGGATATACTTATGAGTATATCTATTGGTATACTGCCCAAAGTCTGCCTGATTGACCCAGTGGGATTGATATTTTCTGAGGGTAGGCATAAAGTGGGTCTTGCAGCATCGAAAGCATATGGCAGTTGATTACAGAATTGCTTGCCTTTTCCAATTTGCTCTTTGCCATTTGATTGGAGGCCATAAAACTTTTTGAAAGTATTTTTATCAACTCCAACTGAAATTAAAGCCTTCCTTAGATCCTGAGTTCCAATTTTTCATTCAGGTGAGTCCCAGACCCACACCAATCAACCCCATTGCCCCGTGGTTGAACATTTCAACTCCCCCTCCCACTTTGCGAAGGACATGCAGGTCCTGAGCCTCCTCCATCGACACTCCCTTATCACCCAACACCTGGAGGAAGAACACCTCATCTTCCGCCTCGGGACCCTTCAACCACATGGCATCACCAGTTTCCTCATTGCCCCTCCCCCCACCTTACCCCAGTTCCAATCTTCCAGCTCAGCACCATCCTCATGACCTGTCCCATCTGTCAATCTTCCTTCCCACCTATCCGCTCCACCCTCCTCTCTGAGTTATCACCTTTACCCACACCTATTGCACTTTCAACTACTTTCCCCCAGCCCCAACTCACTCCCATTTATCTCTCCATCTCCCTGACTCCCAGCTTCATTCCTGATGAAGGGCTTTTGCCCAAAACGTCAGTTTTCCTGGTCCTCCGATGCTGCCTGACTGCTATGCTTTTCCAGCACCACTCTAATCTTGACTCTGATCTCCAGCATCTGCAGTATTCACTTTTGCCTATGTCTTGTGGCAGACAGAATGGCATGTTGGCAGTTGCCAGGGGTGGTTGAGTCAGGCAGCATCCACTGAGCACAAGAATTGATGTTTCAGGTATAAGCTCTTCTCCCAGGAGTGGTTGAATGGCAAGTGGTGCAGTTGGTAAGGTGGTAGATTGATCAGGTATGATTTAAAAAGGTGGTAGGGAGGGAGTTAGGTGATAGGATCAGGTGAGATCGGCTCAGAGGGTGTTGGAGGAGTGTAAATCTAAGAATGGGATGTCCAGTTGTTAGGTCAAGGGGTGTTGAGTACGGAGGAGTTGTCAGTACTGAGTTAGGAGGAGATCAGTTTTATAGTCATCTTGAAGTTAAAGCAGATTTTAATATTTCAAAGGTTGCCTGGGTGATTATTTAGGTAACTGTATTGGAAAACCCCAATGTTTCCTGTTCTAATTCAGACTTGAGATGTTTTCAGATGGTTCCAGACACCAGGTAATTGGCCTTTGGAAGTTTAAACTTGCCAGGCAATTGCATGTGTAATCATGTGTGTCAGGACCTCCACATGGTTCAGCATCTCCAATCCACACTGCTAAAATGACTATCTCCCTTTTGGAAGATGTGGGACTCTAGGTTTTCTTTACTTGATACAAAGCAGTTCAGTTTTGCACATAGTAGTTCAGTTATATAAGGCTGGTTACTGCTATAAGCTTATAGTTAATAATGAGGCTCTTCCAAAACACCTTTGCCTGCTTTTCAACAACTTGCAGCTCCAAGAAGAATTTTACAAGTGTACCTGGTGGTCCTGAGTTTCCTCTGTCCCCTTTAGGACCTAGGTCCCCTTTTGGCCCTTGGCAGTGCATGCAGACACAGTATGATGGGACCATATCTGTGCTGAAAGGATACTCTTGGTCTGGAAGGGGGCACAAGTTGTATTCAACAGGTGAATCAGGAAGTCCACGGTTCAGTGGTTGTACGGTTTCATTTTGAGGGGTACCTTCTGCAATCACGAGCAGAGCCAGCACCGCAATTACATTCAGCATTCTTACTTCCACTCCAAAAGCTGTGGAAAGAGGAACATCAAAATTAAGAAAAACTTATTTATCCCATAAATTATGAAGCATCAATCCATTTCATGTTACAATATGCACTGTACAGATTTCTTCCCAGTAAAGATTATCACTTGCAAGGTGACATGCTACTTCCTTTTGTGAGGGAAGATAATTAAAATGGCTTCTTCCTCTGTGTCCATTTACTATTTTTGGTAGACCAACATCTACCATGTATGATGAATTCCATTCATGTATGTTGTAATAGTTGTTCAACAGAATGACATCGCGATTTCATGTGCAAGTTTGCCATTAAGTTAATGAACAGGTATGGTTATATTTTCCAAAGCAAACCATAGCAAAGTTTGGGACTTTCATCAGGAGAAGTAAATCGGCACTCACTTTTTTACAATACTTTATCAAAACACATTTAGCATTTTATACAATAGCTACTTCTGAAATGTGATAACAGTTTTTATATAGACAAATACTGCACAATGCTGGTCACAGAGATTGCCAATGAGATAATTGACCATTTGGTTGGATTTAGATGGTACAACATAAGGGACCTCCATCTGAAAGAACATGCCTCTGACAATGTAGCACTCTTCAGTACTGAAATGAATAGACAGAGTAGAATGTAAGCTTCTGACTCAGAAGTACGAACACTAATGACAGAGACAAGAGCTGCAGAACAAAGATAACAAAGAACTGACTAATCTTCTATCTTGTCCAATCCATAGTGGTTCAAATGTAATTTTATCAGCTGAGGGAAAGGAAACACATGCATTTAACTAATTCTATTGTAACATTTTTTCATTGTCCATTCACTAATACCAGTAGAAATACACAACAGAATGCAATTCCAATGCTGCTAAAAATAAGAAGCGGAACAAATCTTTTACTGAGTTTAAATTTACTATTAAAGAAATTTAAGAATCACTCTTGGTTATTCTTGTGAATTCTTTAGCTTGGGTTTGTTATCTGAAGAATAGAAAATCTGCTCAACCACTAACTACATTCCTTATTTCTTCTGAAATTCTCTCTGATATTCCCCCCTCTCTTCCAAGTACACCAATCATCTAAGTGTTTAATAATTGATGTTAAGATATAGATAGTGAATGTCATCAGGTTATTCGTTGTAGAGCTGCATAATTGGTGACATTTTAGTCCAACTGTGATATATTAGACAAGCAATCAAATCTTTGTCCAGTTGGTGGGCAAATTTCAGTTCATTAGATGACATCTTGGTCTATTTGGTCAAATCCTTGTTCAGCAGGATTTACAACTAGTGAAATCTCAGTCCAGTGAGGGTCATACTGGTTCAGCAAGTCAAATTCTGGTTAGCTAATACATCTCATTTGATTTTACTAAGCAAATAATCTTTATTCTTTAATGTACTGATGTCTAATTTAAAAATTAACAGAAATACAACTATGCAATGGATGCTAAAGTTTTAACTACTTTTTTCAAGTCCTGAAGATGTCATGCTTTCTTAAATTTTCTATTGTATGACTTGCTCTTTGGAAAGACAGAAATTTGTCAATTTTACTGACTCAGTAAACTGTAGAGGTTATTATTATTGGCAAAAGTTCTGCATTTTATTTAATTTCATAATTTTGCTGAGAATAATTACAGAAAACAATATTACACATCAATCTGTTCCTTGTTGATGGTTCAAAATAAAAATCACTGATTTACGATAATCTTGGGCAGAGACCTGAGACCTGAAATAGCATATAAATCATGCTGTAGGATTTATGTAAAGCAATCTATTTAAGTGCAGATATCAAATTAAATTATTTATATTCCATGTCAATCATAATCGTGTTTAGATATTAATTTTCTCTCTTATTGTCATGTCCAACAAACAGCATTAGCATGAAGAATGCAGTATAACTCTTAAACTCAACATTCCTTATTCTGTAGATGTTTTTCTTAATCTGAAGCATCCTCACCTGTTGAGGTGTAGATTCCCGAACTTGAAGTTTCTGCTGGATCTAAGATAACAGTTCCTACAGTGCTTGGTTTTATAGACCCTTTCTCTCGGGTGAACACCACAAATTAGTTATTGTTTCCAATTTACATTATTCAGCATGACCTAGATATGACAATAAGATAGAATGAGGGTATTTTGTGGATTTTTTTGAGGAAGTAGGATAATGCTTTATAATCATATTCATTGGGTTCATATTTCCATTATTACTCCATATTCCTTTGCCTGAAGCTGCAGAAGATAATGTGACAAATAAAATATTTGATATGGTTATTTGTTCTGTTTGGTAAATACACAGAGGGTTATATTACCCGCTATTAAGCTTTGCACAAACCACTTTCTGGTCATAGCCCGACAAAATACAATTTGCCCACAGGGGATCCTGTCACCCACTTTCAGCAGTTCAAGTATTGGTGGCATCACATGCAGATATAGAATTGGAAGTTGCCTCATGTAAGAATTTGATTGCTTTAAGTAAACATGTCCTCCATGATATTATTCCTCACTGCGATATAACATAAACACAATTCTGAATCAATGAACAGGAACCTCACATATGACAGCAACTTGTCACATAACACTATCTAAGGTGGGGGAGATGTGGAAGCATGTCGTATGTGGCAGGAGAACACTCTTGGAGACAACTTTACACAAACTACAGTGCTTAGGTCTGACTACATTTGCAGCATAGTCATGGGCATGTAGCATACATTGCACAATACAAAGAGAAAGAAGAACAAAGCCTCATGAACAAGGGCAGTAGATCTATATACCTTGTTGCAAATCCAGCTACACTTGCTGAATGTACTGTACATGGATTTAATGCAAATTAATAGATTGATCTAGCTTAAAAACAGAAAAATCTGAAAATACTCAGCAGCTTTGGCCCAGTACCTTTGAAGAATTAAACAGGATATTTCAAGTCATTAACCCTTGAATAGAAATGGAAATAATTTCTTCATAATTCACCGTTTTTATTTCACTTGTCCAGTTTCTTCCCACCCTCTGCCACTTTTACAGTTTTCAGTTTCTGGGTTTTAATCATCTTCTGATGTTTAATCCCTCCTGACCTCCATCCCCCAACAGGACAGTTTGGAAGTTTCTTTCTTCTTCTTTGAATGGAGGTCCTCCGGATGTACCCTTCTCTGCCTAGTTATCTCACATGAAATGAATTACTTTCATTGTATTCACTTCCTCAAAATAAAAGGTCTTGCTCTGAAAACCCATATGGGTTGGAGTTATGTCTGGCTTTTTTGTGGGATTTAGTTGAATATTTTTCCAGTTCTACTTAGGTCCTTCTGCTCATATTTTTGAAGTAGATTTTAAATTCTCTTGGTGTTATTTCCTTCTCTCACCCTGAATTGGAAAATGTAATCAACTTTGCTTCCAATCTTCACCTTTACCTCACCTTCCAATGACTGAACCACTCCCCCACTCATTCTCAATTTCTGGCAATCACCAATGTTCACTGTAAATTCAGTAATTCTCACATCTGTCGTGGCACTCTTAATAATGAACACATGTTGAAGCTAAGCAATTTGATGTATTTTAGCATGCTTCTCTCGGCATATTACACTGCCAGAGAATAGAGTTCAGTAAGATGGAGACAGGGAGCTTTAAACCAATAGGTAACATGCTATGATGTGGTAATGACATCATGAATATTTCCCTGAAAGGTATATCACATATTTGCTATGAGACATAACATAATTCATACATCAGATAGAATCCCTACAGTGTTGAAACAGGCCCTTTGGCCCAGCAAGTCAACACCAACTCTCCGAAGAGTATCCTACCCAGACCCACTCCCCTACATTTACCCCTGACTAATGCAAATAACCTACACATCCCTGAACATTATGGGAAATTTAGCATGGCCAATTCACCTAACCTGCACATCTTTGAATTGTGGGAGGAAACCGGAGCACCCGGAGGAAACCCACGCAGACATGGGGAGAATGTGCAAACTCCATACAGACAGTTGCCCAAGGCTGGAATCGAGTCCGGGTTCCTGGCTCTGTGAGGCAGTAGTGCTAACTGTTGAGCCATTGTGCCACAGTTTTGGTCTCCTTATTTGAGAAATGATATACTGGCACTAGAGGGGTGCAGAGGAGGTTCACCAGGTTGATTCCGGATTTGAAGGGGTTGGTAATGAAGAGAGACTCAGTAGACTGGGATTATATTCATTGGAGTTCAGAAGAACATGGGGGGATCTGAAAGAAAATTTAATTATGAAGGAATAGATAAGATAGAAGTAGAGAGGATGTTTCTACTGGCAGGTGAAACTAGGACAAGAGGGCATAGCCTCAAGACTAGAGGGAGCAGATTTTGGACTGAATTGAGAAGGAAATTCCTCACCCAGAGTGTTGTGAATCCATGGAATTCCTTGCTCAGTGAAGTAGTTGACACTACTTCAGTAAATGTTTTTAAAGCTAAGATAGATAATCTTTTGAACAACAAAGGAATCAAGGGATACGGTGAGAGCATGGGTAAGTGGAGCTGAGTCAACGAAAAAATCAGCCATGATCCTATTGATTGGGGAGCAGGCTCGAAGGACCAGATAGCCCACTTCTGCTCCTATTTCCTTGTTTTTTTTGGGGGGTCAGTTAGTAGTAATTTAGTTGCTACCATTTCTTTATACCCCTAAAAGACTTAAGAAAGCAGTTGCTCTGTTATGATCTTTATGGAAAACAAAGGAAACAGACACACAATGTGCCAGTTGCTCATTGTGAACTGTGGTAAATGAGCAGACCAATCAGCAACTGGATACAACTCCGGAGCAGGAACCCTCTCGGAGTTTCTCCTAATCTAGTACATTAGACCAGCTGTGTCTCTTTCAGCTATTGGAGGCTAGGTGTTGGCACTGAGTGGGTTGGAAAGACTGTCATTCTGAACTTTTTATTTCTTTATCATTCTAATTTATTTTTCTGGTTTGTAATTGTTTTTCTTTACTTTTCTAGCTTTTTTCCCCTAAGAATTTGATTTTAAGAATCTACACCTTTGTACTAAGATGGCACGGTAATGTGGTGACTTGTAATCTTTTTACTGTACTCATTTGAGCACATGTGGCAATAAAGCTAGTTCAATTCAGTTCAGATGTGGTATTTAATTGCCAGTGTGGTGACAGGTAAATTCAGCACAGACTGGTAATCTTACCTGGGTCCTTTTTGGTCAGTACAATTCAGTCACTTGCTCGACAAAGTTACTGTACTGTCCAGGAAGCTGTGAGATATTCTATCGGAAACAAATTCCTACATTTCCAATACTCTGCTTTCTTTTAAATCAGACAGCAGCAAAAGAGCCAACATTTGGATGTTGCCAAGTTGCATGTCATGTGAGGTGGCTGGCAGCCCGACTGTAATCCATTTCAATTTAATCATTTTCCAACGCTCCTTCCAAGTAATTATAGTTACATTGAAATGGTGGTCCAGTCCACAGCACTCAGACAACAGCCTCTCCGAATGTGATTAAATGGCTTTCTTCCAGCCTTATCAAGACACAGATATTACATTCATTGCTGGTAGTACGTGGAGCCAACACCGATCCTGGAAACAGATAATGCTCACGTTCAGGTGAACTTTCATAGCCAGAGTGGGATTGAAAAGACACTAAAACCCAAGCAGATGACCCAATTCGAGGTATTATCTTATATGTCAAGGGAGCAGGCTCAGAAAAGGGTTTAAGCCATGAGCCATGACCATAGCCACAAGAACATGGAGTGAAGCATGACACAGGTTGGTGGTGAGAAGACGTGCAGGAGAGTTTGTTTAATGGATCAACCACCTGGAGATCAGCTGTAGTATGCTGGGTTTAACTCAGCAAGTGGAGTTCTAGTCATATACTTTTGCTTAAGACCGTAAGAAATAGGAACTGGATTCGGCCAACTGGACCCCCCAAGCCCACTTTGCCATTCAACAGGATCATGGCTGATCTGACATTCCTCACATCTACCTTCTTGCATTTTCTCTGTAACCCTTGATTTTCCAAATGATCAAGAATCTATCTCAGCCTTAAATATACACAAGGATCCTGCCACACCCCAGCCCTCTGTGGCAAGGAATTCCAAAGACACTCAACCCTCTAAACGAAAAAGTTCTTTCTCATGTCAGTTTCAAGTTGGTGCCCCTCTGGTCCTAGACTCTCCCATGAGGAGAATGTTCTCTTCGTATATACCCTGTCAAGTCCCTTAAGAATTCTATAAGTTTCAATGAGATGATCCCTCAATTTTCTAAACTCCAATGAGTAGAGTCCTAACCTTATTAATAAGACAATCCTTCCATAACATGGATTAGCCTAGTGAACCTTCTCTGAACTACCTCCAATGAAATTATATTTCCTTAAAATAAGTGCACCAAAATTGCTCAAAGTACTCCAGATGTGATCTCACCAGCACCTTGTATAGTTGCAGTAAGACTTCCCTTCTCTATATTCCAAGCCCCTTGAAATAAGTGCAAACATTCCATTAGTTTTCCCAATTACCTGCTGTTCCTGTATTCGAGCTGTGTTTCCTGCAAAAGTACCCCCAAGTCCTTTTGTGTTGCAGCCTTCTGTGCTTTCTCACCATTTAAATAATATTCTGATCTTTTGTTCGATCTTCCAAAATTAACAACTTCATATTTTCCCACATTATACTCTATTATACACTAACTTTATGCCCATTTACTTAACCTATCAATACCTTTCAGTAAACTGTTCTGAGGAAGTGTCACTGAACCCGAAACGTTAATTCTGATTTCTCTCCACAGGTGCTGCCAGACATGCAGAGCTTTTCTAGCAACTTCTGTTTTTGTTTCTGATTTATACAATCTGCAGCTGTTTTAGTTTTTCTCTATAAACCGTTTGAATCCTTCCCGCAACCTGCCTTTCCAAGTATTTTTGTGCTGTCTGTAAATTTGGCTACAGTACAATCACTTCCTCCCTCTAGAACATTAGTACTTCTTGTAATCAATTGAAATCCCAGTATAATTCCTGTGGAACCTAACTGGTCACAGGTTGCCAACCTGAAAAAGAACCCCTTATCCCCACATGCTATTTCCTACCTGTGAGTTAATTCCCTCTACAAATCAGTACACTAACTACGACACTGTGGGCTCCTATCTTATGCCTTAACCATTTGTGAGGTACCTTGTTGAATGCCTTCAAAGTCAAAACACAACACATCTTCTGGTTTCCCACTATCCACTCTAGTTGAGACCTCCTTGAAACATTTTAGTAAATTAGTCAAGCACAATTTCCCTTCCATGAAGCCATACTAACTCTGCTCAATTAGACTGTGATTTTCCAAAGGTTTTGCTATTACTTCCTTAACAATTGATTTCAATATTTTTCCAACAATACATGTTGGGTTAATTGGCCCATAGTTATTCACTTTTTGCCTCCCTCCCTTTTTGGATAGAGGTATCACATTGGCAGTTTTCTAATCCTCTAATACTCAATAGAATTTGCAAAGTTATAACAAATGCACCGACTATCTCTATAGCTATCTCCTGTATGATCCTCGGTTGCATGCTGTCAGAGCCTTATCTACATTTAGACCGTAAGTGTTCAAAGTTTGTGCGAAGATTTGTAGCTCGGGTGCTCGTTGTTGTGGTTCTGTTCGCCGAGCTGGAAGTTTTTGTTGCAAACATTTCGTCCCCTGGCTAGGCGACATCATCAGTGCTTGGGAGCCTCCTGCGAAGCGCTTCTTTGATGTTTCCTCCGGTGTTTATAGTGGTCTGTCCCTGCCGCTTCGCAGGAGGCTCCCAAGCACTGATGATGTCGCCTAGCCAGGGGACGAAACGTTTGCAACAAAAACTTCCAGCTCGGCGAACAGAACCACAACAACATTTAGACCCATTGGTTTGTCTAATATTTCTTTAGTGACAGTGATGGTACTCAATTCCTCCCCATGTTCTTTAGTTTAGTGGGATATTCAAAGTACCTTTCACCATAAAGACTGATGCAAAATATCTGCTTAGTTCTAAGATCACATTCCCTCAGTATGGACACCTTTCACTGAAGCAAAGGTTGGGGCTACAGAAGTATGAAATAAAAACTGAGTCCTGGAAATACTCAGTAGGTCAGGCATCATCTGTGGAGATGATGATCATCTCTTAATGCAAATGAGTCATATTTGATTCAAATTAATAACACTGCTTCTTTCTCCACATCTGTTGCCAGATGTGTTGAATTGAACACAAAATCTTTCTCGTAAGTCTTTCTTGTATCTAGCACGCAGTCAATTCACGATGCCCATGGAGTGAATCAAATATAACCATGCAAGAGAATCACAACAAAGTCAAGTGTGATATTTTAGAATACATAATTGCAATATGTATGATTGTTCTCATGTAAATCAGAAACTATTTATATCAAGTAATTTTAATTAACAGTGTATTCAGACTTCAACTAAAGTGATAGCCATTTGTCAGGTTATTTAGCTGATATTGCACTTTTGAAGAAATTGAAGAGTAGCAAACATGGTGTTGAACCAAAAGACTGGTCTGGAGTACTAACTGGAGATTAATAGTATGTAAGACTTTCTTAGCAAATTTACCTAAGTCATTAATGATAAGCAGATGTCCTTTGATAGCATTTTTCATGAGTTTTTGATGATTGAAAGATGATTGGAAGTAGTTGTTCTAGATTTTCTCTTATATAATAGCAATCTTTCTCATTCTGCATAGATTCCTCTGAAACTTGACTCCAATTGAATTGGGAGGAGAAAGTGAGGACTGCAGATGCTGGAGATCAGAGCTGAAAATGTGTTGCTGGAAAAGCGCAGCAGGTCCGCCAGCATCCAGGGAACAGGAGAATCGATGTTTCGGGCATAAGCCCTTCTTCAGGAATGAAGAAAGTGTGTCCAGCAGGCTAAGATAAAAAGTAGGGAGGAGGGACTTGGGGGAGGGGTGTTGGAATTGCGATAGGTGGAGGGAGGTCAAGGTGAGGGTGATAGGCCGGAGTGGGGTGGGGGCGGAGAGGTCAGGAAGATGATTGCAGGTTAGGAAGGCGGTGCTGAGTTCGAGGGATTTGACTGAGACAAGGTAGGGGGAGGGGAAATGAGGGAACTGGAGGAATCTGAGTTCATCCCTTGTGGTTGGAGGGTTCCTAGGCAGAAGATGAGGCGCTCTTCCTCCAATCGTCGTGTTGCTATGGTCTGGCGATGGAGGAGTCCAGGGACCTGCATGTCCTTGGTGGAGTGGGAGGGGGAGTTAAAGTGTTGGGCTACGGGGTGGTTAGGTTGGTTGGTCCGGGTGTCCCAGAGGTGTTCTCTGAAACGTTCTGCAAGTAGGCGGCCTGTCTCCCCAATATAGAGGAGGCCACATCGGGTGCAGCGGATGCAATAGATGATGTGTGTGGAGGTGCAGGTGAATTTGTGGCGGATATGGAAGTGTCCCTTGGGGCCTTGGACTCACTGTCTTCACTGTTCCCAATGAATTAGGCACTTCTTAATGTCATGTGGAATGAACCAAATTGACTGGGTAGTCACTGAGTTTCATCATAATTGATTTTCATGGATCTTTCTCTTTTTATGAGTTGCGTGTCTGTCTATCATCATATTATTTTCAATTAAATGTGGTAAGTTATAGATCTTTGTTTTGATTCATGATCAATGTGTCATGATCAGTCAATTTCAAGCTGCTTGATTTGATTTAGTTTGACTTAGTTATCACAATGGTACTGCCATCCTACATAAATGAAAGGTTCATTCATGGTTGCTGAGGCTGCAGGTGGGAGTGGGCATGTTCAATAATTAGATTTTTCTTGAGACTAAAATAGGCATTGAACACTACCAGGACTGACAATCTACCACTACACTGGCATCTCCACTGCTGCTGCCACATTCTAGGATGGCTTAATCTGTACAGATAAGCTCATGCCAGACCCAAGGCATTTCTTCAAACTATATTTATCAATTTATTTATTACAATTTACTTACAGCAGTCATTTGTGCCTCAAGGTGCTCCAATCCAATCTGTAATAATACTCCTGAGGTATAGGTAGATCAGAGCATTGTTCAGAGGCTCACCTGAAGATTCCCTATCTCTATATTAGGAGTGTCAAAAATGTATCTTTTGGATGAGACATTGAAGCAGATCCATTGGATGGAAAGAAAGGGAAAGCACTTTTCATGATCAGAGGTTATTCCAAAGACCTTTATAATCAATGAAGTACTTTTGAAATGATATAATGTGGAAAACAATTTACACACAAGCTCCCATGAACAACCTCATATGACTATAAATCTGTTTTATTTAATAATGCTAAATGAGGCATAAATATCAGCCAGGACAACAAGAATGACTTTCTTGATGTTCTTCAAAATAGAACAATGGGATATTTTATGTCCACCCAAGAAAGCAGTTAAAGCTTTGGTTTTTCTACCGCATTTGAAAGATGACACCAAGGTTATCTTTGTCAGGCAGAGGCCTCAGAGGGAGTGAGAATATAAAAAATAGTCACGATAATCCAATCTGCACATGTGAGGTTGCAAATGTGAAATCACATCAAATGAAACTGTCTTCAGCTTCTGAACCTAGGAGAGATGCACTGAGGACATCTATATAACTAGCCCTGAGAATACAACAACATACCCGATGAACTGGCTATAAAAGCATAACACAGGTATTTGGGTTTAAAGGAATTTACATAGATTGGTGAAACATGTGAACTGATATTTCTCGTGCAGTGCCGTAACCAGTGTCATTCAGTATTTACATAAACATTTTAGACAGGGCAAAAGGAGCAGTTTTAAAATTTGCAGTCACAAATTGAGAATGCAATTATTCGAGGATGAATGGAATTAAATAACTGAATATAATAAACTTGCATAGTAGATATTTAAAAAGAAAACTAAGTACATAAGAGCCAAGTCTAAGGTGTCGTTGAACATTTTTAGCTTTTCGTTTGAAGTTAGACTGAATGGGGTTAATTGTCAAATGTCGCATTGCAATGCTGCATTTTTGCACATACAGTTTGTTTGTCTATCTAATGGTAGTGTTGCCCTTAAATGCAGCCAATAGACAAAGAGTTCTTCCACCAAGACGTAAATTATTTAAACACAATCTGTACTTCTTAAAGGAAGGTGCAATAAATATTATAAGTGGCTGAGAAAAAGTATCTGACCTGTAAGAAGAGTGACCAAATGCATCTGGTGAGGGAGTAACTCAGATATTGTACTGAAGATTTTGTTCTATGGTAGTGGGAGAACATGTGTCTTTTGCAACAAGAGGTCAGAAGCCCCATCTGACAGGCATTGCAAAGATTTTGATAATACACAGCCATTACAATCAGTGACAGCAGAATAACCTTGAAAACTGTGCTTCAGGATGTTTAGCAATCTTATTACAGTGACAAACGGTGAAGTTGCTACTGTCTTACCATTTCATAGGGCTGCTCTTTCATTACACAGCAACAACTGGTGGGGGTTTAACTTGAGAATCTACGTGTCTAAGGCAAAAGAACTGTTTGCAAAGGAGAGTTCTTCATAGTAATCTTAGTTGGTGCAGGAATTGAGACCATGCTATTGGCATTGCAAACCAGCTGCCCAGCCACCTGAGCTGAAGTGATAATGGTAGCAGTTCAATATGAAGGGGACTCCAAGATGATATGTTGCCTCCCTGATGCCAGGATGAAGGATGTCACAGAGTAATTGCAGGAAATTCTGAAGTGGAAGCTTGGACAATGTTACAACTGTGATGGGAGAAACATGCTGATAATCAAGCCTCGATATTTATCAGTTGCACCTTTAGTGTAAATTTGCTAATTCAATTATTAAAGTGGCAAATTCCCTTTCTTTATTGCTACTATCAAAAATTACAAGGAATGTCCACCAGGCTTCTTCATTTAACTTAATAATAATCCACTTATTATGAACAAAGCTTATTTTAGAAGCAAGTGCCAAGTGCTGATTAACATCTAAGCTATGATCCAGAATTAAAGCTTTATTCTTGAATGCAGACTCACATAATAAAAACAAGACAGGCCTCTGCAGATATGATTCTAAAATAAAAGGTGAAAAGTAACAACTTTGGGTCACAAGTCTGGAAGCAAAGAATAAAATGAGATCATTTATGTCTGCTGAGATTTCCTGTCAACAAAGTTGACTTGCTGACATATGAAGATTGATAATAAATGTCCAGTCTGATTCCAATCACCTTGAATTCAGTTGTTAAGAATTGGTCATACTCCATTATTTATGTCTTCCACATATTTGTATTTGTAAACTCTATTGCTTCCTGGGAACTTCTTCTAAGAAACAGGATTTCAGGTCAGAAATTGCAGCTGCTGCAGTGTTTTCTTTACTAACTGACTTCTGGGTCTGAAGAAGAAAATATTAAGTCCAGAGAAGATTGTAAAATCACAGCACTTAATGTCAGTTCATTCATTTCAGCTTCTCAAAAGCTCTTTGATATCCTTTTGACTATAACCTATTATGAGAACAGCTGTCATGCTGAAATTTGGCATAAACTATTGATAGAAAGTATGTACTCCCAAAGAAATCTCTGGTTTCCCATTTAGGTTCAGAAATAGAGAATTCTATCAAAGTCCATACTTATCCTGTCCTAGATAAGTTACCCTAAACCTAGGTAGTTTACCCATTAGGATTAGGAACTGATACCGTTGGATAACTCCGCTGCTTTTATGAGGTCTTATTAAGCAATTTTCTCATCATCTCGTTCAGAGATGTTATTACACACCTCTGGAGCAGGTGGAACTTGGCTCAGAAGTAGGGACACTACCACTGCACCACTAGCGCCCCTCAAGCAATTTTCTACCACATATTGAAACTTTGTTTTCACCTGAGCATGTTTTCCCATACATAAATGAAAAGGATGCCATTTTATTGGTATAGATTTCTCTTCATCCATGTTTTGACTAAAGTTCCAATTCATGGTTTATCTCTATACATTTCCTTAAATTCCATAAGTATCCTTACCAGATTCTCCTATGTCTTTTCTCTTAGTATGAGAGTATGGTGTCTAACTGTTCCAATATTTCAGTGTTAGCTAATTCGATAATAGGAGGTTCAACTTGTGTATTGTCTCCTTCTCCTTCTACCCCACTTTCTGTCTATCATCCTGTACTATTTGTATCACCTGACATACAGGTCCTTATCTTCTTGTCTACAATGGGATTGTTTCAATATGTTAGCATGATACAAGCTATCTTCCCTACTACAATCTAGAATTTCTATAATTTAATTCATTTTACTGACCTTCATGGACTTGTGAATTTTGCTTTCAAAGGCCTGCCCTGCCAAGGTGACAATAATAACACTTTATCTCCCATTTGAAATGTTCTGGTTTCCACATGCTTGTCTAACCAGCTTTTCCTATTTACTCTTTTATACTTCCCTGTGAAGTTTGAAAATGCTACTGTGAAACACCCAGAAATATTCTAAAACAGGAGATTTACTCTTCTGTCTTAAAACCTTTCCTTTATCAACTTAAGACGCTCTGATCTCATGATATTTTCTTATTCATTCACGGGATGAGGGCGTTGCTAGCCAAGCCAGCATTTATTGCCCATCCTCAATTGCTCAGAGGGCAGTTACGAGTCAACCACTTTGCTGCGGATCTGGAGTCACACATAGGCCAGACCAGAGAAGGATGGCAGATTTCCTTCCACAAAGGACAAGAGTGAACAATGATCATAGATTAATTCAAGTGGATTATACCCGGTAGATCCATTTGATGAATCCCTGGTAGCAAACAACAGAAAGTCTAGACTTATGTCCCAATCATAGGGATATTCATTCATATTTAATCAATGCCCTGAGAGTCTGACTGCATCTCTCTAAATCTCCCGGTGTTTGTGGATGATATGCTGTAGACACCCAAGTTTTATACCCAATTACAGATTATGTTCTGAAAACGTTTAGACATGAAGTTGGAGCTTTGGTCTAACAGTACTTCTACTGACATTACAGATGAGTAAAAAAATTGAGTTCATTTTTCTGCTATTGCTTTAGCTGTGATTGTTCTCAAAGGAATGGCCTCTGGGATCCTCATTGCCATTTCCATAATACCCTGCTCCCATTTTCAACAATGGCCCAACAAAGCACCCTATTGAATGGTTCCTGTGTTAAAGGTTTGGATGGTGAAGAATTTGTCAAATGTGTACAAGAAAAATTTCTTTATCAAAATGTGGATGCTCCTCCAAGGAGAAGGAGCAAAACTAGATCTTCTTTTGGGCAATAAGGCAGGGCAGGTGACTGAAGTAAAAGTCTTAGAGATGTACAGCAGAAATAGTACCTTCAGTCCAACTCATCTATGCCAACCAGATATCGTAAACTAATCTAATCCCACTTGGCAGCACTTGGCCCACATGCCTTTAAACCCTTCCTATTCACATACCCATCCAATTGCATTTTAAGTGTTGTAATTGTACCAGCCTCCACCCCATCCCGTGGCACCTCATTCCATACATGCACTACCTCCTCTGTGTGAAAATGTTGCCCCTTAGGTCCCTTTAAATATTTTCCCCCTCAGTCTAAACTTATGTCCTTTCGTTCTGACAACCCCAGTCCAGGAAAACAACCTAATCTATTTCTCATATCCATGTCCCTCATGATTTCATAAACATCTATAAGGGCATTCATCAGCTTCCAATGCTCCAGGGAAAACAGCCCCAGCTTACTGAGCCTCTCCCTATAGCTCAAACCCTCCAACCCTGACAACCTCCTTGTAAATCTTTTCTGAACCCTTTTAAGTTTCACAACATCCTTCCTATAGGAGGGAGACCAGAATTGTATACAATATTCCAAAAGTGGCCTCACCAATATCCTGTACAGCCACAACATGACCTCTCAACTCCTATGCTCAAAGCTCTGACCAATAAAGGAACACTTTGGGTCTAGCAATCATAATTCTGTCAGCATTAAAATGGTATGGAAAATTATAAGCTTTCCATAGGCATATTTTAATGGCATGAGATAAGAACTTTTAGAAGTTGATTGGAGTAGACTGCAGATAAAAGGATGTCTATCAAGTGGGAGGCATTCAACAGTGTGATAACGAGAATTCAGAGGCATATGTTCCTACTAGAATGATGGGTAAGGCTGGTAAGATTAAAGAACAATGGATAAATAAAGATATTGAGGTCCTACTCATCAATAAAAGAGAATTTATTTTAGGTACAAACAACTTAGTTTAATTGAATCCCTTAATCAATACAGAGTGTAGGGCCATTTTAAAGAAAGAAATCAGGAAGGCAAAGAGGGGATATGAGAAAGCATAGGCAGATAAGGTTAAGGATAATCCAAAGAGATTCTATAAATACATTAAGAGCAACAGAGTAAATAGGCAGAAGATAGGGACTCTTAAAGATCAAGGAAGTCATCTTTGTGTTGAACCCCAGGAGATGGAAGCGATACTAAATGAATATTTTGCATCAGGTTTTATTATGGAGAAAGAAATGGAGTCTAGAGAATGCAGAGAAATAAACTTTGATGTTTTGGAAACAGTTCATAGAACAGGAAGTTCAAGGGTTCTTAGAGAACATAAAATGGAAAAATCTCTGGGACCTGGTCTAATGTATCCCAGTTTGTTGTGGGAAGTAAGGGAGGAAATTGCGAGACATCTTGCATAAATATTTGCATCATCTATAACTACGGGTGAGGTGCCTGATGACTGAAGCGTGTTCTACCTTTGTTTAAAAAATACTGTAAGAAGAAACCGGGGAACTATAGACCTGTGAGTCTGACATCAAATATGAGTAAATTGTTGGAGGTGATTATAGGATTTTTGGATAGTTAGAGAGGCAGAAATTGATTAGGGATAGTCAACATGGTTTGTGTGAGGAAGATCTTGTCTCACAAATCTGATTAAGGTTTTTGAGGAAGTTAGCAAAAAGAAAATTGATGATGGCAGAACAGTAGACGTTGTTTATCTGGATTTTAGTAAAGCCTTTGACCAGGTTCCGCATGGTAAACCAATTAGTAATTCAGGGTGAGTTTGCCAATTGGATACATAATTAGCTTAATGATAGGAGACAGAGTGTGGTGGAGGGTTGTTTTTCAGGCTGGAGACCTGTCACCAGTAGTCTTCCACAGGGATTGGTTTGGGATCTTTTTTTGCTGGTTATTTATATAAATGATTTGGATGACAATATAGAAGTCATAGGTAGCAAGTTTGCCAACGGCATCAAAATTGATGGCACAGCAGAGAGTGAAGAAGGTTTTCTAAGATTACAAAGGGATCTTGATCAGATAGGTCAATGGACTGAAAAACAGCAGATGGAGTTCTAACTGGAAAATTGTGAAGTATCGCATTTGGGTACAACAAATAAGAGTAGGGTTTACACAATTAATGGTAGCATGAAGATTAGAATGGTGCCAGAAAAGCACAGCAAGTGCTTTATCTGAAACGTCGATTTTCCTGCTCCTTGGATGCTGCCTGACCTGCTGTGCTTTTCCAGCACCATTCTAATCTTGACTCTAATCTCCAGCATCTGCAGTACCCACTTCCGCCTAATTAATGGTAGAGCCATGGGTAGTGTTGTAGAACAGAGGGATCTCGAGGTGGAGGTATATAATTCTTTGAAGTTTGTGTCAGATATAGATAGTGTGCTTAAAAAGGCATTTGGCATGCTTGCCTTCATTACTCAGTCCTTTGAATGTAGGAGTTGGGAAGTCATGTTGAGGTAGTACAGGATATTGGTGAGGCCTCTTCTGGACTAATGTGTCCGGTTATAGGAAGGATACTATCAAGCTGGAGTGGGTTCAGAAGAGATTTACCAGGATGTTTTCAGGTTTTTAATATTTTTAAAAATAATTTATTTGTGGAATGTGGGCATTGATGGCTGGCCAGCATTTATTACCTGTTCCTAGTTGCCCTTAAGAAGGTGGTGGTGAGCTAGCTTCTTGAAATGCTGCAATCTACCTGCTGTGGGTTGACCCATTAGGGAGGGAATTCCAGGACTTTGATCCAGCGACAGTAAAGGAATGGTGATATATTTCTAAGTCAGGATGGCGAGTGGCTTGGAGGGTAACTTGAAGGTGCTGCGGCCTTTGTCCATCTAGATGGAAGGTGCTGTCTGAGGATCTTTGGTGAATTTCTGCAATGCGTCTTGTAGATAGTACTCACTGCTGTTACTGAGCGTCGGTGGTGGAGGGGGTGGATGCTTGTGGATATCGTGCCAATCAAGCAGGCTGCTTTGTCGTAGATGGTATGAAGTTTCTTGAATGTTGTTGGGGCTGCACTCATCCAGGCAAGTGGGCAGTATTCCATCACATTCCTGACGTGTGCCATGTAGGTGGTGGACAGGATTTAAGGAGTGAGGAGGTGAATTACTTGCCACAATATTCCTAGCTTCTGACCTGCCCTTATAGCCACTATTTGGAAGTATGGAAGATATGCAAGTTTTGAATGATTAAAAAAAGGCTGGCTAGGCTGGGACTTTTTTCACTGGAACATAGGAGATTGAGAGGTGACCTGATAGAAGTTTACAAAATAGTGAGATGTATAGATAGAGCTAATGGTAGTAGTCTTTTCCCTTGGATGGGGATTTCAAGACTAGGGGGCACATTTTTCAGGTGAGAGGAGAGAGATTTAAAAAAGACACGGGAGGCAAATCTTTTATACAGAAGTTGGTTTGCATATGGAATGACTTCCTGAGGAAGTGGTGGATGCGGTACAATTACAATATTTAAAAGGCATTTGGGTAGGTATATGAATAGGAAAGGTTTGGAAGAATTTGGGATAGGAGCCAGCAGGTGGGACCAGTTTAGTTTGGGATTATGTTCAGCATGGACTCGTTGGACTGAAGCATCTGTTTCTGTGCTGTATGACTCTATGACTCTAAAAGCTAGAATAGACATTAAAGCTGTCAGTTTGACTGCATGCCGATGTTTACCTACAACCTGGCATGTATGGCACCTTTACAAAATTGTACAATGTCCTTATGAAGACCAGGTGCCAGTAAAAATTCCTGTTTATCAATGCTTTGGTTTTCCATATTCCTACATACTCTACCATATGTATTTCACGTACAACCCACATTATCACTTTACACTATCCAGGCCGTACCATTACCTGATAAAGAACTCTTCGTCTGTGAGGATGAGTCCATTTTCTCATCGGTATCCCATTTTTAACATAGTAAGTCTGGAAATCACTCAGCCTGAGCTTCAGCGTGCTTTGATTGTGTTTATTTGTTTAACTCTGGGTCTACTTTCTAAACCTCAACTAAAGAAGACTTATTAAACACTTCTTCTCAATTGTCCCCATCTTCCAAAAATGTTTCAGCCATCCTAACATCTCCTTGAAGTATCAATTTGATTCCTGGTGATGAACTTTGTTTAATTATTGCTCTGGTTACCAGATATGAAGAAAAAAAATCTGGAACTTGTTCTTATGACTGTTTTGTCTCTTTATCCTCAATCAGACTTTCTGATTATAAGCAAAGTTACAACTTTTGCTCCAGATAAATCACTACTAGAAATAAGTCACCCATGTTTATAGGTAATACCTGAACAACTGCTACTGTCACAGTTCCAGAAGTTAACTCATATTTCAAGTGAGCATATATTCTCCAATGACTGCACTTGTTAAAACTTTCAATGCACTCTGGAGCAAAATGGTTTAAGTAGCTCCTGCATCCCTTAATACAGATACAGGTTAATTTGTATCATTTACGAAATAATGGGTTAATTTTCCTTTTGATAAAAATCCCTTGTATTTCTCATATATCTTAGTTACCTCTCCTGTGTTCATAGTAGTGTTTCTCTTCAGTCATATATTTGAATTTAAGGCAACAAGTTGATTCAGTATGGCTCCTTTTTCAAAATTGTTCTTAAAATTCCCAAGAAGTCCCAGAGCTTTCCAATGCCACTTCCAGAATTCTGAATGAAGGTGTATCACTTTATCACATTGAAAACATTTAGGATTTTGATTTTCACTTCCACCCTCAGCACCTTCCTCTCCAGTCTAAGAAATAATTCTCAGGGCATTTCCAACTGTTCTTTCCTTACTCCCTCTCCTTGTCTTCCTTTCACTCACCAACAAAAGATCCTCTCTGGTTTATAGGGATAATGGAGAAAATATTTATTTTCATGGATCATCTTATAATTATTATCTCAACTACCTGTCCAGCCTTTGTCATACTCAAGTCTTCAATGTGAGCTTGAATTACCAGAGGAGGTGTATTTTTAAATTTTCTGAGAGAATACTTAATCTGAGAGCTTCATCTGTGTCAATTGTCCCTAATGTCTATATCCAACAATCAAAATTACTTTGCTTTACACTTTCATATTAATTTATGTCTACCCAGGTTGTTTCTAGTACAGTAACATCCTTTAGAAAAGGAAAACTGCCATATATACTTGGTCTGGCCTAAAAGTGACTTCAGACCCACAGCAATGTAGTCAACTCTTAACTGCCTCTGGGCAATTAGAGATAAGTAACAAATGCTAGTCTACTGAGTGACATTCACATCTTTTGAATGAACTTTTAAACATTTCAGAAGATAGAAATATTGGAAATAAAAGACAAAAAATTAACAAGTGTGTCTGGAGGAGAAAGAGAGCAGAAACCAGAAAATAGACAACAAGGGAGTTAGGCAATACTAAATTGAATAAAGCACAAAGCAAGAAGTCCAAGGAACAAAGCCCTTAACATTTGGGAAAATGGTATAGATGTAAATGAAATACTGTTGATAGAAGTGCAGCTCAACATTCCTAGTTACAGGAGCTTTTGATGAGATAATGGTGGTGATAAAAAGTGCTGAGTCACAGTACTGATTAAAGAAGTATCACTAAGGTAGGGTTGATATGGTAGGAGGCCCATCAAATAAGGGGAAGCAGTGACTGCTAGAAATTTTAGCAATCAAACTGGAACCCCAGGTTAATATTTCAAGGACATGGTTTTGAGTCCCACTTTGGCAGAGAGTGAAATTTAAGTTCAATAAAAACACATTATAAAGAGCCTAACGGCAGCCATGTTACCACTGCTGGTTGTCATAAAATCCCATCCGTCCAACATTCTTTAGGGAAGGAAATCTGCCGTCCTTAACTGATCTGGACTATATGTGACTTCAGACCCACAACAATGTGGATAATTCTGGCAATTAGAGATGGGCAATAAACGCTGGTTCAGTCAGCAATGCCTGCATCCCATGAACAAATAAAATAAAGTAAAATATATGGTTTCAATTGGTGAATACAGGTAGTCACACTCAGGAGGTGTATTGTAGACTTGGAAACAGTTACAGAGAGATAGAAGAACAAATATGTAGGCAAATCCCTAATGGAGAATTAATACTGGACATTAGTTACTCAAATATTAATAGGGATATAGTTAGTGTGAAAGGTAAAGAGTAAATTAAATTATGAAAATACATTTGGGAGAACATATTGAACCCAAAAGAGGAGGGATCGTTTTGTAATTAGTTTCAGGAAATGACATTGGTGGAAGGGTATCAATTGGGGTGCACCATGGTGGGAATGATCATAATTCAGTCAGATTTTGGATAGTCAAGGAAAAGGATAAAGGTAGACCAAAGGTAAAATGTCTCAATGGGGAAAAACAGAACCTAGAGAAGTACAAAAAGTATTAGGTGAAGTGAGAAAGAAAAATAAATAAAATCAAGGAGAGCCCAAAGTCTTTTTTTATTAGACAGATAATGAGGAAGAGGCAAAAACAGAAAGAAGAGCTTAATCAGGACCATGAAAGTAACCTGTTATGGAAATAAGGATGTGAATGCGGTTCTTAATGAATAATTTACAACTGTTTTTACAAAGGATAGGGACAAAAATGGTATTTAAATCAAGGATGTGGAGTGTAAAATAGTAATTGACATTAACATACTGAGACAGGAAGAACTTATGGGTTGATATCTTTGAAATTGGATAATCTAGAGTCCTGTACTCAGGCAAGCTACGGAATGAATAGCAGTAGTTTTGACCATTACTTCACAAGCCTCTCTAGCTATAGACACAATACCAGAGTACTGAAAGACAGCTAAGATTACATTACTAATTACAAGGGATAGATGTGGGAGGGGAGAGGGGGTGGCAGAGAATCCAAAATGGTGGCTTCTATTTAGGATCACATTTGCTGGGCTCTGCACTGCAACACCGACCCGACAGAGCCAGGACAGATGCCAAACACTTCACTATAAGTAAAAACACAGCAAAGGAGCTAGAAACCTGAAAAAAATCTACTTTGTTTTTGCAGCTGGAGAATGCCAAAGAAAGGAGAAATCTCGCCAGGGACCAGGGCCAGCCCAGCCCTCTGAAGCAGCGGGCTTGCTTACTAACCAGACCCTGGTTGAGGAGCTGGCTAAATCTCGCGAGGTCCTGGGGAATCAGATCCAGGAAAAAAAATCGAGGAGAAGTTGGCTCCTGTATCTGCTATGCTGCAAGACCTGGGAAAAAGGACTAATGAACTTGAGCGCTGGGCTCCGGGGAAAAGGCAGAGACTGAGTCCTCCAAGAACCAGATCGAAGCCCTGGAAACACAGATTTGTAGTCTATTAGATCTGGTGGATGATCTCGAAAACAGGGGCAGAAGAAAGAACTTGCACGTTGTTGGCATACCGGAGGGGAATGGAAGATGACCGAGCAGTGGAGCTCTTCGAGAAGTGGTTCCCGGAGTTCCTTGGTTTAGAGGTTGAGAAGGGAAGGTTAACAACTGAAAGAGGCTACCGGATCGCGTCATGAAAGCCAGGCATGGATCAGTGCCACATCCTGTCTTGGTGATTTTCATCATTATAAATACAAGCAGAGGATCATGGAAGCCTCTGGAGCCCAGGGGAGGGATTAGAGGTGTGGTGGCTCCAGGGTCGTGTTTTCTCAAGACTTCTCAGCGGCAGTGGTCCGGAAAAGGAAGTCTTACGATGGCATCAAGACGAGATTGAGTGAGCTTGGGATCCAGTATTCCATTGTTCGACCAACTAGAGAAAGCGAAGAACTTTGCGGACATTTTGACTTAAGTCGAATGGCTGAATAGGCGTAGAAGACAGAGCCGTTTAGGTTTGCTCTTCTTTAAAAAGGACTTGGTGGAGTCTCCTTTCTGATAATAAGTTACGTGAAATGATATCCGGGATGGTTAGAATATTTATCTTTAATCTCTAAGTTATGTTAAGGGATGGGTGACATATTTATTTTTAGTTTACTAGTTTATAGTACTAACCTAGCTTTTGGGTATTTTATTTCTCTACCGGGTGGTCGGTGTATGTGGCATGACACTAGCTGGTAGGAGTTGAGAGGGCGTTTGGGCTGGTTAGTAGAGTTGTAGGATGTGTTAGTCCCCCCCTTTGAATGGGGGTAAATCCCTCCAATCAGTGCCTTTGTTTGTTTTGTTTTTGCTGTACATAGTTTTTGTAAGTTTTGCAGATTTGTTGGTTGTAGTTATTTTAGTCTGTGTAGTTTTTGGGTTTTGTGGATTCCTTTACATTAAAGCTCAGTGATATGTAGTTCAGGTTCTTCCTTTCTGGAGTCTAAATGGTGTTATAGAAGGTTATGGCTCGGGATGTGTTTAAGTGGTGCACCTGGAATATTAAGAGGAATCATTCACCTGTCAAGAGGAAGAAGGTAGTTTCCAACCTTAAAAGGAAGAGTGTGGATGTTGCCTTATTATAAAAAACACACCTGGATGATGCAGAGCACTTGAACCTATAACAGAATGGGAATGACCAGGTTTATTTTGCATCTTTCAATAGAAGGAATAGAGAGTGGCCATTTTCATTAGAAAGAATCTCCCATTTAAGTTATTAGAGTGTATTAAAGACACACAGGAGATTTGTAATCCTTAAAGTTTTGATACATGGGAAACAATATGGAATTATAAATGGTTTCTGTCCCCCCCGGCCCACCTCCTTAAATTCTTGACAGACACACTTTCACGACTGGTTAACCTTGCATATCAACATATCATCGTGGGAGGGGATTTCAATTGTCTCATAGACCCTACGGTAGACAGATTGCCCAAAGGCCCGCCAATATCGTCTTTGCGATCTAAACAATTAAGGGATCTGTATGCTGAATTGGGGTTGGTAGATGTTTGGAGGCACCTTCACCCTACTGGCATGGACTTCAAGTCCTTTTTGAACCCAAATAAATGCCATACCAGGATTGATCTTTTTCTGACCCCTGTAGCATGTCTGGGCTAGGTGGTGTCATGTACAATTGGCAATATCACTATTTCCGATCACGCCCCAGTGTATTTAATGGTTAAGAGTAAGGATACGGTAGTAGGCTCGAGGCACTGGTGACTGGACCCCTTCATCCTCAAGGACAGCAAGTTTATTGAATTATTTTCTACTGAGTTCAGTGTTTTTTTTCAGCCAGTAGCCCATCCATCCTTTGGGAAACAGCTAAAGCCTATGCTAGGGGGTTGGTTATTTCCTACTCAGCAAATAGGAAGTGAGCAGCAACGCTTGCTCGAGACACGACTGAAAGTAGCTGAAAAGGCTTTTTTTGAGAGGCCTTCACTGGTTAAACTGCAGATGATCGCAATGCTTCGGTCTATGCTGAACTCCATGCTCACACAGACAGCCAAGAGGGAGCTTACATTCGCAAGTCAAAGGCTGTTTGATTAGATTAGATTGTGGAAACAGGCCCTTCGGCCCAATAAATCCACACCGACCCGCCGAAGCGCAACCCACCATCCCCCTACATTTACCCCTTACCTAACACTACGGACAATTTAGCATGGCCAATTCACCTGGCCTGCACATCTTTGGACTGTGGGAGGAAACCGGAGCACCCGGAGGAAACCCACGCAGACACGGGGAGAACGTGCAAACTCCACACAGTCAGCGCCTGAGGCGGGAACTGAACCCGGGTCTCTGGCGCTGTGAAGCAGCAGTGCTAACCACTGTGCCACCGTGCCGCCCACAACACAGCATGGCAATAAGCCGGGCAAGTACCCAGGATATCTTGCTTGGAAAAAGAGTGCACCCAGGCCACTACCTTGATCAGAGAGGACACTGGAAATTTGACCTATGATTCTAAAAGGATTAATGCAACATTCTGGAAGTTTTACTCAACTATACCAATCTGAAAGCTGTGAGAGTGGGCAGGTTAAGGTGGAGTCTTTTTTTAAGAATTTGGACCTACCGGGAGTGGCCCCTGAACAAGAGCCTCTCCTCAATGCCCCATTGTCAGAACAAGAGGTGCAGGAGGCTGTGAGGCAGCTCCAGAATGAAAAGGTGTCGGGTCCCGACGGGCTTGCCAGTGAGTTCTATAAGGAATTTATAAGTATGTTGTCAGGGCCGATGCTTAGCATGTTTAATGACTCACATAATCATGGCCTGCTCCCATCATCTCTAAGAGAGGCGAACATCTCCCTCGTTCTTAAAAAAGGTAAGGCCCCGAAGGAGGGTGCTTCCTATAGACCCATTTCACTCCTGAATGTTGATTTCAAAATCCTATCCAAGACTCTGGCATTAAGACTCAAACCTATACTGTCCTCCATCATTAAGGAGGACTATACGGGGTTCATCAATGGATAATGTCAGGAGATTACTTAACATGATCCAAGTACGTCAACAGCGATCAGTACAGGGATTGGTGATCTCCTTTGGTGCAGAAAAGGCATTTTTTATAGGGACGAGTGGCCATATTTTTTCATATTTTGGAGCAATTTGGCTTGGGAGAGACTTTCATCAGTTGGGTGGAGGTTTGTATAGTGATCCTCTTGCCACAGTCCTCACCAATGGTGTATGATCAAGCAATTTTAATATTTTTAGGGGCAGTCAACAGGGCTGTCCCTTGTCACCAGTGCTTTTCACGTTGGTGATATCGAACCACTGGTGGAGCCAATATGCAGGGATCCCAATATAATTGCTCCAGAAATAGGGATAAAATCACATAAGATCGCACTGTTGGCAGATGATGTTCTCGTCTTCTTATCAAACCCAACAGTCTGATTTGTATCAGGTGCTACATCTGATACTATGCATCAATCTAGTTGGTGGCTTCTCAGGTTATAAGATCAATTTTGTGAAGTCAGAGGCCATGCCCATGAGTGGTCTCCCGAGAGTGCCTGATCCTGACGGTGGATCTCCTTTCCCTTTTAGATGGTCGCAGGAGGGCTTCCGCTGTTTAGAAATATTTATTACTCCCATTTTTGATCAGTTATTTAAAGCCAATTTTGCCCATTTAATCGACAGAATCAAGCAGGACCTTTGCAGATGGGAGATGCTTCTGATCTCTTGGTTAGGCTGGATAGCTCTCATTAAAATGAACATTCTGCTCTGCCTGTTGTATCCTATGCAAATGCTTCCTCTGCTTTTTACTAAGCAAACATTTAGAAGACTGAGTGGCTGATTTAGTTTTTTTAAATCTAATATCGCAAGTGGCCTAATTAAGTTGACTAAACTGCAGTTACCTTTCAGACTGGGATGAGTGGGCCTCCCAGGTATTTGAAAATGAGGTGTAAAAATCAATTGGATATGCACTTGAAATTCCATAGCAAGGCTTTGGAATAAGAACAGGAACGTGGCATTATGTTGGGTGACTCCTTGTCAATTATCATGGAAATGGACAAAGTGGTCTCCTTCCTTGCTGTAAATGTTATCACTCATTCATTAGATCATGGAATTCCCATCTTAACACTGTGGTGGAAGCATCATTACCACAAGCCTGCAGCAGTTCAAGGATAAGGCTTATAATCACCTTCTCAATGCAACTTTGACTTTACCAACATCAGTCTCTTCCTGAAATAAATAATAAATAATTTACAAACTATCTTTGAAGACATTTCCAACTCCTTTCCTCTTTTTCAGCAATTGTAGCAGGGCAATTTGGACAGCACCAGATTATATTGGATACCAGTTTATCTAGAAATCCTTTAATTGTTCTTGTCTGTTGTGGATCAACAATGACACTGAATGCATCCACAATATGCCCAAGGAACTTGACAGTTGACTCCAAGAATTCACAATATTTGTAAATCCTGCTTCTTCTAGATGTCACAGTACAGTTAGCACTTGTGTCATGTTTTATCTGCATAGATCCATTAATTAAGATATGTGATGTGACATATGACTCCATCCAGACATTTAAGCTTGCTTGACATTGTCCTCCTGAAAGATTTCCAGTGCTGATGTGATGCTAAATGATAGTCAGGTGGAGCAAATAGAGGAATGAAGTTTTGAGATTTCTTCTTCCTCCCCTCCTGTACATTCAAGCTGCCTGTGATCCATAAACTTGGTTCTGTCTGAACTCCCTTGAGGAAGCAGCACCCCCATCAGCTTCCATAACAGAGAATCGATTCCTGAGTAAGACTCCAGATGATTCCTGAACTAGCTGCCTGTTCCTGTTTGACTGCCTGGTGGTCACCCATTCCCTTCTTTCCTACAATCCCTTGAGCTGTGGTGTAAGCACCTAGCTGAATCATGCTATCTGCATAACTCTTAGGCGCACAGATGTGCCAGTGTATCAAGCTCTGAAACATGGGAGCTTGTGCAGTTGGGATCACTTCCTGCACATCTGATCTTCTTGGGGGGGGAGTATGGAGCTATAATTTCCCATATATCACATATTACACATTCCAGTTTACTACAATGATTAAATATTTATACATTTTTGGTCTTACTAGTTGGCTTTTCTAATGAGCTAATCTAAAAAGATATTCCCCTTTTCTTATTCTCTGACCACTACTTATCCTTGGTGCACTTCAGTTAATCTTCATGTATATTGAAATTACCAGCTATTTCCTACTAAAAAACTCCAGCTTTTCAGTGGGGTCATTCTTTGATTTGTGCTTGGCCCTTAATCCTGGTCCTCAATTTATCCTTTTGAAAGTACCTTACAAACTATGAACCAGAAAAAGCACAAAGCATCTCTTCTACTCTGCAATAAATTCTCAACTTGCTCCAAAATTCCAGAAACACAGTCACTCGGATTATGCCTTACTCCAGAGGTGTTCTCTCTCAGCTGCTCAAGCTTACTATAGATCATTCCTCCACCCGTACAGGTTCTCTCTGCTCTGTTATGGGCTTGTTTCTCTTGTCATGAAAGAAAGGGAAAAGTTAGGTCAGATGAAAGTGGGCAAAAGATGGTGAGGTGCTCAGAGCAAGTAAGTAGGCTACACAGAAGACATTAGGATTAGTGGTGTGGGAGGTTGGGAGAGGAGGAGTGTGGTGAAAGTGGGCAAAGTAAAGAAGTTGCAGGGAACAGTAAGAGTGGTAAAGCATGAGCCTTGGTGGGGAATGGATGCAGTAGCAGAGATGGAGTGACTGTGAGGGATCAAGAGAAGAGTATAGCACTTACAATGTTGCACTGGGAAGATCACTGAACTTCTTATCTGAACTGTTGGCCATTCCTCTGCAATATGGAGATGGCACTGACTAGGTGGTCTCTGGAAACCAAGCTGTCAGTGCTGGAATCATGGCCTCTTCTGCTAGTCCTCCAGAAAGAGAACTCCTCTGCTTTGCAATTTCTCCACAACTAGGACCTCCAGGTCTGCCAGAGAATTCTATGCCATCTTCCCCAATTGTAACTTCTTCTAGAAATGTAAATGACTCAACAGGGCAGCTTCAGAATTCCAAAGCTCAATTGGGTGTATAGCAACAGTTTAAGGATAGCTCAGTCAAAATGGATTCAAACCTTTTAGTGGATACCCATTGACTGGTGAGTTTTCTGGGATTGTGCTTGGTAAAATGGGGCTAGAATCAGATGTGAGGGATACTTCAGAGAAGGGTAGGCCATTAATATGGTGAGTTTGGCAAAGGAATGTTTGCATGGCTTCAAGGTGAAAATCAGTCCAAAAATACCTTGTGCAATACACTTAGCCAAAAATGATAATATAAACCTTTTTCCTTATCATCTATGTTTTACATTTCAAAGAAAACTGAGCAAAACACCTGAGTTGACCAAAAGGATTTGAAAGATGCTCAACAAATAATAAAACTTAGTGCCAACAAAAAATCAAAAGTTTGAAATTTGAAATCAAAAGTTGCTAGGGACAAGGTGGTAGTGCTATTACCTGACTCTAGGGAATCATGAAATGCAAGACTCACTGGACTTTAACAAATTCAAAACAAACTCAATGACTTAAATTCTGTAGTGAGTACTTCTGTGAGGGAAAAGAACTGTTAGTACAACTTTCATCTCTGTGAATACATTATCATCCCTGTGATGGTATCTCATCAACATATTAACATGACATACTCATTCTGAGGCAGTTAGTGTACATCTGATTCATCTCAATGTACCATGCTGTGTTTGGATGAGGTAGGACCATAGATGAGGAGTCTGTTCAACACCTTGCCTAACCTAGATAGTTACAATGAGAGGAACAATCTGGCTGAAGAACTCAAGTAAGAAAGAGATGGAAGAGAAGGTTCCCGAGGAGTACAAAACATCCAGCTGAAAAAAAGCTATCAATGACAATTTAGGAAGATCTTACCTTTCAAAAAGAACAAAATGATCTTTTCCTAGCAATATCCTTTACAGACACTCAAATCCAGTGATGTATCACTCCAATCTTTGCTCTTTAATTTCTTTCTTGATTGACAAATTCACCAGCATTTCCATTAAGCAATTTTCTGCACATTCACCAACTGTGACTCTTTCCTTGAGGAACACACCCGAACTCATTGACTTTTCTATAACTTTGACTATTTGCAGCTACTGAAAAAATGAATTTCTAACCATTAAAATATTACTTCCATAGAACTGAATACCAAAAAGCCATTTACCTCTACTTTAGAATCCAAGTTCCCAACAACATTGTAAATCTTGGTTTGATTTATTATTGTCACATTTACTGAGATACAGTGAAAAGTATTGTTTTACATGCTAACCAGAAAAATCATATATTACATAAGCACTTCAGGGTAATAGAATGCAGAATATAGTGTTATAGCCACAGAGAAGGTATAGAGAAAGATCAATTCTAATAAATGAGAGGTCTGTTCATAAGTCTAATAACAGTAGAGAAGTTGTTTTTAAATCTGTTGGTGCATGTTTTCAAACGTTTGTATCTTCCACTTTCTTCCTTTGAGCAGGAGAGAGAATACCCAGGGTGGGAGGTGTCTTTGATTATGTTGGTTGCTATCCCAAACCACTGGGTGATGTAGACAGAGTCAATAGGAGGAAGGCTGGTTTTCATGATGGATTGGGCTATGTTCATAACTCTCTGTAATTTTGTGACAGAGCAGTTGCATCCCAAGCTATGATGCATTTTGGAGAGGATGTTTTCTGAGTTAATCAGTAAAAAAATGATAAGAGTCATTGTGGACATGCTGAATTTCCTTAGCCTTCTGAGAAAGTAGAGGAATTTGTGTGCTTTCTTGACTGTACCGCCAACATGGATGGACCAGGACAGATCACTGGTGATACTTATCCCCTAGGAACTTGAAGTTCTTGACTACCTCCACTTCAGCACCGCTGATGCAGACAGGGGTGTGTCCTCCACTCCACTTCATGAGGTCAATGACCAGTTCCTTCATGTTGCTGACATTGTGGGAGAGATTGTTGCATTTACACCACACCACTAAGCTATTGATCTCTTTTCTCTACTCTTTCTCATTGTTATTTGAGATCCGACCCACTACAGTGGTGTCATCAACAAATTTGTAAATGGAATTAGAGCTGAATTTGGCCAAGCAATAGTGAGTGTGTAAAGAGCATAGTAAGGGGACGAATATGCAGCCTTGCATGGCACCAGTGTTGAGGATTATTGTAGAATAGGTGTTGTCGCCTATACTTATTGAATGAGATTTGCGGGTCAGGAAGTCAAGGATCCAGTTGCAGATGGGAGAGCAGAGTCCGAGGTCTCGAAGTTTGAAGAAGAGTTTTGATATAATTATGGTGGAGGCAGAGTTAAAGTCAATAAATAGGACTCTGACATAGATGACCTTGTTATCCATATGTTCCAGAGATAAGTGTAGAGCCAGGGAGATGGCATCTGCTATGGACCTATTGTGACAGTAGGTAAATTGTAGCAGATTAAGGCAATCTGGGAGGTTGGAACTGATGTGTACCATTAATAACCTCTCAAGGCACGTCATGATGATAGATGACAGAGTCACCGGGCATTAGTCATTAAGGCACATTGCCTGATTTTTCTTTGGCACCAGGATGATAGTGGTCTTCTTGAAGGAGGTGGGAGCTTCACATTGTAGCAAGGAGAGGTTAAGATGTCTGAAAACATTTCCATACAGGATCAAAGTGCATGGCCAGGACTCCATTTGGGCCAGTCACCTTCTGTGGGCTCATCCTCAATACGGCCAATCTGACATCTGCGATTGTGACTGTAGGTCCAGGTACACCCGAAACTGTCGGGCCAGGTGACAGCATTTCACTGACCTTCTGTTCAAAACAAGCATAGAGTACATTGAGTTCATCAGGATTGACGCATGGTTATCAGCGATTCTATTCAACTTCGCTTTGTAGACCATTATATTGTGTAAACCTTGCCACAGTCGACGTGTGTTCATTTGGTTGGTCTAGAACTCATTAAACCTACCCCACCAAAAAATTGGAAATGTATCTTTAAGAGGCATTTTGATTTTCTATCAATATTTCCTCATCACTATTTGTATTTTACTTTGACAATAATAGTAGATTATAATCTATATAATAATACATTAAAGATTCTAATTTCTACAAAGTTAATTTTGCTCCCAATATTCACTTTGCTCCACATTCACTCTTGATAAAGAAATGGTAATAGTAGTCTTTTTCTAGGAGATGAATGATTTTCAAGCTATATAGTAGTAACAGTAAACTTTAAAGAAACAGTATAAAATTCTTCATATGAAATCTCATTAAAAAAATGAAAGGATTATGATCCATGTATGAAAGAATTTCTGCAGTTATGGGTTGCATAGGCATCACGTTTTGTACAGTCAACATTAAGTTCAGTGTTTCTTTCACTATTACTGAATATTGCTGTGAACACTAACTCATGTACCAAAAATAATTAACAGGCTACTCAATCCCCATTCTTCTTGCTGTAACAAAAATAACATTGATATTGCTGGCATCAACAGTCAAACCAAATGGCTTGTCATAATTTGGTGCTGCTGGAAATGATGTGATAATCAGTGCAGCATTCAAGCTGTCAAAGGCTCTCTGACATCTTTTTCTCCATTCAATCTTCTCATCTTTCTTTAAGAAACTTGTCAGACATTAAATGCTGATACTCAGAATGAACTCTATGATAAAATCCACAGATGGGATATGGCACAAGTTTTTGCGTTTTATCTTTGGCATTGGAAAATCCAAGCTAGGCTTTATTTATGCTTCTCAAGATACTTCTTGACCTTCTTCACAGTGTGGCCCAAGTAAGTCACATTTACTTTGGCAAATTAATTTTCAGCCAGATATACAACAAAGTTAGTTCTTTACCCCCCAGTCAAACAATTGTAATTGTTCTTCCAAAGTTTGACCAAACACAAAGAAGTCATCTATGTAAACAACACAATTGTACAGTTCTTCCATGATCTTGATGGTTAATTGTTAAAAATATTGTTGATGCTTTTTATACTCCAAATAGTATGATTTTACATTTGGTAGCTTTATCTGGTATTATAAAAGCTAATATTTCTTTGGCTTTATCAGTCAATGAAGCATGCCAATATATTTTTAGTATTGCAGAAGGAAACACATTTTCTTGAAGAGCTTCATTTTGCACACATGAATAATTTGAAAGAGTACCAATTTAATGGGAAAGATGGCATTTTAATGCATGACAGGAGAGTGCAAAGGTTGGCAATTGGACTTTTGATTGATAGACATGTTAATATGGAGAATGCACCAATTTAAGAAGACTTGGGACATCATGTTGAGGTTGTACAGGATGTTGATGATGCCTCTTCTGGAGTAGTGTCCACTTCTGATCTCCCTGTTATATGAAGGATATTATGAAGCTGGAGAAGGTTCAGAAGACATTTACCAGAATGTTGCTGGGAATGGAGGGTTTGAGTTATAAGGAGAGGCTGGGACATTTTTCACTGGAGCGTAGGAGGCTGAGAGGCGACCTTATTGAGGTTTATAAAATCGTGAGGGGGTATAGATAAGGTGAATGGTAGGTGTCTTTTCCCTAAAGTGAGGGATTTCAAGACTTAGGGACATATTTTTAAGTTGAGAGGAGAACGATTTAAAACAGACATGAGGGGCAATTTTCTTTACAAGAGAGTGGTTTGAGCGCGGAATGAACTTTTAGGGGGAGTGGTGGATGTGGATACAATTACAATGCTTAAAAGACATTTAGCTAGTTACATAAATAAGAAACCTCTGGATATGGGCCAACTGCAGGCAGATGGGACCAGTTTAGTTTGGTATTATGGTCAGCATGGACTAGTTGGACTGAAGGGTCTATTTCCTCTGACTCTGTGACTCTAATGATATTTGATACAACATAGTATCCAACATTAGATGTTATCAGATTAGATCTATTATTGGACAATATTTGCCAGATAATATTAACTGCGTGAAGTATTAATGCTAACAACCAATTTAGGATTGCCAGTCAGGCTTGTGGTATGGGACACATGCATAGACTGGAAACTACATATATTAATACACAGGGCTTTGTTCTTTCCAAATAGAAAGAACACATACATGCACTAAGCCTGCTTCAACTCAACAAAATAGGTGACAGCCATTCTCACATATAATAATAATGTAGTTTCACTCTGGTATTTCTTACAAATTCGTCTAATGAGTGCAAGATGAAAATCTTCAACAAAGTGTTTTTCTACAGCAATACTCAATTTCTGTCCTATCAAATGGCTATATTATACATCTTTATCACAGCTTACAAATGAATAATGCCCACTTCACAGAACCAAACATTAGCCAGGAGTTTATATGTTTAGAATCCTAATCAGGAGTGGAAATTAATTTATTGAAGGTAAAATAATTTTCCAACATGACCTTTTGCTCCTGATTGTGATTGTCAGCTTCCTTTTCTCAAATAGTTTCTCAAATCATCTTTTCTTTGAATAGTAATGGACGATAAAACATGCTACAAGTTACTTGAATTTAAATCTATCTTTTAAAACTATATGAAAGTACCATTAAAACTACTCTTGTAACATTTCATTAATGCTTTAAAAGCAACAGCTTCAAATGAAGACATTGACTTGTATACTATTTACCTGCACATCCACCAATATCATTTACTGTATCCATTGCTCCCGATGCGGTCTCCTCTACATTGGGGAGACTGGATGCCTCGTAGCAGAGCGCTTTAGGGAACATCTCTGGGACACCTGCACCAATCAACCACACCACCCTGTGGCCCAACATTTCAACACCCCCTCCCACTCAGCCAAGAACATGGAGGTCCTGGGCCTCCTTCACCGCCGCTCCCTCACCACCCAATGCCTGGAGGAAGAACGCCTCATCTTCCGCCTCGGAACACTTCAACCCCAGGGAAGTGCTTTTGCCCGAAACGTCGATTTTACTGCACCTCGGATGCTGCCTGAACTGCTGTGCTTTTCCAGCACCACTAATCCAGAATATTATTTATAGACTCCATTCCATCTAATTTGTGTCAATATGTTGGATTTGGTTAAGATGGAGTTTTCTGTCATTATCAGCTCATTATAATTTCTCTGTGTTTTACTCTTTTCCTTCTGACCAACAGAAGGCGAAGAGTATATTTGCCTTCTAATTTACAAATATTTCTAATTTATCCCATAGAAAGAACCATTAAAATTGCTAGAACTTTTCTACATTTACTTTGTAGATCCTCTAGTTATAATATTAGCTGTTTCATTTTACGTTCTGCCCCAAACCCCATCCTTCACTCACCTAGACTTCTAGAATTCTTTGTAAGTTTATTGTTTGTTTTTCAAAAGATGTTATTTGATCTGAAAAATTAGTCTGCTATGTCCTAGATTTCTTGAAAAGAATTGATAGTTGAAGCTGTGTTTTTTGTGCTTCTTTGTCACTAATTTCAATACAGTTGATGATAGTTAATTCGAAAGATGGAAACTGACTTCAAAAAAATAAGTTTCTGGGGCCTGGGAGTGATGACTCCACTGTAATGTAATAAATAATATTATATGTAATGGCTTCATTGTCTTGTCAAAATTAAATTTGGCTTTCTGCCATTTCAATTTAAATTTGTCATGTCTGTTCCTACTTGTGATTTCAGTATTTTTGCTCTTGGAAGAATAGTTTGGCTTCAGTATGATATTAGTCTTTGTACTGAGCTACTTCCCAGGTGGTATTTCTCCACTCAAGGATTGGCTTGTATAAACGTTGTGGAAAATACATTTGATGATTGGCATGGGTAGTGATATCTCTTCAGAGCCTTACTTTGATACTTTTAGTTGTTATATACTCTCAGCTTCCCAGGTTGTTTCACTATTATAATGCAAATTCATTCTATAAGGGTTGTCATTTTCTTGATTGTGCCTTTCTTTTTCACTCTTCTATCTTGTCTTTCAGGCTGACCTGAAGAACAACTGGAACTTTCTTTAGCAATACAGAATTTTTCTTACACACACCAAAACATGAAACCAAATGTCATACTCTTTTGGGATTTGTTCCATGGTAAACACTGTTAGCATGCAGCAACTGTTAGCATGTTGCAAATATGTTTTGCTCTTTGAAGGTTGCCAGTTCAAGCTTTAGACTTTCTCCAGATGAGAGGAATAGTCAATATGATCTGAAGCTCCAGAGCTTCATGACGGCATGGTAGCTCAGTGGTTAGCACTGCTGCCTCACAGAACAGGGGACCTGTGTTCAATCCCAGCCTTGGGTGAATGTCTTTGTGGAGTTTACATATTCTCCTGCTTCTTCCAGTGCTCCAGTTTCTTCCTACAGTCAAAAGATGCACAGGTTAACTGGACTGGCCATGCTAAATTGCTCTGTGGTCTCCAGAGGTGTGTAGGCTAGTTGGATTAGCCATGGTAAATGTAGGATTGTGGTGGGATTCTCTTTGGAGCAGATTTAATAGGGTGAATGGCCTCTTTCTATACTGCAGGGATTGTATTCTAACTTCATTTTTGTTATCGCTTTGGGCTGTCAGATTGATTGTACAAATATGGTGGCATTACATAGCCTCAACCTTACTTTTGTGAGTTTCATGTTTAGATTGCCATATTGAGCCACTTTGTGTGGGACCATTAAAGTCATGATGTTGCCTGACACAATAGTGTCTTTCATACACTTTACACTGACTATACGTTCTCATTCTGTAGTCAACATTCCAACAATGGGAACATGCCTCTATTCCTGATGAAGGGCTTTTGCCGGAAACGTCAATTTTCCTGCTCCTCGGATGCTGCCTGAACTGCTGTGCTTTACCAGCACCACTCTAATCTAGAATCTGGTTTCCAGCATCTACAGTCCTTGTTTTTACCTAACATTCCAACAATCACATACCATCATCTACTGTTCCAAATGAACTAACATGCCATGTAGTTTAGAGAAATTCAATAGGATCTTTGGCTGGTATCTCACTTGTACCTGCTTCTTGTGTTTACTTGTAGCCAAATTCTGAATTATCCCAGCAGGTTAAAAGTCAGAAAATATAATTCTGATATTCAAGAAAAGGAGTGAGGCAGAAAACTGGGAACTACAGGCCAGTTATTTTGACATCAGTTAAGCACAATATGATTTGCATTCTTGCAGTGATAAAACTGCTTTCCTCACACTTGTCATTTCTGTCCTGCCCTTTGTTTGTTATCCTTCTGCCTTCTTAGCTGGTAATATCTTATCAGCATAATGCAAGACTTAGTATTTTCTGCAATAAATTTGTTACAGACTTAAAATCTCAGTACTTTTATGCATTGATTGCTTTCCTGAGAATGGGTTTCACCTCTCTCTGTGGGCATGTTCCCATTGTGGTATTTCCTATGCTTAAAACGATCCGGTCTTTAATAAGACCAGAAAGAAACGGTAAGAACTGTGGATTCTGTAAATCAGAAACAAAAAACAGAATGAGCTGGAAAAACTTAGCAGGTCTGACAGCATCTCTGAAGAGAAATCAGAGTAAACATTTCAAGTCTGGTGACCAGACCCAAAATGTTAATTCTCTTCACATTTCTCTTCACAGATAATACCAGACCTGCTGAGCTTTTTGAGCAACCTTAGTTTTTGTTTAATTAGCCCATCTTTTATTTGCACAAATTCATATGATCCTGCAAGGTGTTAACACAGCCACAGATTGATTAATGAACTTTTTTTCACCTAATACTGAACAAATAGTATTCATAATTTACATTCCCCAGTGGTTTGAAGTATGCTTTTAAGGATTTCAAAATTTCCGTTGCCAATTTTTTTTGTTTTTTGGAGAAATATCGATTGGAACATACTATGGAAAAGTATCTCCCCAACAGTGATAATAGTGCAAACACTCTGAAAAGCTCTAATTTGCTAAATTAAATCTGTTGCAGCTCTGTATTATTTTCAGTTAGTGGGAAAGTATTGATGACTTAAAGAGCCCTAAAAAGATAGCAGCAGTGATAATGGATGAGAATATGATTTTCCAAAATTCCCTAAATTCTTTCTGATTCCAGCAGGTTGGAATTTAGCAAATACAATATAATGCTATTGTTCAAGAAAAGAGGGAGAAAAAGCAGGAAACTACTGTCCAGTTACCTTGACATCAGTTGAGTGGAAATTCTTGAATTTACTATTAAGGAAGTTTTAACCATGCACATTGAAATTCAATGCATGGTCAGACAAACACAATATGGATTAACAGGTTTGCTAAGAGTCTTTTTGAGGATATGACTGGTAGTGCAGATAAAAAGAAACTAACTATCGTATATTTGAACTTGCAAAAGGCTTTTAATAAAGGTTCCACACAATAGTTTAAATCATGAAGGTGGGGATAACATGGATAGATGATTGGTTAAAGAACAAGAAGCAAAGAGTATGGAAGGTGGGGGCATTTTCACGTTGCCAGGTTGTGATTGGTGGATGCTGCTTAAAAATGTGTTGCTGGAAAAGCGCAGCAGGTCAGGCAGCATCCAAGGAGAAGGAGAATCGACGTTTCGGGCATAAGCCCTTCTTCAGAAATGAGGAGGGTGTGCCAAGCAGGCTAAGATAAAAGGTAGGGAGGATGGATTTGGGGGAGAGGCATTGGGAATGCGATAGGTGGAAGGAGGTTAAGGTGAGGGTGATAGGCTGGAGAGGGGGTGGGGGCGGAGAGGTCGGGAAGAAGATTGCAGGTCAAGAAGGTGGTGCTGAGTCTGAGGGCTGGGACTGAGAAAAGGTGGGGGGAGGGGAAATGAGGAAGCTGGAGAAATCCGCATTCATCCCCTGTGGCTGGAGGGTTCCTAGGCGGAAGATGAGTCGCTCTTCCTCCAGGCATCGTGTTGCCATGGTCTGGCGATGGAGGAGGCCAAAAACCTGCATGTCCTTGGCGGAGTGGGAGGGGGAGTTAAAGTGTTCAGCCATGGGGCGGTTGGGTTGGTTGGTGCGGGTGTCCCAGAGGTGTTCTCTGAAACGTTCCGCAAGTAGGCGGCCTGTCTCCCCAATGTACAGGAGGCCACATCGGGTGCAGTGGATGCAGTAAATTCTAAGTCTGTTTGAGGACGTGGTGGAGTAACACAAGAAGCCATGTTGAGACCTTGGCTATATTTTTATTATTTTGAAACTTGTGGACATTGCTGGCAAGGGTAGAATTTACTGACTATTCTTAATTTTTTTTTAAACCAAAAATTTAAAAATTTAAGGGATATGGACATTACTGGCTAAGCCAGCATATATTATTGTTCTCCACAAGTATCCTTCAAAAGATGGTGATAAGCAGCCTTCTTAAACCACTGCACTCCAAGTGATATAGGTTCACCCACAGTGCTATTAGAGTTCCAATAACAGTGAAGCAACAGCAATATAATTTTAGGTTGAATGGAGTATGCATAAAGGGTACAGGTTCAGCATTCCCATTTATCTGCTTCCATTGTCCTTCTAGGTGATAGAGGTCTTGGGTTTAGAAGGTCCTTTCAAAGATGTTTTAGTGAGTTACCACAGTCCATCTTTCATGTGGCATCTTGCTGCCACTGCATGTCAGTAATGAAGGGAGTGAATGTGGAAGGTGGTAGCTTGGATGCCAGTCAAGTGGGTTGCTTTGTCAAAGGTGATGTTAAGTATCTTGGGTGCGGTTGGAGTTGCACTCATCCAGACAAATGGAGAACATTCCATCAAACTTATTTGGGCCTTGTAGATGGTGGGTGGGCACTAAGGAGTCAGGAGGTGAGTTACTCATTGCAGAATTCCTAGCTTCTAACCTGCTCTTGTAGCAGGTTAAATCTCAAAGACAAGTATGAGGAACAAATGCTTATTATAATATTTGTGAGACAAAATTTTAAAACAGAATTTCTGAGGAAGAAGAGATAGCATCTTCAGTGAAAGGTTTGCTTCAGGAATCAACCACTGTTCTTCTAATACAGTCTAGGCAATCTGCAAGTGGTCAACTTCAGAACTAGTGAAAGATAGCAAACCTTCTCTCCCTCCTTCTGTCTCCCCCAACAAGCTTGCTCTGTCTACTAGGTCCAGCTGTACAGGAATGACAAAGGAAATCTTTGTCAGTTCCAGATTTGATTATTCTCAAGGACACCATCCAAATTTGCAAGCTCTGTAAACTTGGATTGATTTAAAACTCTACTGCTCATATCCTATCCTGCAACAAATTCCATTTACTTATCCCACTCATCCATGCTGGCTGGTGGTTCTCTACTATTTCTGATTTAAAATTTGTGTCTAAAGTTTAATTCATTATTCCCCAGACTTTAATATGCTGTATTGTCCTTCTCATCTTGTCCCACACCAGCAGCTGTGCCTTAAGCCATCATGGCACCATGTCCTAGAATCCTGCTCCTAAAATTCAATCCTTTGATTAGTTTCTTAGTCATCCTTCATAATTTAAGCTCTTTGATTCAGCATCCATTTTCTTAAATTATATTCTGAGAAGAACTTGATAGATGCAAGTTGATATAGCTTTTCTTCAACCCTTTGTAATATTTGTGCATACACTTTTGAAGGAGTAGGAATCCTCAGACAATGTCAAAATGCAGATAGGCATTCCATGAATGTTTCTTTCTAGTTTTTGACAACCATATTTTTGCTAATCTTAAGGAAAGACAAGTTACAAGGACTTAATCCGTGCCAATTTTTTTGGAGCAGAATGGCAACAAATGTCCTGCAGCTTAAGGTAGAAAAAACAGATCTAATTTCTCATGTGTGTCTGGGAAGCAGAATATCTAAAGTATGTCCTGGTTTCGCTTAATTCTATCCATTCATAGAAACAATGTTGCACATACAGCCTCTCCTTTTACTCTTTTTCCACAATAAATCTGATTATAATAACATTTCACAGGTTAAACTGATTTGATATTACATTTTTAGGTAATGTATTATCCACAGCCACAATGGAATTTCATTTGCATTGTGGTACTCTTTGTTAATGTTTCCCTTATGCATTGTGTTTGCTGTCCTTTAGCCTTTCTCTGCAGAAGATCATAAGACAAATTCAATAAAGGTGTGAACATGATACATGGCTTATTTAGAAGACAGGTTGTGAAATGTCACTCAACTGAAAGACTAATCCAGTTTACATCAGATGAAGAAAATCTCTTCTTGTGATTGAAGGGTTTTGTTTTAGCTTAGCATGATATCCACTAGATCTAACTTGAAACACGGAAAGCTTCTCCTTGTACTGAAGTATCTAAAGCAACCGCACCCAGCTCCACTGGTTCAGATTCCACTGTTAATAGATGATACCTATTCCCTCAGCTTCTACTCAAGTATTCATAGAATTGTCTAAGAGTTATTTTGAAAAAATATACTATCATCGTTTTTTTTCCAAATCAACTTGCTTAATGGGTTTACAGATTACAGAGGTGGACAAGGGAAAGTTATGTCTTTGATCAAGTGTACCACACGTGGAGTTGTTTCAGCCTAATTTGTGTTAATGGGCCAGATTTTCAAAAGAAAATCTTTTAACCATTATTCTTTTAACCCATTATCTTGCCAGTAAAATATTACCAGAGGGTGTGTACCATTTTTACAGAAAGGCTTTCTTCTTCTAATTCTCATTATTTCCAAATCCAAATAACTTTTAAACAATACAGCTATTATGCCTACATCATGTATTAAACAGCTACTACACTGAATCTGCACCAAGGTTTGCTGTCCAGAAACTGAAGAGCTGAGCTGGGAAGCATTCTTCCAGCTGGTATCTCAACTGCTCTAAATAATAACCAAAGCAAAACTTAGAACCTGATAGTCACAAACAAGCAGTTATCACAAAATATACAACTACCAAAAATTGACTTTCTATAATAAAAATTTCAATGTCCTTTCTTTAAATAAAAAACAATCCTGTCATCCACAATCCTTCACACTAAGGTCCATAAAAATTAATAAATATTATTCATGATAAAAGATAAACACATTATTAGAGATATAACTTTTCTGATAATGAAACTCAAGTTAGAATAGCAAAAAAAAATAAAGCACAGAAGGAAGAAATTTAGCCCAATAACCCTGTGCTGGTTCTGTGAAAGAGCAGGCATGGTTAGTCCACATTGACAGAAAAATGCACTAAGTTCCTCGTTTTCTGCACAACCCTGTTTTAAAATTTTTATAGAGTGAGCTCATGCAATATTTTCAAGTTCTAGATCCTGACAACTCACCGTGCAAAATATTTTCTGATACTCCAATTAGATATTTTTGTCAATTATTTTAAAATTGTTATTTACCCGCTCTCCAACTGGAATTGTTCGTTTTTGACTGGATTACCCAAAACTCTTATATTGAAGAGCTCTGTTTGATCACCTCTTCACCAATTCTGAGGAAAACAGTGTAAACATTTCCAAAATAATAAATAAAAGCACAGTACGTTAGTACTGCGGATGTTGCAAATCTGGAATAAAAACAGAAAATGCAGGAGAAACTCAGCAGATCTAGCAGAATATGTCCTATCACTGCTGGGTCCACCACTTTTTGTCATTTGCATAAATGATTTGGTAGATAGATTCCCTACAGTGTGGAAACTGGCCCTTCGGCCCAACAAGTCCACACTGACCCTCCAAAGAGTAACCCACCCAGACCCATTTCCCTCTGACTAATGCACCTAACATTATGGACAATTTAGCATGGCCAATCCACCTAACCTGCACATCTTTGGAGGAAAGGAAACCCATGCAAACATGGGGAGAATGTGCAAACTCCACACAAACAGTTGCCTGAGGCTGGAATCGAACCCGGGTCCCTGGCGCTGTAAAGCTACAGTGCTAACCACTGAGCCATTGTGCTGCCCCATGGCAGATTTAGATATGAACATATGGTTACTAAGTTTGCAGATGACACCAAAATTGTTGGTGTAGTGGATGGTGAAGAAGTTCATCTTAAAGTACAATGTGACCTTGATTAGATGGGCCTATGGGCTGAGGACAGGCAGATAGAGTTTAATTTAGATAAATGTGAAGTGTTGAATTTGGGTAAGGGAAACCAGGGCTGAAGTTATACAGTTAATGGTAGTGTCATGAGGATAAAAATCACACAACGCCAGGTTATAGTCCAAAAGGTTTATTTGAAAGCACTAGCTTGATCAGTTTGGATACTGGTCAGTGCAGATGAGTTGGACCAAAGAGTCTGTTTCCATGCTGGATAACTCTACGACTCTATGTGTCAAGATAAACAAAGTTCATGTTTCAAATCCAAGATGGCTGTTCTTCAGAACTGAGGTTTTGACAGAGGCTGTTACTTCTCTTTCGTAAGCGAGAGTAATAGGGAATTGACAAATCAATTGCTGCACAAACCTAACTGAACTTTCACTTTTCTTTTGAAAGGAAGACTTTTCAAGCTGTCACTATGGATACCATCCTTTACTCCCAGTATTCCTCTATTCATTTATTCATCCTTGGGATGTGAACATTATTGTTACGATCAGCATTTACTGCTAGCCCTATTCCCTGTAGCAGCAGGTAGTTAGCAGCCTTCTTGAACCATTACAGTCCATGTGGTGTCTGTATATCCAAATTACTGTTATTGAAGGAGTTGCAGTAATCTGGCAGAACACAAACTTAGCATTGGTGAGCAGATTATTGCTATTTAAGTGCAAGTTGATAGTATGGTCAATGATGTCTTCCATCAACTTACTGATGGCTGAGTGTAGACTAAAGAAGCAGTAATTAGCCAGATTGAATTTGCCATAATTTTTATGGACAGAGCACACCAGGTTTCTGCCTGTCGATTAAACACCATAATTGCAGCTTGGGTAAGGGCACAACTAGTTCTGAAGTGCAAAACTTCAGTACTACAGCTGAAATGTTCTCAGAACCCATTGCATTTGCTGATATCATATGGAGTTAATGACTTGGTTGAAGACTGGCATCTGTGATATTGAGGACCATTGAAGGAGACCAGGATGAATCATCCAATCAGCGCTTCTGGTTTAATATAATCATAAATATTCAGTTTTATCTTTTGCACTAATTTGCTGGGAACCCACATTATTGAGAGTGAGAATATTTGTGAAGCCTATTCCTCTAGTTGTTTGCTTAGCTGTCCACTTCCATTCGTGACCAGATGTGGCAGGTCTGCAGAATTTTGATCTGATCCATTGGCTATGGGATTACTTTCACTTTTTAACATCCATGTAGACCTAGTTGGTAGTGTCATCAGGCTGGTACCTCATGCTTAATTATATCTGGCACTGGACCTGGCATGCACTCCTAAACTCTATTGAACCAGGATTCTTCCTTGATAGTGTTGGTACAGTGAGATGACTGGTTGTGATTAAAAACAATTCTGCTGCTGCTGATGGGCTTCATTGATGACCAGTTTGCGCTCTTCAGATCTGATCCGAATCTTACAGAATGATAGACTATATGGCACCGAGGAGGTTATTCCGCCCATCATATTTGCTCTGGCTCTGCAAGGAGCATTATGACTTACAGTCATTCCCCTGCTTTTTCCCAATATCTTTGCACATTATTTCTATTCAAATACTCACCTAACAGCTTCATGAATGCCTCTGCCTTTGCCACACTCTCAGCCAATGCATTCCAGACCCAAACCATTTCTTATGCAAAAATGTATTTTTTCTCACATTTCATGCACAAATCACTTTAAACCTGTACCCTTTTGTTCTGGATCCTTTTACAAGTGTGAACAGTTTCCCCTTCTTCACTCTCATTATTTTGAAAATTGCTATCAGATCTTCTCTTCTCTTTCTTCTCAACAAGGAGAACAGACCCAACTTCTATAATCAAACCTCATAATTGACTTTTCTCATCCCTGTAACATTTTTGTAAATCTCTTCTGTACTGCATTCTCCAATGGATTCTTGTAGAGGTTCTGAGAAAGTCTATAGCCTTAAATATTTGTCCTTAAACATTTAGACTAAAATGTAATGTTGAATTATAGAACATATTTGCTGCATGAAAATAGACAGGCAGGGAGGGTAAGGCAATTAAGAACAGTTGTCTTAATATCAGTGAATCTGTATAAACAAGATACCAAATGATAACAGCTGTTCCTTTGTGAAATTAATAACAGTGTTGATTCTGACCTTGAAATGAAACTCTGTATCAATTAACTTCTCTCCCAAATTATTGTCCTTCACTGTTATCTGTCTAGTTCAGAACATGCAGTGCTTTTGTAAACTTCTGTAAAAAGGTAGCCTGTTTATGATAGTTCAGCGGAATAGTCTGCCAGGGCTCTTGAAGAGCTGATGTCCTCATCTCCTGGGTTATGAGAACCCAAATAGTTTAGTTTATAGGTATCAATGTTATGTTGTAATGGTGATGCTGTTAGTGAGTAAAGGGGATGACTAAAATTAAACTAAAATGTCTGTCAAAGGCTTTTTTTATTCAAACCACCAAAGATTACGATCTCTGGGGCGAACCAAGAGAGGCTTACAGGTTGAGTCCATAAGGGATTCCCTGGGCCTTCTCAAATCTGTACCTTATCAGTTCAGCATAACCTCCTTGCTCTTACATTCTATGCTGCTATTAATACAGCCCACTATACTGTATGCTTTATTAGGTAGCCTGTCATCTTCAGTGAACTATGTACATATATATAATAGGTTCCCTTACTCCTCCACCTCCTTAAATATTATATCCTGTATTTATATTGTCTGTCCATGTTCTTCCTACCAAAATGCATTATTTCATACAACTCTGCATTGAACTCCATCTGCCATCTGTCTACCCACTCTACCAACTTGTCCGTGTCTTTTTTTAAGTTCTACCCAGTCCTTCTCACTGTTTACAATGATTCCAAGTTAAGTATAATCTGCAAGCTTTGAAACTGTCCCCACACACAAAGATCTAGATTATTAATATGCATCAAAAAAGTGTCCCAATGCTATCCCCAAAACTCCAGTGCAAAAAAAATTGTTAATTACTCCCTGTCTCCTACTACTCAGCAAATATTTTATTCATGTTGCTCTTGTCCCTTTTATTCAATGAGCTATAACATTTCTCATAAAACTGTTGTAGTACTGTGCCTTTGAAAGCTCACATAAAGGTAAAGGTAAAGTTGCCATAGTCTTACCTGACTATAGGACTGCTCTGACCTTACAGAGAAATGACTGATGGTGGTTTAACCTGAGGGCTGTCACACTCAGGCAAGGGGTGAGGTTGCAATGGAGAATCTTTCATGGTATCCTCATCTAGCCCAGGATATCCCCATACACCCAAATCAACAGCGTTTCCCTTAGTAATCCTTTTAGCCAACTCTCCAAAAATTAATCAAGCATGATTTTCCCTTAGAAATCCATGCTGGCTGTTGCTAAACAAACCACCTTTTTCCTTGTGATTCCAAATTCTACCTCGAATACCACCAAAGTTAAACTGACCAGTCTGTAATTACTAGGCTTGTCCTTACTATATGTTTTGAACAAAGGCAAAATGTCTGCAAGTTTTCAGTCCTCTGGCACGTCCCTCAATCTAGGGAAGGCTCGAATATTATAGTCAGTGCCCTTGCAATTTCCTGTGTTACTTCCTTCAGCATCCTTAGATGCATCTCAATTAGTCCTGGTGCCTTGTGAACTTTTAGCAACACTTCCTCCTTATCAAGTGTCAACACTTTTTCTTCTGTCAACATTGCCTGGGTTGTATCCATCTTACTTGTAATGACAGATACAAACTATTCAGTTAACATCCCAGCTATGCCTCTTGCCTTTATGTGTAAATTCCTTTTTGGTCCCTAATCTACCCTACTTCTCCATTTACTATCCTTTTACTATTGATGTGCCCATAGAAGACTTTGGAATTCATCTTTATGTTGGCAGCCAGTTTTCTTTCACAAGCCCTCTTTCCTTCTCGACTGAGCCTTTTCACTTCTCCTCTGAATCTTCTATATTCCTCTTGGTTCTCAATTATATTATCTACCTGACATCTGTCAGAATCATATTTTTTCTTCTTTATTTTAATTTCTATCTTCGTTTTCATCCACAGAGTTCTGGACTTGTTTGACCCCATTTTCCCTTTTAAGAGAATAAACCTTGACCAAACCAGAACTCTCTTCTTTGGAGGCAGCCCATTGTGCAGTTGTGGTGTTTCCCATTTATGTGAGCTGAAAATGTGTTGGTGGAGAAGCGCAGCAGGTCAGGCAGCATCCAGGGAACAGGAGAATCGACGTTTTGGGCATGAGCCCTTCTTCAGGAATGATTCCTGAAGAAGGGCTCATGCCCGAAACGTCGATTCTCCTGCTCCTTGGATGCTGCCTGACCTGCTGCGCTTCTCCAGCAACACATTTTCAGCTGTGATCTCCAGCATCTGCAGACCTCACTTTCTCCTCCCATTTATGTGACCCAGCTTTGTTCTAGCTCCATTGAAATCGGCTCTCCATCAGTTAATTATTCTTAGTCTGGATTGGCATGGTTGGCTATCTCACCATTATGCCCCTCTCCCCACCCAAACCCCATCCCCTCTCCTTATCTACAGTTTCCCCGACGCCCACCTCCATTCCTGAAGAAGGGTTATTCCTGAAACATCGACTTCTCCACCTCCTGATGCTGCCTGGCTTGCAGTGTTCTTCCAGCCTCCTGCTTGTCTACCTTATCTAGCCTTTGGCAGCTCACAAACCCATTGCAATGGCTTAAGCCTTACGTCATTCTTCAGAAAAGGCAGAGTTGCAACTCGATAGAGGCATTTAAAATTATGAAAGATTTTGAAAGTGAATTCTTATTTAATGCTTTCCCTTTTGAGGTTGAGTAATTCTTACAAGATAGTCACCAAAAAATCCAACAAGGAATTCAGAATAAATTTATTTAACCAAGGAGCGATGAGAATGTGAAATTCCTATCATATGTTATGTTTTAAGCAAATATTATATAGTAGATACATTCGAGGCAAAGCTGTATATGGGAAGAGAATAGAGAATTACTGTGATATATTTACTTGCGGAAAGATGGGAGAAACTCAGGGGAAGTATAAACATGTTCCAGTTGGGCTGAATGTTAGGTCATTTATATATGTGTGTGTGTGATACATGTATGAACTGGACAGTGTGTTACTCAACTCAATGCTTGCTCAAGACAGGCAAACGTTGAAATCGCGTTCTGAACATATTGGTGGCGATCAAATTGACACACGGGCACCCAAGGGTCAAGGGTCACTCGCCACTGTCAGAGGTTACTCTACTGCCCATTTGTTATGAGGCCGGAGAGTCCAAAGGCTCACTTACCAATCTGCTGTACACAAACTCCTCACGGGGCACCAGAGAGTAACACCACACATATCTGCAACCATAATGTGGCTCTTAGTGGACATGGAGGATGAGCTGAGAGGCAGTGGGTGTCCGTGGTCGTTGTTGTTGTTGTAGTTATCAGCCCCGGTGGCGGTTGGCACCTTGTCCCCACATTCTGTGCTCTCTCTCAGCCTGCCGGGCTCCGCATCGCATCGGAACCGCGGGGGAGAGTGGGATGGGGTGGGGGCTGGGGAGGCTGCTCAAGCAAGGCTCCGGTCCCCGACCTCTGGCCAGCCGAGCGCGCGCAGCACCAGCTGACCGTTAAATTTAAACGGCCGCCGCGCGTGAGCCTGCTCTCGCGGTGCGCGCCCGCTGCCAGGGCGAGGGGAAGGGAAGGGAAGGGACAGTCAGTCAGTCAGTCAGTCAGTCAGTGGGCGGGTGGGTCGGCCGGCCGGAATCGTCTCTCTGCCGTTTGGCTCGTCTTTCAGCCGGAAGGTAAGAGGCTGAGCTCCTTCAGGGACGGTTAGGAACAGTCTCCGCTTCACTCTGAGCCCCACCGCACAACGAGGTGCTGAATTCTCTTGAGCTTGACCGCAGCCGCTGCAAACGCCGACGCTGCTTCTGAGAATCGACTCTAAACTTCTGCAAGAGATGAAGAGAACAAGAAGAAAATGCTCCCCCACCAGCCCGAGTCAGAGGTAGTGGTTTTCGACCTTCTCTCAGTTAAGGAACTCCCACAATATAGTCTGTGAAATGCTGTGAAAACAAAGCAGTACACAATTGAGCAAATGAATGAACGTGAAAATGAGTTTCAAGTTACCTGAGAATTGAGTGGAAACTTTGATAGATGCCCGGATTTTGGGGAAATCGGGTTGGAAAACACTTCTTCACAACATCCACTTGCACTGACCACAGGCAATTTGCTACTTCTCTATTGTGTTTCACTATATCTGATCTACTGTGGATAATTACAGAAAAAAGTCGGGTTTTTTTCCATCCATCAGACCCCAGCCTCCCTGCAACACGGCATTCAACTTTTTTTTATTGGAGTATGAGAACCAACTCAATACCTTGGGTACCAGGGCCCTTACTACTTCGAGGTACATTTTACAGCCACTCATTCATTCTTTGCAACCCGTTTCAAGAATCGAGCAGTCTGACATGCTCCCTATGAATCATTTCTTTCCCCCACTTTATCCACAGTGTTCTGGCTGTCATGTTTATGGTTGCCTAACTCTGTAGCAACCATGCAATGATATCACGGATCTGCAAATCACTGGGCTTCAATGCCACAGTGTGGGTGGAGTTGCAGGCTGAAGAAAGATTCTGAAAAGAGCATTCTGTAAGGCTAATCAGATGAAGCTCTCCATAAGAAACACAGAGATCTCATTGACATGAACACGCAGAGATAAATTAGTCATTACTCGATGTAATAAATCAGAGCCTGGTAGAAGATTAGGTCTGAAGTTAGTAGGAGAGAAACTACTACTGCATGCAAATATGGATCTTGTCCTGATTAACCTGTACAATTAGAAAATATGATAAAGAATATTCTATATAACATCAAAAGGAAATGTCATGTTTGACCAAACTCCTTGAATTCTTTGAAGGAGCAATATAGGGGTATATTACATATTATCCAATGTTATGTTGGAAGGGATCATCCTAATTAGTAGAACATTTTAACTGGTTGGAGAGTAAATTGTTGATTGTTACTATTGTGTCTTGGAGTTTCTGGTCAGGACAAATTTTTCATATTTATTAGAAGGCCACCTGTTCTGAGGCTTGGGCAGTGAACCACAAAACGCTTGCAGAAACTCATGCAGAAAGTCCATTGTCAGGATATAATCACCTGGACAATGGGTTGGAAATCTGGGGATAACCACTTATTGGCCATCAGCCACATTTCATGCCCATCTTTGTCTAGTGAACTGCTGCCGGGTCCTTGACCCAAGGGAAACCAATATCCTGACAGGGAGATTTGCTACTTGGGAGCTACTCAGGAGGGTTTAAACTAGCCTGGTGAGGGGGTGGGACTGTCAGCAGTAGTAAGACCAGACAGAAGGTTGAGGGTGGAACCGGTTAAAGAGAGCAAATTAAATAGACAAGGCAGAAAAAGCATGGCAGAATGAGGGAAGTCTGATTAATTAAACGGCATTTATTTCAATGCAAGAGGCCTGATAGGTAAGGCAGGTGAACTCAGGGCATGGATGTGAACATGGGATTTGGATATCATAGCTATAACAGAAACATGGTTGAGGGTGGTCAGGACTGGTGGCTCAATGTACAGATGCTCTAGGAAGGATAGAAATGGAAACAAGAGAGGAATGGAGTTTTTGATTCGGGAAAACATAATGGCTATACTTAAGATATTCCTAGGGGATTGTGCAGAGAAGCAATATGGATGGAACTGAGAAATAGGAATGGGTGATCATTTTGATGGGATTCTACCATAGGCCCCCAATAGTCAACAGGAAATTGAGGAGTAAGTATTTTAGGAGATTACAGATAGCTGTAAGAATAATAGGGTTGTAATAGTCGGAAATTCAAACTTTCCAAACAAAACTGGGACTGCCATAAAGGGGGAGCAATTTGTTAATTTTGTGGCAAGTCAGCTCATCCTAGCAAGATGATGTCCTTGACTTTTTCAGAGAGGTTGTAAACAGTCCAGATTCTGAAAAGTCTGAGAGTTTGGAAAGATTTTAGGGCCTATTTGTTTACAGCTAACAGATATTGCCTCAGATAGAAGGCTTTCAAATTTAAAACGCTTATATAATGAAAGGGGAGTGGCCAGTTCAGCAGCTCTGGTAGCTCAGCAGCAGTGTGTGTGTAGAAATGTTGCTGGGGTGAGCTCAGGCTGGACTTTCTCTCCTTCTAACTTCAAACCTGTCAGCCTTTGTTTGTTTTTACATTTTGTGCCAAGGGTAGTTTATTGGGATTGTTGCATGTACTTTGGAACAGCATCATTAAATTGCGATAGCCTGTCGTATTTAGATAGGATAAGTTATTTCAGTATTCTATTTTCTGCTCTTTGTGTTTCATTCCGTAATCTTGTGAATAAATTCTGTTTTGTTTAAAAACAAAATCGGCTGTCCAGCAATTCTCTTTGGGAAAATCCGTTATACATTTACGTAAATTAAATAGCAAAGTTAGTGTCTGGGCTACCTGCTTAAAATGTTTTGAGGGGCCGGGCCTGGTCGAGAACAGACCAGAGGCTTTTTGCGGGATTTGTTTGTATTCCAAATTGGGATTTGGGATTACAGTTGTTGGACTGGAAGGCAGCAAGTGGTAGGTGTTAATGTCTTTATTCTGGGTGTTGATTTAGTTGGGTAAACAGAGATTGGGATAGCAATGGTTTTTTCAGTCACCAAGAGTTTTCTTGGGATGGAAGAAGTGACCTTGGGTGTTTAACAAAAGGTAGGTAAGGCCAAGCTGCGGAAATTAGCAGACAAGCTGGAGTTGGAGCTACCTGCTACCGTGAGGAAAGATGAGATGGTTACAGCAATAACTCAGCATTTAAATTTGCTGGAAACACCATCAGGATCTGTAGAGATGGCTAAAATTCAATTGCAAATGAAGCAGCTTGAGCTAGAGGCGAGAGATAAGAAAAGGGTAGCAGAAATGAAACAGTTTGAGTTGCGATTAAAAGCAGGAGAGAGTTTGAACATGAGAAAATGCCACTAAGAAAGGAAAGTCAGCTTAAAAGGATGGAGATGAAGGCTGAGGATAAGACTAGTGGGGATGAGCAAGCCCCTGGTAATCAAAAACCTGGTGACAAACTGCTTGAGTATGTTCAAGCATTGCCTAAATTTGATGAGAAGGATGTGGAAGCCTTTTTCATCTCATTTGAAAAAGTGGCTAAACAAATTCAGTGGTCAGTGACCATGTGGGTTTTGTTAATCCAAACAAAACTTGTAGGTAGAGCTAGTGAGGTATTTGCATCACTATCAGAGGAGGTATCTGGGGAGTATGAGGAGGTGAAGAAAGCCATCTTAAGTGTGTATGAGCTTGTACGAGAAGCCTACAGACAACATTTCTGGATTTGAAGGAGGCACCCTAGTCAAATCTATATTGAGTTTGAAAGGATCAAGCAAAGTAATTTTGATAGATGGATAAGAGCATTAAAAATGGAGCAAACCTATGTCGTTATTAGAGAGACAATCATTTTGGAGGAATTCAAAAATTCACTTCCTGAAGTAGTGTGAACTCATGTGGAAGAGCAGAGAGTTAATCTGGCTAAGTTAGCAGCTGAACTGACTAATAATGATGAGTTGGTCCATAAAATATGGTTTGGCCTCCAGAATCAACTTCAGTCCATAAGGGATAGAATTTAGGAAAGGTAAGGTAGATCTCGGTGAAAATCATCAGGATAACTTACTACAGAGTAAAAAGGAAGGGGACAAAGAAGTTAAAAAGCTCCGGTGTTTTCATTGCAATAAAGTAGGCCACATGAAATCACAGTGTTGATGGGCTAGGAGATGCATTGGAAAGCTAGATGTTGGAAAACAGGACAAGCCTGGGAGTTTTGTTGGAGTGGCGGCAGTGTTAAAGTACAGATTTGAGACGGCTCAGGGGATCCCTTGTGGATTACTGACCTGTAAGCCTCTCTCATGGTTCGTCCCGGAGTCGTACTCTTTGGTGTTCTGGAATAAAAAAGCACTTACAGACAGTTTAGTTTAATTTTACTTCATTCCCTTCATTTACTAATAGCATCATTGTTATAACATAACACTGATACCTATAAGTCAAGCTAACTGGATTCTATTAATCCAGGAGAGTAGAAATTGCTCTTATTTCAAGAGCCCTGGCCAGCTACTCCATTGTACTATCAAAAACGGACTATTTTTATATACAGGTTTACAAAGGCATTACTGTCACAAGCACAAAAGTTAACGAATGCACTGCATGTTCTGAACTAGATAGATAATTGCAAAGGACAATAATTCAGGAGAGAAGTTAATTGATACCGAATTTCCAAGGTCAGAATTAAACATTGTTTATTAATTTCAGAAAGGAACAGCCATGAATGTTATCACTTGGTGTCCTGTTTGTATGAATTCACTAATGTTAAGGCAAATGTTCTTTTTTATCTTATCCTTCCTTGCAATACTTTTTTTCTAGTGTGCTACATTTTGAATTATAGAATTCAAAATTATGTTTTAGTCTAAATGTTTAAAGACAATATTTAAGGCTATAAACCTTCGCATTCCCTCTTTTTGTCATTTCATGACAACTACATAGCTGTACAAGTATAATTAGTCCATTTATTTGATTTGTATTCTGAATAAGTCAAGTGCCTCCTCTGGCAAGTCACCATCCGGAGGAGCAGTCTGAAAGATACTAGATTTCAGCATGGGAGTTCGGACATAGAGGTACAGGAGTAGACAAAGGTTGATTAACCAGATTCCTTTACGGCTTAGATGAAAAGCAATGTACGGTCCATTTTATGCATAAGCGGACAACAATGTATGTTCCTAGGATGAGATCAAGGACTGTCAGTACGTCCCACATGATCCATCCATACACAACCATAGCCAGCAAGTAACACTCCATCCACATGAATCAGACAGGGCAGGTATCTTCCCTGCATCTTCACCCGCTTTGTTGATATCATCTGTGTTCTCCAAAATGTCCTTTGAAAAATCATCAATGTAGGTGCAACATTGCGGACCAATGACTGAACAAGCGCCTCCTTCTTTAGCAAGGAGGAAATCTAGCACTAGCTAATCTTGAAGCATCATCATCCGGGTCTCCTGTAACTCTTTGTTTATCAGCTTCAGAGCATGGGCAGTTGAGTTGGCAAGTTTTTTTGATGTCATACACAAGGTCACTTATCTGATCTAAGGGCCATCTCAATACCCCAGCCAGGAATAAGACCTCCCAGCAACCTGGACCACCAGGTTTGTTGATGAAAGAAGTTGTGTAAGTCCTTTTTGTTTTCCTCTAATTTTTGTTCTGTACTATTTCACATCTTGGTGGGCGTTCCATTCATCATCTACTTCAGGTACTTCAGGAGGAACATAAAAAGTGGTAAAGTGTGTACTAGGCCACAACATCCGTATTGGTCATTGGGTAAACATGGGTAGGCTTTGTTTTAGCATGAAGGCTAAAAGGAGTTCTAAAGGTGCACTTCTGTGAGTGAATGACTAGTCCACTCAGAGCGAGAACAGAATCTTGTAAACAGTGGATGCTATCAAACATTCAATTAGAGTCATCGAGTCATAGAGATGTACAGCATGGAAACAGACCCTTCGGTCCATGTCGACCATATAGCCTAACCCAATCAAGTCTCACCTGCCAGCATCCGGCCCATATCCCTCCAAAGCTTTCCTATTCATATACCCATCCAAATGCCTCTTAAATGTTTCAATTGTACCAGTCTCCACCACTTCCTCTGGTAGCTCATTCCATACACGTACCACCCTCTGTGTGAAAAGGTTGCTCCGTAGGTCTCTTTTATACCTTTCCCCTCTCACCCTAAACCTATGCCCTCTAGTTCTGGACTCCCTAACCCCAGAGAAAAGACTTTGCCTATTTACCTTATCCATGCCTCTCATAATTTTGTAAAGCTCTGTAAGGTCACCCCTCAGCCTCTGACGCTCCAAGGAAAACAGCCCCAGCCTGTTCAGCCTCTCCCTATAGCTCAAATCCTCCAACCCTGGCAACATCCTTGTAAATCTTTTCTGATTCCTTTGAAGTTTCACAACATCTTTCCGATAGGAAGGAGACCAGAATTGCACGCAATATTCCTGTCCAAGAGTATTAACGGATGGAGAGTAGGAGTACGAACAGTGTCTTTGAAGATATTTTTACATTGTTTTTGTTTCACTTGCCCCATGTCATTGGTACTGGAAACTCTTTCAGCACACCACTCTAACAGCAGAACAACGTTAACGTTGAATCCTTTAGATTTGTTAGTGCACTTCATACAGTGACGCACTTCTTCCACTGAATGGTTTTTCATTACAAATGAGGGATTGCATAAGTGGGTGACTCCTGTTTATACATGGTATATCAGAATGATGGAAGAGTGAGCAGATAACACATAGGTCAGGAGGTTTAGCTTGAATAAATAAACTATTAGTAACAGAAGGAGCATCGGGTGTGCATAGTATTTTTGGTCATTATTTATTTTTCCAGCTTGTCTTGTTGATCATACTAGCTACTGAATACAGGAAACATGTAAAGGTATTTCTGTTAGTGGCGATAGATCAGATAGGAGAGGATTCCGTCGAGACAGTATAGGTGGTCAGTCTCATAACAATAGGTGCCTTAGGGTTTGGTGATTTCGGTACTATGTGCTCAATACTGCAATCTGTATGGTTCATTTTGAGAGGGGAACAGACAAACATTTCAAAGTAACAGTTTTCGGTTGACGGAATGGATGAGGTTATGGAATTGTGCCATCTCATGATGACTGATGCAGAAGTGTTGTAAGGATGACAATAAATTCACGAGTGATGTTTGGATAAATGAGTTTCAGCTGGGCAGCTGCATTCATGACTTCCAACGGTATTAGTACAGGTTTCAGTTATACAGTCACATTGGAGTTTTAGCCGTCTGAGATATCACAGATGAGTTGGTTATATCTGGAAGAATGTATTTGGGTTGGGTTTTCATCGGATGCCTGTATTGGTACTAACACTAAGACTGTGAGGGGGATACAAGCTTGCAATGTCCTTTATAGACCATATTGAACGTTCTTCTACCTTTACTGCAGTTTCTGTTGTCACAAGAACTTGATAAGGGCCTTTCCAGCAGTGGCCCAATTTTTCCAATAGTAAGTTTTCCAATAGTACGTAGTCACCAGGGTTAATGTCTTTAAACGTTGGAGCTCTTTCTTCTTCCTTCCCTGATACTCAATAGGCTTCTTTGAGCTGTTGATGATAAGACTGCAATGCTTTGGTTAGCTTAATCAGGTATCTGTGCATTTTTACTGCCATGACATGCACATAAACAGGGTGTTGGGCAGTTAATAGTGCAGACTAGGGAATCCTCAGGGGCTTTCCATTTGTCAGTTCAGCCGCTGAGAATCCCATCTTTTTCTGTATCATGGTTTTCATATTATAAAGGGCAATTGGGAATACTTGCAGCCAATTAAGACCTGTATCTTCTACCAACTTGCTTAGTTGACCTTTTAAGATACCATTGGCTCTTTCTATAATTTTCTGCTGCTCAGGGATGATTATCACAATGGAATTTTTGATTCATATTCAAATTCTTACATAGTGCCTTGTTTAGCTCCAGACAGAAGTGGGGTCCATTATCCGAACACCCCATTACTGGTATTCCAAATCTGGGTATGATTTCCCTTAGTAGAATTTACAAGTAGTTGTTGTTGTGCAGTCAGTACAGGAATAAGCTTCAATCCATTTACTAAATACATCGATTACCACCAAGTAATACTTACAGCAATGGCATCTAGGTAATTCTATAAAATCTAACTGGTATCAAAAGGTGCACTTGGCAAGGAAGTTTCACCTGGTGGACACTTTACTCCTTTCCCGCGATTATGCTTTTGTCAAATTAGGCAATTTGCAGCTGCTTGTTTTGCTTTTTCTTGCAGTGGGAATTCCACCAAGTTTGGAGAATTCTGTCCACCATTCCCTCCTTACCTACATGCGTATGTGTATGAACATAATTGACTAGAATAGGCAGAAGTGAGTCAGGCAGACGTGTCTGTCCTACCAGCATAACCCAAAGCTTATTGTAACTATTTGTGTAACAACCAATGTTCATCCATCTTTGTTTTTCCTCATCAGAGGCATCCCCCTGATGGGTCCTTATTTGTTCTAGGTCAGGCATGGTCGGGGTGTCAGAAGAGGAAATATGAGCGTCTCCCTTTGGTTTCCTATTCGTCATTTGAGTAACCTTGTCTTTTTGTTCAAAAGCTGCTTTCTTAGTAGCTGCATCAGCGGTGTTGTTGCCTTTAGCGACATCAGAAGCATCTGAGGAGTGAGCAGAACATTAGATAATTGCCAATTGAGAGGGACGTTGATTAGCAACATAGGCAGCATTGAGGATAGGGGCTCCTGATGAGATAAGGAAGCCGCACTGCTGCCAGAGTTGACCAAAATCATGGGCACATCCAAAAGCATAGCGGGAATCGGTATAGATATTAGCTGACTTTCCTTCAGCAAGTATGCAGGCACGGGTGAGCAGCTTGCTGGGCGGAACAGGGTGGGTCAATAGAATATGCTTCTATTATATGGGACAAATTGGCAATTGCATATCCTGACATGTGTTTGCCCTCTGGAGAGGTAGAAGAAGAACTATTAACATCAAGTGTAAGGTCAGAGTTAACAAGAGCCTCATTCTTAAGATCAGGACGTGATTTAGTAACAAGGTCATTTATGAGAACACAATCATGGGGAGGATCAGGCAATTAAAAAGGTTCGTCCTGCAGGAATGTAGCGGGGGGTTAATATTAGAGCAGTACTTAAAAGAGAAAAGCCAATTTTGAAGTAATGAAATCTCATAGTCACTGAGAAGACCCATAGTGAGATGTTGATTACATTTAGAGGTAAGCAAGGACACTGCAAAATAGGAGGTACAGACTTCTACATTTTGATGTAAAGTTATATGAGAGGCAAAACATGTGTTGCTGGAAAAGCGCAGCAGGTCAGGCACCATCCAAGGAGCAGGAGAATCGACGTTTCGGGCATGAGCCCTTCTTCAGGAATCATAGCATGGATGGTGGGGAGAATATGGGTGCAGGAAGGCATGCCCTGAGCAACAGGTCCAAGCTTAGTAGAATAAATGTAACAGGGTGTCAAGAGGAGCCATATTGCTGGGTGAGAACAGCTGTAGCACAGGTGTCAAAGATGAAAAAGGGTTTTGTGCTGTAAAAGGGGCAACCTGCTGAGGTCCCTGGGGAGGGCGACCAAGAGGTTGCCAGCTGCTTCCACTACGACGATCAACCGGGGGCTGTTCTTGGGCCAATGTCCTGGTTGATTACAACTGAAACAAACGTGTGATTGTTGGGGGACTCTAGAGGGTGGGGGAGGTGGTGAAGAATAGTGAGAGGATGTATAGGGAGTAAGGGGCATCATGGACTGTTGGGGAATATATATAGGAGGACCCCAAGGTCCATTGGGATGATGTGAATACACGGTACCAGTCCTACTGTCCTGCCATACTGGATGATAGTTTGAGGGTTCCATTTGATAGCCTGGCTGACCTTGCGGATGGAAAGGTCTGTTTTGAATCCTGGGTTTAGGTTTAGCCCCTGTAGTTTGCGCAAGTTCTGTCTTGACCTTGCCGATGGTCAAGGATCCTTTAGTTCCCAGAAGTAACAAACCTCTCGGCCAAATTGTGCAACCTTGGCATCTTGTCAGTGGATGTTGTTGGTTTAAATAACTTTCTGTACCTGATCAGGTAAGACAGTCATACATAGGGCATTAAATTGGGGTGATCGCCCTTGTGGGTAGTTAACATCACCAGAGTAAGTGCCATAGCATTCCTTAAAATGGGTAAGGGACTCCTCACTCCCTTTACCAGAGCTGGGTTTACATGTTAAGACTTTACCCACATCATCTGCACAACGCACTACTTGGCGGGACAGGTAATAATCCAAACTGATCTGTTAGGTTCGGCCTGGTGCCGGACTACAAGTTGTGCATGATTATTACATTGTAAAATTTCTAAGCACTCAACCCATTTTTCAGGGGAAAGGGTGCATTCCATGAGGTGAAGTAGGTCTTGGGAGGCAGCATTATAAATGGTCCTAGTCCTATTAATGTAATTAACAAATCCTTCAGGACTGTTACCATAATCTAGAGCCTTATTGATAATGCTTGAGAGTTCATGAGGTTTCCATGGTTGATGAAGATCCGCAAATTGGGCTTGTCTCGGATTCAGGGCCTGGGGTTAGGAACTCTTCTATTCGGGAAATTTCTCTTTGGTTCTCCCACATCAGGGTGAGTGCAAGGACTGATTATAAGGTCCCAAAACTTTGATTGCAGTTCATCAGTGTCTTTGGGATTTATTAGTGTAGGGACAGTGGAAACCAAAGGAGTATCTTCGGTGTTTCTTCCATGTTTTATTTTCAATTAACTCTGAGTGCGGTGGGCTATGGGATCATGATAAACTGAATCCTTATTTAGCTGAACAGTTGGGGGAAGGGTATGGGCCTTGGCACGTTTGTCATCAGAGTAAGGGGGAGAGTTCAAACGGGAATCCAGAGGTGGTTGGCTGACCGGACAGGAGGCGTAAAATATTTCCTCCTCCGAATCAGTGTCCCACCCCCTCATCCACAGATGGATCAGATTTCTTTAGTAATAAGTCTTTGGGAGAGGGGAGGGTGGGGTATAAGGAACAGTCTTTGTCAGTTTCATCCTGCCTGGCTGCAGCCTGTTGTATATTTACCGGTTTCCCTTTTTTCAGCTTAAGCTGTGATTCTTTGCTTTCCTGTTTATTTTTTTCTATTTTCTCCCTAGCCAATTCCAATTCTGCTTCTAAATCATGTGCTTCAATTTGCATTTTAGTTTTTGTCCAATTTAGTTCAGATCCTTCCTCAGTTAATGGACTAATTCCCCTTCTAATACAGTTTTATCTCCGTGATGATTGCATGGAGTTTTCCCATTTTTCCCTTGCTAGCTTTTTCCACGCTGATATGACTTCTTTCTGCTTACTTCCCTTTCTTTTTTCCCAAATCCCTTGTTCAATTTTAATGTGTAGATTTAAATCATGTGTGCCTCCTAGAGGCCAATCCTTATTTTGTTGAGCAGCTGTGGCCAATATTCTCCTTAATTGTTTCTATAATTACGATACAGATTTATTATTTCTGTTAGGAGACATTTGTCTTCCATCTTATCTAGAGTTATACTTTAAATCTTCACAAAACTACTGATTTACAAGTACTCCAACCCCAAAAATAAACACAGAACACTGACACAAAATACAATATTCACTCACCAACAAACAAATATGCATTCAAACAGAGTCTCAAAGGGTTAAACTTTCTGCAAGCTGCAGGGAATAATCTCTATCTGTCTATCTCGCTCTGTCTGTCTATCTGTCTGTCTGTCTCTCTCTCTTGCACAAACAGATGAACATTTTAGAAGATAGCAACCCGACAATGAGCAACAAGATTAATTATTTCTGCAAAGCATTCTCAACATTCTAAAACCCTGACAGTTTCTGTTTTTAGTCCCTATTTAAGCAAGCTCATTTAGGGTTCATTACCAGAAAAGGTACTGGTAACAGGAATTCACGGTGAGACAAAAAGCGTTCAGTTATGAAAAGTAAGATTAGAGTGTCCAGAAAAGACTGGAGAATGTGTAGTAGGAGTACTGGACAAACTCTCGGCTCCAGCAGTACAGTTTGTCCTTGCTAATGATATAGCTGATTCACCAGTAGGAGTGCTGCCTACTGTTTTTGAAAAGCCAATGGAAACTCAGGCAACTGAACAATTGCGGGATATACATCCTGGAATTTTTCCTGATTGTGTGGCAATGAGGTCACAAAGTCAGCAGTTGAAACAGGAGAGATCTAAGAATACAAATAAGATAGCTTGACATGTCATTAGCAGAGACTTTGTTTGATCAGATGGTTGGGACAAAACAGAATCAAATAGATGACCATGAAGACATCTTTAGCTCAATTATATTAATTGAGTTACAGCAGAAAGATGAAAATTTAAAGCAGTTATATCAAAAGGATTATACAGAGAAGGAATTTGAATGTATCCTTGAATGTTATTACCTTAAAAATGATGTCTTAATGAGGCAATGGGACCATCACATATTCAGGCAGATGAGAAGTGGACAGAAATCCATCAAATCATAATGCCAGTAGGGTAGAGAAAGGAGGTGTTGTGCGTGGCGCTTGAGCTACCACTTGGAGGTTATTTAGGAGTGAGAAAAACACAGACTAAAATACAAAGACATTTTTACTGGCCTGGACTGCACAAGGATGTAGTTGAATTTTGCCAGACATGTAATACATGTCAGGTAATTGGAAAACCACAAGTAGTAATAAAACCTGCACCTTTAAAACCTATTCTAGCATTTGAGGAACCTTTTACAAGAGTCTTAATTGATTGTGTAAGTCCCCTACCTCAAACAAAAAGTGGGAATCAGTATTTGTTAACAACAGAGGCTAGAAAAATAATCAAGCTTTAAACTTATTGAAAGGAGAAATCAATATAATTATTTTTGATGTCTAAGCAGTATGAAGTTGTTGTAAATAACATTAGCAAATTCAACTTTGAGAGTTATGTAAAAGTATAAATCCTGTTTTGAAACTAAAATATCAGTTCTACCTGGATCTTGACCAGCCATCAACAATATGAACTTGTAATTTGCTGCAATCAGGTGCATTATTTCTTAATGTGTTATACACATGGTTTCTACATGTAAATTGTTTGGGAGGAAGAATTAGTGGTGGTCTTTGAATAGGGATCAGAAACCATCCTTCTCGACAAGTTTTTGGAACACTATGAAATGCTGCTGAATCATGGAACCCCAACAGCGTGGAAGCAGGCCACTCTGCCTTGTGAATCCACACTGATTCTCCAAAGAGCATCTCACCCCTCTGCCCCATAACCCTGCATTTCCCATGGCTAACCCATCTAACCTGGGCATCCCTGGGTGATGTAGCATGGCCCACTCCACCTAGCTTGCACATCTTTTCATAGAAGATCCATGTAGACAGTGGGGGAATGTGCATACTCCAAACAGACAGTCGCTCAAAGATAAAATTGAATCTGCATTCCTGGTGCTGTGAGGCAGCAGTGCCAAGCCACTCTGCAGCCCAATTTGGTTGAAATCAGCTAACATAATGCCCTGGACAGCGAACCTGAAATCAGCCATGTTATGTATGATATCGCAACTGTGACCTCTATTGAGAATACTTTGTCTATCTTGCTGCATCACATTCAAAATGTAGTGTGCTGTCTGTTTTGAGGAGTTCTTTCAGGAGCTGAAAAATAGTGATGATGGTTGGGATCCCAGGACAGGTTTACAGCTGACATTTTGGGGTTGTCACTTCTGAGACAGCAATCTCCCTGGAGATAAAAATAAGCTGTCTAGCTGTGTAGTTTTCTCCTTCTGCCAAGTTGTTACTGAGGGGTTGGGACAGTTTTAAGTTTCAAAATGGGATGGCAATGGGGGAAAATGCTTGGGAGCTTGCTGTCTGCCAAGGTTTTGGTGTGTCAGATCATTATACAATAAACCTCTGCAGTTGATGCCTGCTATTTGACCCTAAAAGCTCTCCATCACTTGCTTCCACTTGTGTTGTATCACCTGTTTCAAGTCAGCCTTCTCTGTTGTTCAAACCCTTATTTGTGCTTCCATGACATTCAAAATTTACTTTGTCCAATCCATTTCCAACTGGTCTCTGAAGTAACTGTCAATAAAATACCTGTTTCAGAATCTGCTGTCTCTCCAACCTATGCTAAATTGTGCTTATCCCATGGATTTTGGCCAGTATTGAATCCTGACCTTCTAGCTCAATTTGTAATTCTCATCCTGGTGTTCAAATCTTTGCTTGGCCTCATCCCTCCAAAAACTCTACATTTCTCTCTCTCTAACTCTGTACTTGCCCTTTCATCTACTACTGCATTGTTAGCTGTATTGGTCCAATTTCTAAAGTTCTTTCTATCTCTCTCTTCTCCATTAAAACCACCTCTTGCACCATATTTTTGGCACCTGTCTTAACCTATTTTGTTTTGGATCAATGTTGGCATTTGTCTTTAAAAGTATCTCTTTCATTTATAAACAACCTCACTGGCACTGAAAAATGAACCTTCCAGCTGAGCAAGCAAACCTACATCCAGAACCTCAACCTGAGCTCCAAATCTTCTCAAAACTGGCTATTAAGCACTTGGGGATATCCTCCAAAATATCATATAAATACCAGTTTGTCTTTTGTGAAACATAATTTTAATGAGTCAAACACTTAAAGATGGAATATAAATTGAAGTGTTGCTTCAGTTGTGGTCAAGTAGAAACTATATTTAGAATTAACTTTGATAATTTGTGCGACTAGTAAATGACCTATTTAAACCACTGAAAAAGTACTATATGGACTTCCATGGTTATAGCAGTAGTATTGTTAGAGAATTTTATTAATAGTGCTTAAGCCATGAGCGATGTAGAATCACAAATCATTCCATCGAATAAGTGTTCCAAAGATATCATGTTCTTCGTTCTCCAGTTACCACTTTTCTTTTTCACCAATGTCTCTCTGCAAATAACCCCCTTGAACTAAGTAAAGGGCAATGTAGAATACATTGGAGAAATGAGTAAATTGAGTATTTTTAACCAGCTAAATCTGATTTCACTAGCTTAGCAATTCACCTGGGATTTTATTGAAATCCAGCATTTCATTAAGCTACTGCTGTGTTGACACTTGTGTAATATAAGATGATGAAATTTTTGTTTTTCAACATTCAAATTGTATATTGCAAACTAAGTTTTTGAAATATAAAAGATTTATTTGGTTGCTGCATTTTGGGAAAGTAAATCTTAGCGTGACTTAGACACTTAATGGTAAGATCTTAGGGAGTGTTGCTGAACAAAGAGACCTTGTAGTGCAGGTTCATAGCTCCTTGAAAGTAGAGTCACAGGTAAATACAATAGTGAAGAAGGAGTTTGGTATGCTTTCCTTTAATGATCAGAATTTTGAGTATAAGAATTAGGAGGTCATTTAGCGGCTGTACAGGGCATTGATTAGGCCACTTTTGAAATATTGCATGCATTTCTGGTCTCCTTCCTATCAGAAGGATGTTGGTGAAACTTGAAAGGATTCAGAAAAGATTTACAAGGATGTTGTCAGGGTTGGTGGATTTGAGCCATAGGGAGAGGTTGAATAGACTATAGCTGTGTTCCCTGGGATGGGTGAGTCCAGAACAGGAGGGTTTAGGGTGAGAGGAGAAAGATATAAAAGAGACCTAAGGGGCAACTTTTTCACACCGAGGATGGTGCATGTATGGAATGAGCTGCCAGAGAAAGTGGTGGAGGCTGGTAAAATTACAGCATTTAAAAGGCATCTGGATGGGTATGTGAATAGGAAGGGTTTGGAGGGATATGGACCAGGTGCTGGCAAATGGGACTAGATTAAGTTGGGATATCTGGTTGGCATGGATGAGTAGAACCGAAGGGTCTGTTTCCATGCTGTATATCTCTATGACTCTAATAATGGAAGAATCGACTAGACTTCCAATACGCAATATCGCAGCTAAAAGGATGGTAGAGGAATTACTCAAATTTTTCACAAGATACAGACTACCAATACAAATAGTCAGATCAAGGGTCAAACTTTGCATCAAATCTACTCAAGGAAGTTATGGACAGCTTAGGAATAAAACAATTCCAATCTCCTGCATCCCATTAAGAATCACAGGGAGCGCTAGAAAAGTGGTATCAAACATTAAATACCATGTTGAGGGCTTATAATCATGACTATCCAAATTATTGGGATGAGGGAATTTCATTTGTGCTTTTTTTGTGATCAGAGATGCACCAACTGAATTGACTAAATACAGTCCATTTGAATTTGTCTTTGGGCATGAAGTGAGAGGACTGTTAAAATTGATTAAGGAGAAGTTGGTAATTCAAAGACCACTCATTTGGACTATGTGTCAAATTTTAGGAAACCATTAAATAGTGCTAGGGTGTTGGCTAGTCAGCATTTAAAAGTATCGTAGCATACAATGAAACAGGAAGTAGACAATAAATAAAAAAATTGCAATTTTGATATCAGGCATAAGATATTAGTTACTTCCAGTAATAGGTGAACCTTTAAAAGCAAGGTTTAGTGGACCTTATCAAATTGAAAAGAAATTGAGTGAGGTGAACTACTTGATAGGGACTCCAGACAGGAAGAAATCTCACAGAGTGTGTCATGTGAATATGCTGAAAAGGTATTTTGACAGGGAAGGAAAGCAAGAGGAAAAGGTATTAATGATTACAACACAGAAGGAGTAACCAAGTCCAGATGATTCTGAATTGGATATTCCTCAAATTAAATTGGACAATGAGGACGTCGTCAAAATTTGGTTTAAATTATTGAGTTATCTTCCTGAGGAAAATCAAAATGACCTGAAAGAGTTATTACTATCACATGGGGAGATATGTGGAAATAAACTGGGAAGTACTAACCTAATTGTGCATGATGTAGATATAAGAAGTGCTGTTCCGATTAAGGAACATCATTCTAGGGCATAACACACTAAAGTTGGCACAGGTTCGGAAAGAAATTGAACACATGCTCCAAGATGATATAATTGAAGTGGGTTACACCCACTGGAGCTCATCTATAGTAATGGTGCCAAAGCCAGATGGTACTCAACGGTTATGTGTGGACTATCGGAAAGTCAATGCAGTTACAAAGACTGATGCACATCTCATTCCATGGTGACTGTGTTGAAAATGTGGGACAAGCAACTTATATTTCCAAGTTGAACTTGCTCAGAGGATACTGGCAGGTACCTTTGTCAGAAAGAGCAAAGGCAATTTCGGCTTTCATAACGGCAAATGGACTGTATCAGTTTAAAGTCATGCCATTTGGTATGAAAAATGTGCCAGCCACATTTCAGAGACTAATCAATAATGTCATTATCTGATTACCCAATTGTGTTGCATACGTAGATCATCTGGTGATTCTTAATCGCACATGTAAGGAACATTTACAACATTTATTGGACTTATGCGATCAACTTCGGAAGACAGGCTTGGTGATAAACCTGGCTAAAAGTGAATTTGCCAAGGCCCAAGTCATCTTCCTGGGCCATGTTGTTGGACACGAAAAAATGGCCCCAAGGGATGTGAAAACAAAGGCAATTGGGAAGTTTCCCATACGTCGATAAAAGAGCAATACTACAGTTCCTAGGATTATATAGATTTTATCGAAAGTTTGTGCCGAAGTTTAGCAGTGTGGCTGCTTCACTCACTGAATTGCTAAAGAAAGGCAAGAAGTTTCAGTGGACAGCAAACTGTCAGAAGGCATTTGGCAGCTTGAAAAATGTGTTAACCACTATCCCAGTATTAGCCACACCTAATTACGCAAAGCCTGTCAATTTGGTTATCGATGCAAGTGATGTGAGTGCTGGTGCTGTGCTCCTGCAGGATGTGACGAGAAGATAGAAAGGTCTATTGGGTATTTCTCCAGGAAGTTTAACATTCATCATCAAAAATATTCGATGGTTGAGAAGGAGACTTTGAGCTTGGTGTTAGCCTTGCAACATTTCAGTGTTTATGTTACCAGTAACACATCTGAGACAATCGTAAACATTGATCATAAACCACTGAAGTTTGTGGAGAAATTTTAAGGACAGAAATGGCAAACTGTTTAGATGGAACTTCTTGTTACAGCCATTCAATTTGAAAATTGTGGCAGGTGGAGAAAACGTGATTGCCGATGCATTGTTGCCACCCGAATGAGAAACAGAGGTGTTCAGTGGTGGAATGCCACAGACTGAATCCGAACGTAGTTGCGCTATTTGCATGTTTATTGTCAATGGAATGTATATGTGTGTTTTAGAGTACTAACCAATTTTTTAAGGGGTTTTAAAAGTGAAGCCATCTTTGGATATTGATGGTTCATTTTTTTAACGGGGGGAGATATGATGAGGCTGCTCATCCTGGGAAGGTGATGTTGTCCTTGATTTTTTTTCAGTAAGGATGTAAATGGTCCCGACTCTGAAAAGTCTGAGAGTTTGAGTTGATTTTAGGGCCCATTTGCTTACAGCGAATGGACGCTGCCATAGATAGAAGGCTTTCAAGTTAAAAAAACTTGCATAATGAAAGGGGAGTGGCCAGTTCAGCAACTCTGGCAGTTTAGCAGCAGTGTGTGTGAAAGAATATTGCTGGGGCGAGCTCAGGCCGGACTTTCTTTCTTTCTAACTTAAAGCCTGTAAGTCCTTGTTTGTTTTTACCTTTTGTGCCAAGAGATGTTTGTTGAGATTGTTGCAAGTATTTTGGAACAGCATCATTAAGTCAGGATAGCTGTCATGTTCGGATAGGGTAAGTTACTTCAGTATTCTACTTTTTGTTCTTTATGTTTCATTTCGTAATCTTGTGAATAAATTCTGTTTTGTTTAAAAACTAAGTCGGCTGGCCAGCTAATTCTCTCTGGGAAAATCTGCTATACACTTACGTAAATCAAATAGCAAAGTTAGTGTCTGGCCTACCTGCTTAAAATGTTTTGAGAGGTTGGGCCTGGTCCATAATAATGGTGTTCAAGACAACTTTCTTAATATGTAGATGGCCCTACTTCAGAAGGGGCAAAACTTGACCTTCTCTTTGGAAATAAGACAAGCAAGTGATTAAGGTGTTAATAGGGTAGCACTTTGAGATCAGTGACCATAATTCTATTAGTTTTAAAATAGTTATGGAAAAGGATATGCCTGATCTAGAAGTTGAAGTTCTAAATTAGGGCAAGGCCAATTTTGATTGTATTAGGCAGGAACTTTCAAAAATTGATTTGGGGGAGGTAGTTCACAAGTGAAGGGATGTCTGGCAAGTAGGAGGCTTTCAAAAGTGAGATAATGAGAGTCCAGCGACAGCATATTCGTATTAGTGTGAAGAGCTGGCAGGAGTAGGGAACACTGGATGACTATAGAGATGTTGAGACTCTGGTGAAGGAAAAGAAGGAGGCATATGTCAGGTATAAATAGCTGGGATCAAACTAATCCCTTGAGGAATATAGGGGGTGTAAGATCACGCTGAATAGGTAAATTAAGAGGGCAAAGAGGGGACATAAGATTGATTCATAGAGTCAAAGAGATATACAACACAGAAAAATAGCTTTGGAAAATTAGGTTAAGAAGAATCGAAAGACATTCTACAAGTATATTAAGTACAAAGGAGTAACTAGGGAGAGGAATGAAGCCCCTTAAAGATCAACGAGGTCATCTCTGTGTGCAACCATAGGTGAGATCTGAAACAAATATTTTGTGTCAGTATTTACTGTGGTGAAATATATGAGGAGAAAGTGAGGTCTGCAGATGCTGGAGATCAGAGCTGAAAATGTGTTGCTGGAAAAGTGCAGCAGGTCAGGCAGCATCCAGGGAACAGGAGAATCGACGTTTCGGGCATTAGCCCTTCTTCAGGAATATATGTGGTGAAATATATGTAAGCTAAGGAACTCAGTGAAATAAATAATGGTGTCTTGAAAAAATTCCACATTACAGAACAGGAGGTGCTGGAGGTCTTAAAATGCATATAAGTAGATGAGTCTCCAGGACCTAATCAAGTGTATTCTAGAACATTGTGGGAAGCTAGGGAAGAAATTGCAGGGCCCCTAGCAGCGATATTTATGTCATCGATAGTCATGGATGAGGTGCCAGAAGACTGGAGAGTGATTAATGTTGTGCCATTATTTAAGAAAGGCTGCAAGAAAAAGCCAGTGAACTACAGACTGGTGATCCTCACATCAATGGTGAGTACGTTGTTAGAGGGGATTCTGAGGAACAGTATCTCCATGAATTTAGAAAGGCAAGGACTGATTAGGAATAATCTACATGGCTTTGTGTGTGCAAAGTCATGTCTCACTAACTTGATTGGGTTTTTTGAAGAGGTGGCCAAGAAGATAGATGAAGGCAGAGGAGTAGACATTGTTTACATAGACTTTAGCAATGCCTTCAATTAGGTTCTGTATTGTAGACTGGTTAGCATGGTTCGATCATATGGGATCCAAGGAGAGCTAGCCAATTGGATACAATATTGGCTTGACAGTCGGAGACATAGTGTGATGGTAGAGTGTTGTTGTTCAGATCGGAAGCCTGTGACCAGCAGTATGCCCCAAGGTCAGTGCTCAGTCCACTGTTGTTTGTCATTTATCAAATGATTTGGATGAGAATATAATAAATTAGCATTTTGCGGATGACACCAAAATTGTATAATGGACAGTGAAGAATGTATCTAAGTGTACAACAGGATTTTAATCAACTAGGCCAGTGGGCTGAAGAATGGCAGATGGAGTTTAATTTAGACAAATGCAAGATGTTGCATTTTGGTAAGATGAATCAGGGCAGGACTTACACAGTTAATGATAAAGCCCTGGGGGGAATGTTGTTGAACAGAGAAACCTAGAGGTGTAGATACATAGTTCCTTGAAAGTGGCGTCACAAGTAGACAGGGTGGTGAAGAAGGCATCTGGCATTCTTACCTTCATCAGTCAGAGCATTGAGTACAGGATTTGGGATGTCATGTTACAGTGTACAAGACATTTGAAAGGCCACATTTGAAGTACTGGCGTACAATTCTTGTTGTCTTGCTATAGGAAGGATATTTTTAAACTGGAAAACGTGCAAAAAAGATTTATGTGGATGTTACCGAGACTGGAGAGTTTGAATTATAAAGAGAGGCTGGATAGGCTGGGACTTTTGTCTCTGAATCATGGGAGGCTGAGGGGCGACCTTATAGAAGTTGATAAAATCATAATCATAAAATCATAGATAAGTTGAATAGCCAAGGCCTTTTCCCCAGGATAGAGGAATCCAAAACTAGAGGGCATGGGTTGACGGTGAGAGGGGAAAGATTTAAAAGGGACCTGAGGGGCAACTTCTTCACACAGAAAGACACATATACAGAACAAGCTACCAGAGGAAGAGGTAGAGACAGGTACAATTACAGGGCAGGTACATGGATAAGAAAGGTTGAGTGGGATATGGGTCAAACCTGGTTGGCATGGATCACTTGGACCGAAGAGTTTGTTCCTGTGCTGTATGACTATTTGACTCTATGACTTGTCCCTTTCAAAGGATCTCTAAGAGTTGCCAGCCTGGGTGAGAATTGATTGGTAAAGACTTTGGCGATGTTGCTGCAGGGATGCCCATTACTGCCACGAGGCGCAACCAGAGGCCAGAAATATACCTCAATTAGGAGACCCTTTGCCATTTCCCATCTCACATCCCCTACCTCAAATACCTCCACACACATTCATCCTACACCACACCTTTCACCACAACACAAATCCCCCACTCGCTGAACACAGCCCACACAACTTTCCTATGCTATCCAATTCCCATCTCATACCACATTGCACCTAACCTCGGTCTGCAAGAGACTCTCCAGGATTCAAAGGTTGGTCAACCCACGCTGAAAAGGAAGCATCCAACACAGATAAAATGCTATTACCAAAAGTACAAGGCTTTTAATTAAACTGAGAAAGCCAGCATCTGTGTGGAAGGGCCTTCCTCTGCCTTCATGCCATGGTGCAGAATGCCACAGTGATGGAAAGTCAATGGATACACCATGCGCTACCTTACCTCACCAATATCTATCTACATCCCCATCTACTTTCCTGCTCTTTCTGTATCCATAAAACTCAAGCAATGTAGTGCAGCAGTCTCCATTTCCGTCTCACTGTTGCATTTCCTGACCTTTGAGAAACACAGGAAGAAAACATTTGGATCAATTGCAATGTGGGATCCTAATTTAAATAATTTAAATCATTCTCAAACACATCTTTTGCTTTTTTACTACAGATCCTGGGTGGCATGGTGGCACAGTGTTTACCACTGCTGCCTCACAGCACCAGAGACCTGGATTCCATTCCCGCCTCAGGTGACTGACTGTGTGGAGTTTGCACATTCTCCCCGTATCTGCATGGGTTTCCTCCGGGTGCTCCGGTTACCTCCCACAGGTTAGGTGAATTGACCATGCTAAATTGCTCGTAGTGTTGGGGCAGGGGTAAACATAGGGGACTGGGTCTGGGTGGGTTGCACTTCGGCGGATCGGTGTGGACTTGGTGGGCCGAAGGGCCTGTTTCCACACTCTAAGTAATCTAATCTAATCCTTGTGCGTTTTATACAAGGAAGTCTATTGTGAGTCCTCTAACCTTCTGACCTATCACAGACCTCTTCTGTTCTTTCTCCTACCTCCTCCTTCCACTTTCTACTTTCCTTCAGTTCTGAAGAAAGGTCCTTGGCCTGAAGTGTTAGCCCTGTTTCTAACTCCACACATGCTGCCAGCCATCTTGAGAATTTCCAACATTTTCTGTTTTTGGTTCAAATTTATAGCAGCTGCAATAGTTTGCTCTTGTGTTGTGTGGGCATAGAAATGGTTGAGAACATGCTTCTAATTTGTCAATTTTAAACCTATTCTGAAGATGTGCCTGATATAAGGGAGTGGAAGGTGGTGGGGGGCATAGAGTGGGGAAGATAATAATTAAGTTCATTTTGTCATCAGGATCTACGGTCCTGAAACAAAGGAAATATAAATCTTCCTACCTATAAAGTATCATGGGACATTAAAGCTGCAAGTGGAAAATTAGCTATGTTAACATTTGAAACCCACAATGTGACCTGCAAACCTCATAAAAGAAAATTAGCTAATAGAACTCAGGTAAGCACCTAAAACAGTGCGTAATAACTAAACCCAGCATTTAGCCAACTGTCCAACAGTTCTCAACCATTTATATTTAATTAAGAAGAAACAACCATAATCCTCTACAGTTGGTTTGAATGGGATGACAGTGCAATTAAAATTCCCTTCAAAAACACATCTTCCCTTTTCTGCATGGTTCTTGAATTCTGCCCACTAACTGTGCCCTCAGTTTTGGCAGCTAAGGCACTCTTCTGACTCAGGCAATCATTCATTAATATGTGAAGGTGAGGTTACTATGTTGTTATTGGAATCCCATTAGCATTTTAACTTGCTACTGACGAAAGCACACATTACAACAATCCCATTTATTGAATCATACTTCAAATGACAAAAAGGTCTTTTAAAGTAAGTGTTAAACTTTTCTTATTCAGGCCAAGAAGAATGAGGAAAACATGAACTGTAGCTCCCCCAGCTGTGCAATATTGTAAGAACTGTCTCCCACTGCCATACTTGCCTTTGCCACTTACTTGATTGCAAGCAAACAGTCAGTCTATAACACCATCAATTTGGAACCCTAATTGAAACTGAATATTATTTTCAGGATTTCTGAGTTTTCTTTAGGTTAGTTCAAAAGTTCTGACAGTCTCAAATTTCCCATAAATACTCTCAGGGATTTGCAATGGGAGTAATGGATTCATTTATCACTAATCAAAAACATAATCTAACCAAATTAAAACAAAATATTGTTGGCCATTGTAACTATACGTCCAGTCTCTCTTGTGTCCAACAGTTGTGTTTGGCATCAAGAAAGTTCTCTTACACACATTTCAGGAATTCCCTCCCCTCTTTGCTCTAAGACTAATAAATTTCAGTCTGTATTGAGATACATTAAGATTTTACAATTCTACACAGTAGTTTCCCTGCAAATTGGTTTCCTCTATCTCTTTCCCTAGTATTTGGTGTGCTGCAGTACAAATTTAGCAGAGTACGAACTCTTGTGGACAGTGTCTCAAATTTGTCTTAGTTGGAAGCTCCTGCTGCATTAGAAACCATGGCTAAAGCTTCAAAGAAAAGAAGCTTGAATTCTGGAATTCTACCTGAAAACATTTAGAGTTTTGAAGAATTTTGTCATGACATTCATGCCATATATACTGAGTGAACAGCCCTATAATTCAGTGAGACCTATCTTTTTTGTATCTGCCATTTAATGCGTGATTTTTTAATATATAGACCATGATTTGCTTAGTAATTAAGTTCTGTTATGTTGATTTTAATTAAATTATTAAATGTGAAACCTTATCCTTTAGTTTTCTCATTGTTACCCTGATGCACATATATAGTACGATCTGCCTGTAAAGCAAGGAAGACAACACGGTACACACAACAGTAAAAAACAAATCAAATCCAATCAAAGTATTGGACAAAAGGTCAGAGAAAATTATTTCAGTTAATGATTTTGCAATAGGAGAAGATGTACATCTGTCAATAGAGAAGCATCTATTCAAATTCAGCACATCAGTACAATAGGTGTGCAATATATAGGTCATTTTATGCAACCATGAAAGCATCCACTGATGGCCACAGAGACAATAAGGGTGCAGTGACTAATTTTTTCCAATTTGTACAGCAAATTCTGTACAAAGAAATAGCTGAATACATTGAATGTTACCACCATTTTAGAAATATATTGTGTGAAGTTGCGGCTAGATTCAGTACAAAGTATCCAATATTGAGTTAAATGATTAATAAAGGAAACAGGAAGTCAAACTTACTTTCTGTCTGTCATTTAGGGCAATTACAGGAACTGTTAGAACACCACCGAAAAAAGCAGCAAGACTCCATCTTCTTTATTGCAGTTTTAAATTTCTGTTCAAGGAACTAATTTCTCACCACTACATGCATCTGTCTGAAGTTCTCACTGTCTGTAAGCAATGTAAGTACAAGCTCTCTCTAGCTCTCTAACTAATTCTCTTTTCTATGATTTTTTAAATGGTGTTTATCGATGATTTTCTCTGAAGTGTGCAATCTTGCTCATTTTTTACTCTGCCTGCACCAGTTACACTATCAACAATTCCTTCTGAAAAGGTGTTCCACAATCTGAAAACTGTAGAAAGAAACCTCTCTTGTTCCTGATTCAGAATTCCTTTCCTGTTTACTCTTCAAAGGTAATTCATTATTCTAAAAATCAATTTCAAATAGTTTTATCCTCTCTGCCCCAGTGAAAATTGTCCCAGTATAGGAACATAAAAATTAGAAGCAAGAATAGATTATATAGTCCTGTGAACCTACTGTGCCAGTCAATACAATTTTCTGTCCATCCACTACTTATATCCTTTGATTCTAGGAATGACCAAGAATCTGTCTATCTCAGCCTAACTATTTTCAATGGCAGAGCATTCACAACCCTTTGGGGTAAAGGATTCCAAAGATGTCATTCTCATTGAAATCCTAAATGATTGACTGAGACTGTGACCCCTTGTTCAGGTTTCCACAGACAGAGGAAACAATCTCATATGTTTACCTCTTCAGATTGCATAATTAATGAGATCACCATTTATTCTTCAAAACTCTAGAAATAATGTACCCAGACTATTCCGTGTCATCCCAAGATGATCCTCGCATTTCAGGAACCAATGCAGTGAACTTTTGCTGAACCAACCTTAATAGAAGTACGTCCTTAAATATAGATAAAATCTGCACACAATATTTCATATGTGGCCTGAACGAAGCCCTGTACGATTATTTGTGAGACTTCTTTATTCTTGTACTCCAATCCCGCTGCAATAAAAGTCAACATGAATTTTACCTTCCTATTTGCTTGCTGTAACTGTGTGCTAGCTTTGTGAGTTTCTTGTACGAATACTCCCAAGTCTCTCCAAACATCTACATTTAGTTGTTTTGTGTTTTTTTTTAATTGTTCTGTTTTTCGGTTCTTACTACAAATCACATTATCCCACATTGTTCACCTTCTGCCTTTTTGTCGAATCAATTAGTCTGCCTGCATCTCTTTCCAGCTTCTGTATTCTTCTCCCACTTTACATTCCCACTTAGCTTTGTAATATCAAAAACTAAGTGCATTATTCTTGGTCTATATTGTAAATATAGACTATAAATAGTTGAAGCTATACTACTGATCCTTGTGCAGCTACATTAATTACAGCCTGCCAACTTGAAAATCATCCTGACCTCTGCCTTAAGTGGGTGACCCCTTATGCTGATATAATGCCTTCTGATCCTAAACTCTCCCACAAGGGGAAGAAACCTCTTCTCATCTACCCTGTCAGCCTAAGAATCTTAAATGTTTGAATAATGTTGCCTCACATTCTTTTAAACTCTAGTCAATACAAGCTCAACTTGCTGAAAATGTCATTATAAGAAAATCTCATCCGTATCTGGAATCAACCTCGTGAACCTCCACTGGACTGCCTTCAATGCCAGTCTATCTTCCTTTAGATAAGGGAACCAAAACTTTTCACAATATTCCAGCTGTAGACTAATGTATAGTTTTAGTAAGACTTCCCCATTTTATAGTCAACTTCCTTTAAAATAAAGGCCAATATTTTATTTGCCTTCCCTATTATTTGCTATTAGATGCTAACATTTAATGATGGCTGGCACTAATGACTGAGGGCAACTATGTTCCATGTTCATTGGAGCATCCAAACACAGACATCATCATGTAAATTTTATGTGTGAAGTCACATAAAAATGCAACACTGTGCATGAACAGGGAAGCCCGTAAGATTTTGAGCTGGGCTTTCATGGTGGGAGAGTGACCAGGGATGCTGGACATGGGGTGGGAACCGCTGGAGCGAATAGGGAAGAGTGCCTGGATGTCAAGGGTGATGTTGACAAGGAAAACCAAGAGGGGGGGGTGAGGCGAAAGAAGGGCAAAAGAGCCAGGTGCCCTTAACCCCCTCCCTCACTTCCACACTCTGCACAGCTCTCTTTCCCACTCTCCAACTTCCCATCTGGTTCTCTCCTGACCCAGATCCCTACCACATCTACTCCCGATCTCTTCTCCCTCACACCCTTAGTCCCAAACTTGTCCCCATTCCCAGTCCTGATCTCAATCTTTTTCACCACAACCAGTCCCAATATCTTACCTCCTCTAGTCTTGATATTTCCCTTCCCAGTCCTGATCTCTACTCCCCCACCACATTCTCACCCAGAAATTTGCAAATGTGCGATTTAAAGCAGCATGTAGCATGCATTGATGTCAACGAAAATAGCCTTTTGTGATTCATACATGAGCATACCCAAATCCCTCTGTGCTGTAGATTTCTGCAGTCTTTCCCTATTTAAATAATATTCAGCTCTTTATTCTTCTGCCAAGGTGTATAATCTCATATTTTCCACATCATGTACCCTCTATCAAGGTCTTGCACATTCACTTCAGCTGTCTATATCCCTCTATGTCCTCTTTGTGTCATTTTCCCACTTGCCTTCCCACCTATTTTTATACTATTCCCAACGTGGCAATAGTTCATTCACTTTACTCATTCAAATCATTAACATATATTGTAAATAATTATGGTCCCCAATACTGTGGCCCTCCACCAGTTACATGTTACCATCTCAAAAATGTCCCTTTTATTCCAATTTTCTACTCTCTATTAGTTATCCAATCCTCTGTTCGTGCTAATATATCGTTCCAAACACAATGGACTCATCCTATTAAGTAGCTTAATGTGAGGCACCTTAGTGAACACTTTTTCAAAATCTAAACATATGTACTGCTACCCCTCTATCTATCCTTTTTTTTTGCCTCCTCAAATGACTCCAGTAAAATTGTCTGGTATAATTTCCCTTTCATGAAGTCTTCCTGACTTTGTTTGATTGAATAGGAACAAAGGAATTACAGTGCGAGTGGGCTATTAATCCGTTGAGCCCACTACACCATTTAACATGATCATGACTGATCTTATCCTGGTCTCAACTCCACATTCCTGCCTGCGCCCCTTGGCCCTTTATCCTGCATTTCATCAGAAACATATCTACAGAGGAACCTCTATTATCTGACATTCGATTATCCGGCAAGATTGCAAGGTTCTGATTCTTGGCTAAACTATGTTATCCGGCATTCGATTATTTGGAATTTAATTAACCAAATGAAATACTCCCTGCCCATGTCCTTCGGATAATTGAGCTTCCTCTGTATTTCTTTCTTGAATCTGTTAATTGATCCTGCCCTCACTGCACTCTGGGGCAGTGATTTCCGCAGATTCACAACCTGCTGGGAGAAGCAGTTTCTCCTCATCTCAGTTTTGAACCTACCTCTTCTCTGACTTCTTGTTTGAGACTGTCCCACATTTATTCAATGTTCACTTTATCAATCTCCTTTAGCTTTTTATATACCTCAATCAGATCCATTCTCATTCTTCTGAACTCCAGCATGTTTAAGCCCAAGCTATTTAACTGCTCTATGTATTTCTGCTTATATACCCTTGATAACAGTCTCATTTTCTAAATAGCAGATGTTAGGCTAATTTGCCCATAGTTACCTGCTGTTTCTTTCTCTCCATGTTTGAATATGTGTGTTATAATCGGACTTTCCTCAAATCTAAGCATCCTTGGAAGATTACTACTAGTGCAAGTACCACCTCTGAAGTTAATTCCTTTCATAGAATTGGATGTAATCCATTCACCAGGTCCACTGAACTTATTGGCCTTTCGCTTTATTATTTTCACTGTCACTTTTATGATTGCCTCCCTACATTAGGCCTCTTGATTCTTTAATATTTTTGGAATCCCATTAGCATTCTTCACCGTGAAGACTGGAGCAAACTATTTATTGAACTCCTGTGCCATTTTCTAGCTCCACATAATGTCATTGTCTAAGGGAGCTATACTTACTCTGGCCAATAAAAGCAGAGGTCCATAAGGCATAAGAGCAGAGGTAGGCCATTCAGCCCATTGAGTCTTTTCTGCCATTCAATGATATCATGGCTAATCTGATAAACCTTGACTCCTCTTTCTTACCTTTTTCCAATAACCCTTGATTCCTTTACTGATTAAAATTTTGTCTATCTCAGGCTTGGATGTACTTAATATCCCAATCTCAATATCCCTTTGTAGTAAAGAATTCCACAGATCAAAGTATCAACCCCACAATCAAAAAAGTATTCATTCATCACTGTTCTAGGTTTCTTGCCAATTAACCAACTATTTAATTCATGCTGTCATGGTACTCTTTATTTCATGGACTTTAATATTTCTGGCAACTCTATTAAGTGAAACTTTATCAATTTTGGTTTGGAAATTCATGTACACCACTTCAACCTTTTCATTAATTAACTGCACAATGCTTTTCTAGACCATGCTCAAGTTAAATTTATATAGCAGAGGTAACTTACATAGATCCTTGGTTGTCTTTCAGAGTTCAACTGTATCAAGTTACCATCACTCTCAAACAGGTGACCGAAGATAATCTGCTTATTACGATGGCAATGGGTAAGTGTATTACAGTGAAATGCAAAATGATATGTTGGTATATGAATAGAGGATGGCGGGGTCTGGGATACAAGGTGCTATGGATGGCTACTGTAGGTGGCTGGAGCCTATGAGGGGATGAGAGGGGTGAGGGCTCGAGTGTCTTACAACTATGAATAGAACTAGGAGAAAGTGAGGACTGCAGATGCTGGAAATCAGAGCTGAAAAATGTATTGCTGGAAAAGCGCAGCAGGTCAGGCAGCATCCAAGGAGCAGGAGAATCAACGTTTCGGGCATAAGCCCTTCTTCAGGATTCCCGAAGAAGAGCTTATGCCCGAAACGTCGATTCTCCTGCTCCTTGGATGCTGCCTGACCTGCTGCACTTTTCCAGCAACACATTTTTCAACTATGAATAGAACTCAATCAATGGCCCAAAGCATGGAGGTGAGCTTTTTATTCACCCTACCTTGGCAACAGCCAACCTCTATTGCCACCTAATGCCTACTTCAGAAGGTGGCTGCTCCCCAGTAGTCATAGAGTCATAGATTTGCGCAGCATGAAAACAGACGCTTCGGTCCAACTTGTCCATGCCAAGAGATGTCCCTACCCAATCTAGTCCCACCTGCCAGCACCTGGCCCATATCCCTCCAAACCCTTCCTATTCATATACCCATCCAGATGCCTTTTAAATGTTACAATTGTATTAGCCTCCACCACTTCCTCTGGCAGCACCTTCTGAGATGTCTTTTATATCTTTCCCCTCTCACCCTAAACCTATGCCCTCTAGTTCAGGACTCTCCCAGGGAGAAGACTTTGTCTATTTATCCTATCCATGCCCCTCATGATTTTATAAACCTCTATAAGGTCACCCCTCAGTCTCCGATGCTCCAGGGAAAACAGCCCTAGTCTAATCAACTTCTCCCTATAGCTCATATCCTCCAACCCTGGCAACATCCTTGTAAATCTTTTCTGAACCCTTTCAAGTTTCACAACATCTTTCCGATAGGAAGGAGACCAGAATTGCATGCAATATTCCAACAGTGGTCTAACCAATGTCCTGTACAGCCGCAACACGACCTCCCAACTCCTGTACTCAATATTCTGGCCAATAAAGGAAAGCATATCAAACACCTTCACTATCCTATCTACCTGCGAATCCACATTCAAGGAGCTATGAACCTGCACTCCAAGGTCTCTTTGTTCGTCAACACTCCCTAGGCCCTTACCATTAAGTGTATAAGACCTGCTAAGATTTGCTTTCCCAAAATGCAGCGCCTCACACTTATCTAAATTAAACTCCATCTGCCACTTCTCAGCTCATTGGCCCATCTGATCAAGATCCCGTTGTAATCTGAGGTAATCTTCTTTGCTGTCCACTATACCTTCTATTTTGGTGTCATCAGCAAACTTACTAACTATGCCTCTTATGTTCACATTCAAATCATTTATATAAAAGTAGTGGACCTAGCACTGATCCTTGTGGCATTCCACTGATCACAGACCTCCAGTCTGAAAAACAACCCTCTACCACCACCCTCTGTCTTCTACCTTTGAGCCAGTTCTGTATCCACATGGCCAAGTTCTCCCTGTATTCCATGAGATTTAGCCCTGCTCACTAGTCTCCCATGGGGAACCTTGCCGAACGCCTTACTGAAATCTATATAGATCACATCTACTGCTCTGCCCTCATGAATCCTCTTTGTTGCTTCTTCAAAAAACTCAATCAAGTTTGTGAGACATGATTTCCCACGCACAAAGCCATGTTGACTATCCTTAATCAGTCCTTGCCTTTCCAAATATATGTACATCTTGTCCCTCAGGATTCCCTCCCACAACTTGCCCACCACGTCAGGCTCACTGTTCTATAGTTCTCTGGCTTGTCCTTACCACCTTTCTTAAACAGTGGCACCATGTTAGCCAACCTCCAGTCTTCTGGCACCTCACCTGTAACAATTGATGATACAAATATCTCAGTAAGAGGCCCAGCAATCACTTCCTTAGCTTCCCA